>NC_134091.1:64585684-64895883 GCF_000715075.1 Nicotiana tabacum | reverse complement strand
GGTGTATTATGATACGTTGCACATCGATCTCGGTGCGGTGTTGATGCAGGACAGTAGGGTGATTGCCTACCCATCTAGACAGCTGAAGGTGCACAAGAAGAACTATCCTGTTCACGACCTCGAGTTAGAAGCTATTATTCATGCCTTGAAGATCTGGCGGCACTATATGTATGGTGTCCCTTGTGAGATCTACACCGATCAGCGGAGTCTATAACATCTGTTTAAATAAAAGGATCTTAACTTGCGGCAGCGGAGGTGGTTGGTGTTGCTTAAGGATTATGATATCACCATTCTATATCATCCCGGGAAGGCTAATATGGTGGCTGATGCCTTGACTCGTAAGGTGGAGAGTTTGGGCAACTTAGCATATCTACCAGTAGCAGAGATGCCTTTAGCCTTGGATGTTCAGGCCTTGGCCAACCAGTTTGTCAGATTGGATATTTCCGAGCCGAACTGAGTTTTAGCTTGTGTGGTTTCTCAATCTTATCTTTATGATCGTATCAGAGAGCGTCAGTATGATGACCCACATCTGCTTGTCTTCAAGGACATGGTTCAGCACGGTGATGCCAAGGAGGTCACTATTGGAGATGACAGTGTATTACGAATGCAGGGCAGGCTATGTGTGCCTAATGTAGATGGTTTGCATGAGTTGATTCTCCATGAGGCTCACAGTTTGCGGTACTCCATTCACCCAGGTTCCGCGAAGATATATCTGGACCTGAGGCAACATTATTGGTGGAGGAGAATGAAGAAGGACATAGTGGAGTATGTAGCTCGGTGCCTAAATTGTCAACAGGTGAAGTATGAGCATCAGCGACCTGGTGGATTACTTCAAAGTTAGAGATTCCAGAGTGGAAATGGGAGCGGATCACTATGGATTGTGTTGTTGGGCTTCCACAGACTCGGAGGAAGTTCGATGCAGTATGGGTGATTGTGGATTTCATTCTAGTGGCAACTACTTATTCTTTATAGCAACTGGCTCAAGTTTACATTCGCGAGATTGTCAGGCTTCATGGCATGCCGATATCTATCATATGTGACCGGGGTACGCAATTTACATCGCGGTTCTGGAGAGCCATACAACATAAGTTGGATACTCGGGTGGAGTTGAGTACAATATTTCACCCTCAAACGGAAGGACAGTCTGATCGCACTATTCAGATATTGGAGGATATGCTTCGTGCGTGTGTGATGGATTTTGGGGGTTCTTGGGATCAGTTCTTGCCGCTTCAGAGTTTGTCTACAACAACAACTATCAGTCGAGCATTCAGATGGCCCCGTATGAGACTTTGTATGGTAGACGGTGTCGGTCTCCAAAGGGTTTATTTTAGCCAGACGAGGCTAAACTATTGGGTACAGACTCCGTTTAGGATGCCTAGGAAAAGGTTAAATTGGTTCAGGATACAGCCCAATCCAGACAAAAAAGTTATGCTGATCAAAAGGTTTGCGACGTTGCATTCATGGTTGGGGAGCAGATCTTGCTCCGGGTTTCTCCCATGAAGGGTGTTATGAGGTTCAGAAGGAAGGGAAGTTGAGCCCTAGGCATATCGGGCCTTTTTAGATTCTTGAGAGGGTTGGATATGTGGCTTACAGACTTGCACTACCACCTAGTCTCTCTGCAGTTCATCCAGTGTTCCATGCTTCCATATTCCGAAAGTATCACGACTATCCGTCACATGTGTTAGACTTCAGCTCAGTCCAGTTGGACAAGGATCTATCTTTTGTTGAGGAGCTGGTGGTCATTTTGGATAGGTATGTTCGAAAGTTGAGGTCGAAGAACATCGCTTCAGTGAACGTTTAGTGGAGGGGTCATCCGGTCGAGGAGGTGACTTGGGATACCAAGGTGATATGCACAGCCGTTATCCTTATCTTTTCACCACTTCATGTATGTCTCTATACTCGTTCGAGGATGAACGTTTATTTTAAAAGGGGGAGAATGTAACGACCCGGCAGGTCATTTTGAGTGTATTAGCCCCGACCCCATAATTATTGCCTTTTATGTGTTATACTATGGTTACATGACTTGCCGGGAGGTTTGGTTTTTGGTTTCGGAGTGAGATGGGACACATAGTCTCTAAAATGGAAGTTTAAGTCGTAGGAATTGACCGTAGTTTGATTTGTATAAAGACAACTCCAGAATGGAGTTTCAATGGTTCCAATAGCTCCGTAGGGTGATTTTGGTCTTAGGAGCGTGTCTAGATGTTGATTTGGAGGTACGTAGGTCATTTCGACGTTAATTGGCGAAAGTAGGAAGACTTTTGAAGGATTGACCGGGAGTGAACTTTTTGATATCGGGGGGTTGGATTCCGATTCCGGAAGTTGGAGTAGGTCTGTAATGTCAATTATGACTTGTGTGCAAAATTTGAGGTCAATCAGACTTGATTTGATAGGTTTCGGCATAGGATGTAGAAGTTAGAAGTTCTAAAGTGTATTAGGCTTGAATCGACGCGCAATTTGTGTTTTTAGCATTGTTTGATATGATTTGAAGGATCCACTAAGTTCGTATGGTATTTTAGGACTTGTTGGTATATTCGGACCAATTTTGGACTTAGCTTCATTGCTAAAGTCCCAGGCCTGCTGGTGTCATCGCACCTGCAGAGGGTTTGACCGCAGGTACGGAATCGCGGGTGCAGAAGGTGAAGCACATAATCGAAAAGGAGAGCCCAGGGCTGGGCTCGCAGGTGCGGACACCTAGGCATAGGTGCGCCTCCGCAGGCGCGGCCATTTTCTCCGCAGAAGCGAAAGTGGAGGAGGGGCTTTGGGCAGGACTGCAGATGCAGTCTCTTTCTCCGCAGAAGCGGGTTCGCAGGTGCGAGCCATGGTCCGCAAAAGCGGAACTCCTAGTCTTAATTGGAATCTGCACCTGCGATGATGTTTTCGCAGGTGCGGCGTCGCAGAAAGTACCCAAAGTTCGCAGAAGCGGAAGTCACTGGGCAGAATCATTTGGGTAAGAGATTTCTTCCATTTCTGGACCTAGAGAGCTCAGTTTGTGGTGATATTTCGAGAGTTTTGCAAGGAAATAATTGGGGTAAGATATTCTAACTCGGTTTTGGTCTTATTACATGAATCTATTTTTTTCATCATTTAATTAGTGTTTTTAGTTGGAAATTTGGGGAATCTTTGAGGTCGGATTTGAGTAATTCTTGTATTGTTGGACTTGATATCTAATAGGTGTTCAGATTTTATAATTTTGGTCAGGAGACGTGGTCCTAGGTCGACTTTTTAGAGCGATTTATCAATTCTTTGCTAAAGTCATAATTTTATTATTTAAATTAGTTTCCTGTAGTTATATTTATAGTATGAAATTATTTTGGCTAGGTTTGAGCCGATGGAAGTTGGAAAATCGAGGAAAAGGCCTTCTTATTGATTGATTGGGCGAGGTTTGAGGTAAGTGACTTATCTAACCTTGTGTGGGAGAAATTCCCCTTAGGATTTGGTATTGTTATGGTAAATTGCAATACGTGAAGGTCGTGTACGCGAGGTGACGAGTGCGTACTCGGGCTAAATGTTAAAAATCCGATTTTGTTAAGTAGTTTCCTTTTTATTTCCTTAATTGAGTTACTCTAGCATGTGTAGTCATCATGTTTAGCCTAATTTCACATGTCTACGTGTCTTATCTCTTATTTGCAATTTGTACAACATGCGTAGCTAAATTACCTGTTTCCTTGATTCCGTATCCATTCTTTAACTATAGTATTATTTGCGTGTATCATCATTGTTTCAATTGTTATGTGTTGGTTGTTTGTGATTATTGTTGAGATGACTGTTGGTTGTGGCACGAAGTTTCTACCATGCGGGTTGTTATTGTAGCACGAGGTTTCTGTCGTGCGGTTGTTATTGTTGCACGAGGTTTCTATCATGCCGCTGTGAGATATTTACTTTTGGGAGTACGAGGCGGTACCTCGGGAGTGCCCTTGTCATTTTTCTCTATTTGCTGCATTGTTGTTGTTGTCGTTGTCCCTTAACTTGTAAGATTCATGCTTCCTTACGTGTTGTAAATGTCTTCTTTGATTCTGTGTTGTTATCTTCTGTGAATTTATATTGTTACACTTCTCTGTCATATCATTATATTATTATATCCTCTGTCTTAATTTTTCTATTATTTCCACTTTCTAGTAGGGCCTGACCTGACCTCGTCACTACTCTATCGAGGTTAGGCTTGGCACTTACTGGGTACCGTTATGGTGTACTCATACTATGCTTCTGCACATGTTTTTGTGCAGATCCAGGTGCATCCTATCAGCCTCGATAATAGAGCGTTGTGTTGCTATTTTGGAGACTTCAAGGTACACCTCCCTGTGTCTACAATCCTCGGAGTCCCCTTTTATTCCGTTCTTTCTTATTTCTTTATATTTTGATAGACAGTGATGTATAGGATTATTCGTTACTATATTTAGAGCTTGTGACTTATATCTCACCAAGTTTTAGGATTTTACGTATTGAGTTTTAGTAGATTCTTTTTATGAACTTCGTAGTTGTTATGGTTATATTCTATCTTTAATTCAGTAAGTATTAGGCTTACCTAGTCTTAGAGACTAGGTGCCGTCATGATATCCTACAGAGGAAAATTTGGGTCGTGATAAATTGGTATCAGAGCTCTAGGTTCATATGTTTGTTCTATGGCTTTCGGCCAAGTGGGGGAGTCTGCTATCGACAATTTGATTGCATGGTTATGTGTTGTACTTGTTTCGGTTTGAGGCATACTTTTGAATCAGTTATGACTTGCAGAGGTTAAGATCGAGGATGACTCGAGTATGGAGATTTCTGGATACCGGATATATTACACTTTATAGGTATATGAAAATCACGAGATGAATTGAGTTTGTCATTCATGACGGATGTAGTGTGCATGGAGTAGTGATTCACTCGGTTACTTAGAGGTGTGGATTACTTCTTTGGGTGTTGGTGTGCTAATGGAACACAGGTCATTCGTCTCGTATGGGCGGCGCATTTGAGATTGGATAGGGTGGAGGACCCTCGAGGAGGTTCTAATGGGTTGAAGATTCATATGTGGCATTTGAGAAATTTCCGGATTAGTATATGGCTAAGATCTGAGATTTGCATTGGATGGTACCAGGACTTGTAGTACTTCTGTATCATTATGGATCTTACATTTCAGTATCAGGAAGGTGAAGGAAACGACTTTAGATTCACATAAGGACTCTTCAGAGTGGGTGTCTTGGTTGTGGTACTTTTGGGGTGCTTAAGAGGGAATACAATGACTTATGAGCCTTAGGGCGGTGTGGTTATACGCTAGGATCTCTTGTGGTGAGCTTGGGTTAAGGATCGTGGTGGTATGGCAAGGAGAAGTGTCAGCATGAGGGTAATTCGGAAGGAACTCAGAGAAATAGGACAGCTTAGTAGTAGGTTGGATCAGCACAATAATGGATATGATCGGTTCTTTGGGTACTTATGTTGTAGTGAGTCTCTATAGGTTTTTTGGGCCAATACTCTTCGGTTTGGCGACCTGCGTGGCTTGGTTGAGTTAGAGAGATTTAGTTCTGATGGCTTAGTTATGTGCATATGGGTTTCGAAGAATTCTCGATGGTTTCTACCATGGTTTGAGATGGATATTTCCTACCGGCGTGAGGAGCATGTTGCGTAGTGTGATTTTCTACAGGTTGGAATCAAATGGAAGGTTTCTGACTCATCGAGTATGTATTCTGCTAGTGACTCAGAGTTGATTATGAGATTATCGTGCTTTTCATATGATGGCATGATAGATGCGGTGTGTTGTGTGGGCTTGAGATTTGCATGTGCAAGTTCACGGTTCAGTTTTGAAGCGAAGGTCATGAATTCTTAGACAACATGGACGGTCTCAGATGACTAGATGAATGCTATTACTACTTGATATTGCCTGAGAAGGGTGCGTATTTCAAAAGGCACACTGTGTTTTGACTTACGGATGCTTCATTGGCATTCCGGTACTCTCCTGGTTGATCGACTGCTGATGTTCAGATTTTGCTATGTGGCATGGAGGAATTATAGAAGTATTTCTCATGGGGATGATTATGTATGAGAGATGTGTTAGTCATTCGAGTGGTGGAGTTGGGATCGGCTATGGTGATTCATGTGTTCTATGGATTTGGAGACTTAGAGTTCTCAAAAGTAGATTGTTTTGGGGTTGCAGACTGTGAAGATGTGGCCAAAGTTTGCTAGATGGTAGTACGTGCTATGGTTAGGTCATTTTGGAGGGCCATTTATCAATTTGAGGATGACCGAAGTTGGTTTGGGGGCCCATTGGTAGACCCAATGAGGATGTGCATTCTACACCGGGTCGGATTTGTTGACTCAAAACTGATAGTGTTGAGGGGCGAGTCATTCGGTTAGAGTTGAGCTTGTTCATGTTCTGATATGTTCTATGTGTTACTCTTCTATGCTACGAGGGGTGGTGATTCGTTGGTTATATGCACACATGGTGCGGTTTTGTTTGGGCCTTATAGCGGAATTTGAGAGAGATGGTTGTTGGGATGTTGAATGGTCAATTGCGCCTTGGTTATGGTCTTTCTGGGGTGTTGTATATTGTGTTATTTGCTTCTCCATGGTTATGGTCATGCGCTTTGTGTACTTGATGTCGAATTACGTGTAGTTGTTGATTTTGAGCATTGTGGCTTGAGGTATTTCATATGGACCAGTGTCTGGATGGGTCACATATTGCAATGGGGCTATGTTGAGATATGATCCTTTGTGTTAGATTAATGTGTCTTGGTCCTACTATGTGTGATGGGTTCATATCATTACATTGTGGTGGTACTTGTTGAGCTTGCGGGACGGTTCTCTTATTTGAGTCATTTTCCATGATTGAGTATATTTGAATTGTTGCTTATTGGTGCACGGATTGCAGGTTTGTTGCTTTAGGTTGTACTGGTGTGGCATGTCAATAAAGTAGTTGTGTTTGATGAGATAAGGTCACTGGACCTAGAATAGATACTATCGGATTTGATTGCGGTATGTTTGGAAGAATAATATCGGAAGTCAGCTTATCATTTCGCTTTTGTTCTTATCGGACGAGACAGAGAGAGCTCCATGACTTGTTGATCTGGTGAGTGGTTATGAGTTTTCGTGTGTTTCCTTCATCATCGGCAGTGTACAAAGGTTTTGGAATGAGATTTTATTTGATATGAGGTTTACTACCGGTACCGGGTTTGTTTTGAGAAACTACTGTGATCGGGAATTATTGATACGAGTATGCGAGGTATATCATATGATTACATCTTGGGTTATGGTTATGGATTGATACAACCTGTTCAGACTCATACAATGTGTAGATGCGAGATTCAGGTCTTGTAAGGAATTCTGGATGTTGGAAATTGGGTTCCAATGTTTATGGGCTAAGGTTGAAGGAAGAATCTTCGGTTATGTTGAGTTGATGGACTTATATGGGTTGGGGTGATGTGGGATCACCCTCGGATATGTGCATGGTAAGGTTACACGGTGATTTGATAGCTTTGGAGCGACTCTTGAAACATATGTTTAAGTGGGGGAGAATGTAATGACCCAGCCGGTCGTTTTGAGCATTTGCGTTCTGTTCAGTTATTTGAATTCTTGAGCAGTATTGATTTGGAAGAATGATTCTCAACTAGGAAGCTTTAAGTTGGAAGAGTTGACGAAATTTGATTTTTTAGTACTAGAACTTGGATCGGAGTTTTGATGGTTCTGTTAGGTCCGGATGGTGATTTGAGACTTGGGCGTAAGCCCGGATTTGCATTTGGATATTATTAGAAAGTTTCGGCACTATTTGGCGAAAGTTGGAAATTTAAAGGTTTGGAATGTTCATAAGTTTGACCGGGAGTTGACTTTCATGATATCAGGTTCGGATTGTGGTTTCTAGAATTGGAATAGCTTTGTTATGTCATTTGGGACTTGTGTGCAAAATTTGAGTTCATTCCGAGTTGATTTGATAAGGTTCGACACGAGTTTTGGAAGTTGAAAGAAGTTCGTTAAGTTCGATTTGAAGTGCGATTCATGGTTTTGATGTTGTTATGCGTGATTTGAGGCCTCGAGTAAGTCCGTGTTATGTTATGGAGCTTGTTGGTATGTTCGAATAGGGTCGGGAGGGGGTCATATGAGTTTTAGATATGTTTGGGTTGTCTTGCGCTCGTTTTTGATGTTTTGACGTCGTTTCTTCAAACATAAATGATACCACATTAAGCAAATGAGCTCCAATTTATGTTTTGATTGAAGTATTAGATCCGTATCGTAATTTTGGAACCACATCAACTAGAATCATCAAGTTTCGACATCGTATGAGGAATTTATGGTCATTTTACTAAGAATTGGGTTGCTAGATTTATTTTCAGATTAATTACGACATTGCCACTGAATTTGTATTTAAAAATCTGAACTATTTTCAAATATTTAAATCAACATATCTTCTTCATTATAAGGTCAAATGGAGTGATTCAAAAGCCTAACTTGACTGAAAGTTTACAAGAAATCCATTGGAGACATCAAAAGTGAGTTTCGGGTTCATTTGGCACAAGAAACAAGGTAGAACAGCTGGGCAAAAATATATAATATCGAGAGTTTGTTCATTTGGTTATATTTTGAGTTGGGGAACTCAGATTTGGGCGATATTTGAGGTGATTTTAACAACATGGATTGGGGTAAGTGTTGTATACTCGGTTTTGGTTATATTTCATGAATCCATCTTCATTTTTGGCATTTGATTGATGATTTCTAAGTGAAATTTGGGGGGTTTGTGTCTAAAATTTCATAAAGTGAATTTTTGAGTTTTGAACATCAATTCGAGGTCGGATTTGAGTGAAACTAGTATGGTTGGACTAGTAATTAAATGAGTTATCGGGTGTTATGAGTTTTGTCGGGTTCCGAGGTGCGGGCTCGGGTTTAACTTTTTGATTGACTTTGAGCTTTTGATTAAAGATTCGACCTTTATCGATTGGGTGTGTTTTCTTTGACATTATTTGATGTTCTTGAGTTGATTTTGGCTAGTTTCGAGTCGTTCGAAAGTTGGTACGTGTGGGATGGCATTTCTAGAGTATTGTTTGGCTTGTTCAGTATTGAATTTGGCTTGTTTTAGGTAAGAATCCTATCTAAACTTGGTTGAGGCACTAGTTGCCTGAATTATTTGTGATAGCTACGTGCTACGGGTGCGCATATATGTGGGGTTTGAACCCATGTATGTGCACCGGAGTATTTATCCATGCTTGGGGTAGTGCTTATGCTATGATATGCCTAGAGTTGACTGTTAAGCTTTAAGCTGTAATGTTTCTCATATTTGTATCATTGTTGTGGACTATTTGAGTCATGTTTAAGGTTACGAAGAAGTTAATTCCCTGAATAAACTTGGTAATTGCTATTTCTGTGATAAATTGCCGATTTGAACTATGATAGCACACATTGCACATGCCTACACTTTAGCATGTAATTATACCAGTACAAGAGCATGAAATCTGATATTTATCCATCATATACATGTGTTTTTGTCTACTTGCTTTTGTGTGATACGAATTGGACTGGATGTATGTGACCATGCCGGGCGGATTATGTTGTTATGACTGTGACCATGCTAGGCCGATTATGATATTGTACTTGTTACCACATCGGGCGGATTGTGATATTAGCACATGAGTTATCAGTGCGGATTGATATTATTAGCACGTGAGTTGTCCATGCAGCACGTGAGTTGTCCGTGCGAATCCAATTATTGATATTATAGCATGTGAGTTATCCGTGCAGCACGTGAGTTGTCCGTGCGGATCCAGATATTGATATTATAGAACACGAGGTATCCGTGCAGCATGTGAGTTATCCGTGCGGTTGATATTATTACCACATGAGTTGTCCGTGCAGCACGTCAGTTGTCCGTGCAGCGTGTGGATACAGATCCACCCCCTTATGGTCACCCTCTCATATTTCTCTCTTGATGTTGTACACGCGGATTGTGAGAAACCGATGGGTTTCTAGTTGATGTGAGCTCTGGGAGAGCTGGTTACTGTTATTGGATCGGGTTGCGCGCCGCAACCGACTGATATTTAGTTATTGTATTTCATCTTTACTTGCAATTTTCTTGACTGTTTACCTGATTTACTTGCACATCCTCGTTATATGCTAGATTGTTGACTGAGCAGAACACTTTAAAATAAAGAATTATGAGCATCAAAGCGGTTTTACCTAAGATTTCCTGATTTGATCATATATATGTTCTGTACTTGTTGAAATTATGAACTGCACAAGTGTCAGTGAGTATCATCTATAGTTTTTGCTTCTTTTATCTAGCCGAGGTTAGTTAGGATACTTATTGAGTACATGGGGTCGGTTGTACTCATACTACACTTCTGCACCTTGCGTGCAGATCTTGGTATTATTGCTACCGTGTATGGTGGGAGCTGGCATTGTAGATGTACCTGCGTTCCGGTTATAGCCGCCTCTTGTTCTTGGTAGCTTTAGATTTATAAATTTGTTTATGTATATTTTGAATAAATGATATATTTATTTCATACCAGCTTTGTAAACTCTAAATCTTAGAAGCTCATAATTTGTATTACCAATCCTTGAGATTTTTGTATAAACGTTCAGTTATTTCATCATTTATTTTCTCAGTAAATCTCATTTGAATTGATTTGTTGCTAATTGGCTTACCTAGCGGTTTGGGTTAGGTTCCATCACGACTAGATAGATTTTGGATCGTGACATTGACCCTCCGAATTGGGTCTGAAATAAAAGAGGCGATGACGAAACCTAAAGAAAAATAAAAGACGAGAACGCCATAATTCACGCTTTGGAAGGCAACATGGTTGGCAACCGGAGTTGCAACCAAGACGGCGGTCGCGTTCAAATATCTATTTTCTACGACATACACTACCCGAGCCTCCCAAATACATTTTCAAATTATTTTTAAAAATCTTTTACAAATTAATTCATTTCAAAAAATCATTTTAAAAACACGTCATACTTTAATTATCTATTTTTTGCATTATATTATTTAGCTAAAGTTCATTTTCTTATTTACGAGGTATCTTATGCAGAAGTATTTTGGAAAGACGACTCTTGGAGATGAAATACAAAGCCCTTAACCAAATTTCTACCTCGTACTTTCCTTTCTCGGATGTACTAAAACTCACAAATATCGTAAAAATAATACTAGATAGGATGTCATATATGTTTATATGCTTAAGTGCACTTATCTTGTATTTATTTGCTTGTGTTCAAAAACGACACCTAGTATATTATCTAGCAAATGACTAATGTAATCAAAACACTTAGGTTTAGGAATATTTTCATAATGAAACTAATAATTGGAATTGGTATACCTATGTAATTAACCAAGTTGTATATTTGGATCAAAGGCAATTCAACATTAGGCTCATTCACTGCTATACTACATGTCATATTTATTCGTATATATTTAGGCTCATTGATTTATAAATAGCTAACTTAGCTAGTGACATAATTGTAATCAAAATTAATTGCTTTAGTGTCACGACCTAATTTTACCTATAGGTTGTGATGGCGCCAAACACTAAAGCTAGGCAAGCCAACTAATAAGTCAATCGTACATTGGTTAAACTTTTATTCCAAGAAAATAATGAAATACCAACTTCTACCAATGTGTGTGCCAAGACCTGATGTCACAAGTGCATGAGCATCTAGTAGATTATACAAAACTCCAAATACTGTCTGAAATGAAATAGACAGAATATAAATATAAGAAGAGACACTGGTAGCTGCAGAACGGCTCAGAAAGGCAGCTCACCACTATGCCTCGGGATGACGTGGGTATGTGATGATAGGTCCTCCACTAGTACCTGTCTCAAATCCTGCACAAAAAGTGCAGCAAGTGTAGTATGAGTACGTAAACAATGTGTACCCAGTAAGTATCAAGCCTAATCTCGAAGTGGTAGAGACGAGATGGCCGACTTTGACACTTACTATGGGTCAATAATAATAATAACTGAAATAAAACTAGAATATTTAAATCAGCATGATTTACAAAATTTATAATAATTTATTTAATCAGCAGAAATAATCAAATTCCTTCAAATGTAACAATTCTCAATATATTAATTAAATTCCTTCAATTCAAATAAATTCCAATTTATCAATTAAATCTCATTTACAGGAGTAACAATTAATTCCTAAACAAGCAAGAATAATAATTCATTAAATTTCAAGGATTTTTTAATTTATTAATTAGCTTCTCAAGCTGAAATAAATTATTAAAGTATTGTGTAATTATTATTATTAAGCACCATTTCTGCCGAGGACATGCGGCCCGATCCAGAGTGTCGTGTACACTGCCGAGGGACGTGCGGCGCGATCCATAGATGCATCTATCCTGCCGAGGCGTTCGGCCCGCTCCACAAGAAAGGAGGACATTTTTTTATGTGCCTCCGGAAGGAGAGTATATTTATTATAAGGTAAATTCGGGAGGAGAACAATTTTTTTTAATAATTAATTGATTTAAACAGACAATCAAGCCTATGAGATTTTCATACTTTAATATCTTTATCTAACAATTCACAATATATTCATATAGATATCAATTAATATAAATAAATAAAAGAATACAATTTACACAAGTAAGGCATGCTTTGAGTCCTAAACTACCCGGACTTTGGCATTAATAGTAGCTACGCACGGACTCTCGTCACCTCGTACGTACGTAGCCCCCCACAATTAGCAATAATTATTTAATTTTAATCACCTATGAGATAATTTCCCCCTCACAAGATTAGACAAGAGACTTACCTCGTCTTGCTCCAATTAAATCCACTATAAGGCCTTTTCCACGATTATCCAACTCCGTTTGGCTTGAATCTAGCCAAAATAATTCGATACAATCACTAAATATTATAGGAATCAATTCTATAAGAAAATACTACATTTTTTAGAAAAGATCCCGAAATTAATTAAAAATTCACCCGCGGGGCCCATATCTCGGAATCCGACGAAAGTTATGAAATCTGACAACCCATTCAATTATGAGTCCAACCATACCAGTTTCACTCAAATTCCAACTCCGAATCGATATCGAAATCTCAAAATTTTGTTTCTATGAGATTTCTAAACTTTTCCAAATTTCAATCTCAAAATACTAATTAAATTGTGAAAACAATTATGTATTTATGTTTATAGACCAAATCCAAGTTAGAATCACTTACCCCAATGTCTTTTCCTTGAAAATCTATCAAAAATTGCCTCTGCTCAAGCTCCAATTTGTTAAAAATGGCGAATGGGACGAATGCCCTCTTTTTATAAAACTGCCCAGCAGCCTTCGGAACTGGTCCTCGAACTGGACCTCGATCGCGGCTTCGATCACAGGCTCGAGCCTGGACCTCGGTCATGGCCTCGATCAGGGCATCGAGGTTGGGCCTTCGATCATAGCCTCAATCATGGCATCGAGCTTGAGCCTTCGATTGTGACCCTCGATCTTGGGTCTCGATCCTGGCCCTCGCGCCTTGCCTTCAATCATGGCCCTCGAGCTGGACCTTCGATCATGGCCCTCGAGCTGGACCTTCGATCATGGCTTGGATACACAAGATCGAGCCTGTGCCTCGTCAACCCTGGGCTCGATATCTGGGCTCGATACCTGGGCTCGATATCTGGCTCGATATCTGGGCTCGATCACAACCCAGAATGTCCAACAGAAGAGGAAAAATTGCAGCAGCTTTTTAACTCCAATTTTTGATCCGTTAACCATTCGAAACTCACCCGAGGCCCTCGGGACCTCAACCAAATATACCAACAAGTCCTAAAACATCATACGAACTTAGTCAAACCTCTAAATCGCATCAAACAACGCTAAAACCATGAACCATACCCCAATTCAAGCTTAAATGAAACTAAGAGTTTTCAACTTTTACATTCGATGTCGGAACCTATCAAATCAACTCCGATTGACCTCAAATTTTACACACAAGTCATAAATGACATAACGGAGCTATAAAAATTTTCGGAAATGGATTCTAACTCCGGTATCAAAAGTCAACTCATCGGTCAAACTTCGAAACTTAAATTCTTGTTTTTAGCCATTTCAAGCCTAATTTAACTACGGACTTCCAAATAAAATTCCGAACACGCTCCTAAGTCCAAATCACCATACAGAGCTGTTGGAATCATCAAAATTCTATTCCGAAGTCATTTTCACATAATTAGACATCCGGTCACTATTCGAACTTAAACATTTTAATTTTTCTTCAAAATTCTTTATCTCGGGCTAGGGACCTCGGAATTTGATTCCGGGCATACGCCCAAGTCCCAAATCACGATACGGACCTACCGGAACTATCAAAACACTGATCTGAGTCCGTTTGCTCAAAATGTTGACCAAAGTCAACTCAATTGAGTTTTAAAGCTCTAATCCACATTTTAAATCCATTTTTCACATAAAAACTTTCCATAAAAGTTTTACGGATTGCGCACGCAAGTCGAGGAATGATAATAGTACTTTTCGAGGTCTTAAAACACATAATTAATTATTAAATTTAAAGATAACATTTTGGGTCATCACGTTCTCCACCTCTTAAACAAACGTTCGTCCTCGAACGGGTTTAGAATTATACTCGAAGTGCTGAATAAGTCTGGATATCTGCTCTGCATGTTTTCCTCGGCCTCCCAAGTCGCTTCCTTGACTGGTTGGCCCCTCCACTGGACTTTTACTGCAGAAACCCTCTTGGACCTCAACTGGCGAACATGTTTATCAACAATGGCAATTGCATCCTCTTCATAACCCAAGCTATTATCTAGCTGAACTGTACTGAAGTCTAACACATGTGATAGGTCGGCATGATACTTCCGGAGCATAGATACGTGGAAAACCGAATGAACTCCCGATAGGCTGGAAGGCAATGCAAGCTCATAAGCAACCTCCCCAACTCGTTTCAACACCTTAAATAGGCCTATAAACCTTGGGCTCAACTTGCCCTTCTTCCCGAATCTCATAATTCCCTTCATCGGCGAAACCTTCAAGAGAACTTTTTCATCTACCATAAATGAAATATCATGCGCTTTCTGATCCGCGTAACTTTTCTGCCTGGACTGTGCTGTACGAAGTCGTTCCTTAATCAACTTTACCTTTTCCAAGGCATCCCTTACCAAATCAGTACTATATAACTTAGCCTCACCTGGCTCAAATCATCCGATAGGTGAACGACATTGCCGACCATATAAAGCCTCAAATGGAGCCATCTCGATGCTGGATTGGTAACTGTTATTATAAGCAAACTCGGCCAAAGGCAGGAAACGATCCCACTGACCGCCAAAGTCGATCACAGATGCCCTGAGCATATCCTCCAAAATCTGAATTGTCCGCTCTGACTGCCCGTCGGTCTGCGGATGAAAGGCTGTGCTGAGCTCTTCACGGGTCCCCAACTCACTCTGTACTGCTCTCCAAAAATGTGAAGTAAACTGAGGGCCTCTATCTGATATGATGGAAATTGGCACACCGTGCAACCGAACTATCTTCTGAATTTAAATCTGGGCCAACCTCTCTGAAGTATACGTAGTCACAACAGGAATAAAATGTGCCGACTTGGTCAACCTGTCAACAATCACACAAACTGCATCAAACTTCCTCAAGGTCCGCGGCAACCCAACTACAAAATCCATAGTAATTCGTTCCCATTTCCACTCTGGTATGGTCATCTGCTGAAGTAGGCCACCTGGCCTCTGGTGCTCATATTTAACTTGCTGGCAATTTAGACACCAAGCTACATACTCAACTATGTCCTTTTTCATTCGTCACCACCAATAATGCTGCCTCAAGTCACGATACATCTTCGTAGCACCTGGATGAATAGAATATCGAGAACTGTGTGCCTCCTCCAGGATCTTTTTCCTCAGTTCATCCACATTAGGAACACATAGATGATCCTGGAGTCGTAGAACACCATCTACACCAATAGTGACTTCCTTGGCACCACCTCGTAGTACCGTTTCACGAAGAACCACCAGGTGTGGGTCATCATACTGGCGAGCCTTGATCTGCTCAAATAGTAAAGATTGGGCCACAATACATGCAAGAACTCGGCTGGGCTCTGAAATATCCAGCCTCACAAGTTTGTTAGCCAAGGATTGAATATCTGAGGCTAATGGCCTTTCCTCTGCTGAAATGAAAGCCAAACTACCCATACTCTCCGCCTTTCTACTCAAGGCATCTGCAACCACATTTGCTTTGCCTGGATGATACAGGATAGTAATATCATATTCTTTTAGTAACTCTAACCATCTGCGCTGTCTCAAATTTAGGTCCCTCTGCTTGAACAAATGCTGCAAACTACGATGATCAGTGTAAACTTCACAAGACACCCTATAAAGATAATGCCTCCAAATCTTAAGAGCGTGAACAATCACAGCTAACTCCAAATCATGTACCGGATAATTCTTTTCGTGGGGCTTCAGCTGACGTGAAGCATATGCAATAACTTGCCCTTCCTGCATCAATACACAACCCAAGCCAACGCGCGAAGCATCGCAATACACAGTATACATCCCCGAACCGGAAGGCAACACTAACACTGGTGATGTAGTCAATGATGTCTTGAGCTTCTGAAAGCTCACCTCACAATCATCGGGCCATCAGAATGGAGTACCCTTCTGGGTTAATTTGGTCAAAGGTGCTGCAATAGATGAAAAACCTTCCACAAACCGACGATAATAACCTGCCAAACCTAGAAAACTCCGGATCTCCGTCGCCGAAGTGGGACGATGCCAATTCTGAACTGCCTCAATCTTTTTGAGATCAACTTTAATACCTTCGCCCGATACAATATGTCCCAAAAATGCTACAGACTCAAGCCAGAACTCATATTTAGAGAACTTAGCATATAACTTTTGTTCCCACAATGTCTGAAGCACTACTCTCATATGCTGCTCATGCTCCTCCTTACTACGTGAATAGATCAAAATATGATCAATGAAGACAATGACAAATGAATCAATATATGGCCTGAATAACCTGTTCATCAGATCCATAAATGCTGCCGGGGCATTAGTTAAACCGAAAGACATCACCAGAAACTCATAATGACCATATCTAGTCCGTAAAGCAGTCTTCGAAACATCCGAATCCCGAATCTTCAACTGATGATACCCCGACCTCAAGTCGATCTTAGAGAATACCCTAGCACCCTGCAACTGGTTAAATAGATCATCAATACGCGGCAACAGGTACTTGTTCTTAATAGTGACTTTGTTCAATTGGCGATAATCAATTCACATCTGCATTGTTCCATCCTTCTTTTTTACAAATAATACTGGTGCACCCCAAGGCGATACACTCGGTCTGACAAACCCTTTGGCTAGTAAATCTTCAAGTTGTTCTTTCAGTTCTTTCAATTCTTTCGGAGCCATGCGATACGGTGGAATAGATATAGGCCGGGTATCTAAAGCCAAGTCAATACAAAAATCAATATCACGATCAGGTGGCATACCTGGAAGATCTGGCGGAAATACATCAGGTAACTCCCGAACTACAGGCACTGAATCAATAGCCGGAGTCTCTGCTGTAGTATCCCGAACATAGGCTAGATAAGCCAAACAACCCTTCTCAACCATGTGTTGAGCCTTTATAAAAGAAATAACTCGATTAAATGAACTAACAGGCGAACCCTTCCACTCCAGCTTAGGCAATGCTGGAATAGACAAGGTAACAGTCTTGGAATGACAATCTAGAATAGCATGATATGGAGATAACCAGTCCATACCCAGAATAATTTCAAAATTGGTCATCTCAAGAAATAAGAGATCTACTCTAGTTTCATAACCACGGAATGTAATAATACAGGACCGGTAGATCCGGTTCACACCAACAGAATCGCCCACAGGAGTGGACAGATAAACAGGAGTACTCAAGGACTCACGAGAAACACCCAGGAATGGAGCAAATAATACGGAGGCATCTTTGCCACAAGCAGAAATAATACCTGTAATCACGGCATCTGAGGCCTCTGCATCTGGTCTAGTCGGAAAAGCATAGAACTGAGCTGGAGCTCCAACTGTCTGGCCTCCGCCTGGCTGACCTCCACCTCTAGGACGGCCCCTACCCACCTGTCCTCCACCTCTTGGTGGTCGGACTACTGGTGGAGCAACTGGTCCGGTAAGCATAGGCTGTTGACCCTGCTGTACTAGTCTACCTCGAAGCCTGGGGCAAAACCTCTGCATGTGACTGGGATCCCCACACTCATAACAACTCTTTTGTGCGATGGGCTGCTGACTAAGTGTCTAGCTCTGGGGACCTGAATACCCACGGAAAGAACCCTGAATAGCTGGTGGGCGATAAGAACTCTCTGGTATAGCACTGAAATAAGGTCGTACTGGAGCACCCCAAGGAGGCGGTGGTGCCAGATATGGGGGTCTGCTGGACTGTCCCCTCACAAACTGACCTCTGCCCCCGGACAGAGCACCTCTGAACTCTCCAGAATACCTGAACCGCTTATCTCTCATAATCTGCTCTCTGCTCCGCTGACGTACACCCTCAATCCTCCCGGCTATCTCCACAACTCGTTCATAAGAAGTACCCATCTCAACCTCTCGAGCCATAGTGGCCTGAATACCAGTATGTAAACCGGCTACAAACCTTCGCACTCTCTCTGCCTCAGTAGGGAGTATCATTAGTGCATGGCGAGAGAATTCAAAAAACCTCGCCTTATACTTAGTCACTGACATCTGACCCTGCTGGAGCTGCTCAAACTGAAACCGCAACTCTTCCCTCTGGGAGGGTGGAATATACCTGTCCAAGAAGATACGGGTGAACCTTTCCCAAGTCATGGGAGGAGAATCTACTGGTCTGCCAAGAGCATAAGACTGCCACCATCTACGGGCTCTACCCTCTAGCTGAAAAGTAGCGAAATCAACCCCGTAGGATTCCAATATCCTCATGTTGTATAGTCTATCCTTGCAACGATCAATGAAATCCTGTGGATCCTCATGTCGCTCACCCTCGAAGACAGGAGGATGTAATCTAGTCCATCTGTCCAATAGTTTCTGAGGATCGGCGGCTACTGCTAGCCTGGGCTCAGGTGTAGCTACTGTCACTGGCTGGACTCCACCCACGGGTAGTTCACCCTAGGTCTGATATATAGCAGCTGCCTGTCCATGAGCCTGCGCGGTAGGGGTCTGTGCTCCCCCTCCCGCTTGATATGTGGCTGGGTCTGCCAGAAATAAACCGGCATGAGTCATATTGTCCATGAATCGCAACATACGACCCATGACATCCTGAAATCCCGGTGCAGATGTGAAGTCCACCGGAGCTGGCTCTGTCACAGGCACCTCACCCAACTCCTCAATAATGGGATTCTCTGCTGGATCCACTGGCAGCATAACCGGAATAGTCCTGGGACGTCCTCGCCCTCTACCACGGGCTGGAGCCCTCCCTCGGCCTCTGCCTCGGCCTCTAGCAACTGGGGGAGTAGCTCTTCCTTGGTCTGGAATCTCATTAGAGCGTGTTCTCACCATCTGTGAGAGGATAAGAGAAGGATATTTAGTACTACATCAATTGCACAATGGAATATGAAGAAAGGTAGTTTCCTAACACCATATAGCCTCTCGAAGATAAGTACAGACATCTCCGTACCGATCTGCAAGACTCTATTAGGGCTTCTCATAACTTGTGAGACCTACGTGAACCTAGTGCTCTGATACCATGTTGTCACGACCCAATTTCACCTATAGGTCGTGATGGCGCCCAACACTACAGCTAAGCAAGCCAACTAATAAGTCAATCGTACATTGGTTAAACTTTAATTCCAAAAAAATAATGAAATACCAACTTCTACCAATGTGTGTGCAAGGACCCGGTGTAGATTATACAAAACTTCAAATACTGTCTGAACAGAAATAGACAGAATATAAATATAAGAAGAGACACTTGTAGCTGCAGAACGGCTCAGAAAGGCAGCTCACCACTATGCCTCGGGATGACATGGGTATGTGATGTTAGGTCCTCCACTAGTATCTGTCTCAGATCCTACACAAAAAAGTGCAGCAAGTGTAGTATGAGTACGTAAATAACGTGTACCCAGTAAGTATCAAGCCTAATCTCGAAGTGGTAAAGACGAGATGGACGACTTTGACACTCACTATGGGTCAATAATAATAACTGAAATAAAACTAGAATATTTAAATCAGCATGATTTACAGAATTTACAATAATTTATTTAATCAGCAGAAATAATCAAATTCCTTCAAATGTAACAATTCTCAATATATTAATTAAATTTCTTCAATTCAAATAAATTCCAATTTATTAATTAAATTTCTTTTACAGGAGTAACAATTAATTCCTAAACAAGCAAGAATAATAATTCATTAAATTTCAAGGATTTTCCAATTTATTAATTAGCTTCTCAAGCTGAAATAAATTATTAAAGTATCGTGTAATTATTATTATTAAGCACGATTTCTGCCGAGGACGTACGACCCGATCCAGAGTGTCGTATACACTGCCGAGAGACGTGCGGCGCGATCCATAGATGCATCTATCCTGCCAAGGCATTCGGCCCGCTCCACAAGAAAGGAGGATATTTTCTTATGTGCCTCCGGAAGGAGAGTATATTTATTATAAGATAAATTCGGGAGGAGAACAATTTCTTTTAACAATTAATTGATTTAAACAGACAATCAAGCCTATGAGATTTCTATCCTTTAATATCTTTATCTAACAATTCACAATATATTCATATAGATATCAATTAATATAAATAAATCAAAGAATACAATTTTACACAAGTAAGGCATGCTTTGAGTCCTAAACTACCCAGACTTTAGCATTAATAGTAGCTACGTACGGACTCTCGTCACCGTGTGCGTACGTAGCCCCCCACAATTAGCAACAATTATTTAATTTTAATCACCTATGAGGTAATTTCCCCCTCACAAGATTAGACAAGAGACTTACCTCGTCTTGCTCCAATTTAATCCACTATAAGGCCTTTTCCATGATTATCCAACTCCGTCTGGCTCGAATCTAGCCAAAATAATTCGATACAATCACTAAATATTATAGGAATCAATTCTATAAGAAAATACTACATTTTTTAGAAAAGATCCCGTGGGGACCACATCTCGAAATCCGGCGATAGTTATGAAATTAGACAACCCATTCCATTATGAGTCCAACCAAACCAGTTATCTCAAAATTTTGTTTCTATGAGATTTCTAAACTTTTCCAAATTTCAATCTCAAAACATTAATTAAATTGTGAAAACAATGATGTATTTATGTTTATAGACCAAATCCAAGTTAGAATCACTTACCCCAATGTCTTTTCCTTAAAAATCTATCAAAAATCGCCTCTGCTCAAGCTCCAATTTGTTAAAAATGGCAAATGGGATGAATGCCCTCTTTTTATAAAACTGCCCAGCAGCCTTCGGAACTGGTCCTCGAACTGGACCTCGATCGCGGCTTCGATCACAGGCTCGAGCCTGGACCTCGGTCATGGCCTCGATCAGGGCATCGAGGTTGGGCCTTCGATCATAGACTCAATCATGGCATCGAGCTAGAGCCTTCGATTGTGACCCTAGATCTTGGGTCTCCATCCTGGCCCTCGAACCTTGCCTTCGATCATGGCCCCAAGCTGGACCTTCGATCATGGCCCTTGAGCTGGACCTTCGATCATGGCCCTTGAGCTGGACCTTCAATCATGGCTTCGATACACAAGCTCGAGCCTGTGCCTCATCAACCCTGGGCTCAATATCTGGGCTCGATACCTGGGCTCAATATCTGGCTCAATATCTGGGCTAGATCATAACCCAAAATGTCCAACAGAAGAGGAAAAATTGCAGCAGCTTTTTAACTCCAATTTTTGATCCGTTAACCATCCGAAATTCACACGAGGCCCTCGGGACCTCAACCAAATATACCAACAAGTCCTAAAACATTATACGAACTTAGTCAAACCTCTAAATCACATCAAACAATGCTAAAACCATGAATCATACCCCAATTCAAGCTTAAATGAAACTAAGAGTTTTTAACTTTTACATTCGATGCCGGAACCTATCAAATCAACTCCAATTGACCTCAAATTTTACACACAAATCATAAATGACATAACGGAGCTATGAAAATGTTCGGAACTGGATTCCGACTCCGGTATCAAAAGTCAACTCATCGGTCAAACTTCGAAACTTAAATTCTTATTTTTAGCCATTTCAAGCCTAATTTAACTACGGACTTCCAAATAAAATTCCGAACACGCTCCCAAGTCCAAAATCACCATACGGAGCTGTTGGAATCATATCAGCTGGTGGTAATCAATGCATATCCACATACTCCTATCTTTCTTCTTCACAAATAATACTGGTGCGTCCCAAGGAAACACACTCGGCCTGATGAATCCCTTCTTGAGCAACTCCTGAAGCTGCTCTTTCAGGTCTCTCAACTCCGCAGAAGCCATATGATAAGGCAGAATAGAGATAGGCTGGGTTCCTAGTGCCAAATCAATGTCGAAGTCGATATCACGATCTGATGGCATGCCTAGTAAGTTAGAAAAAAATACATCAAAAATCGCCCTCACCATAAGCACTAAATCTATCGTGGGAGTCTCTATAGTAGTATCTCGAACAAAGGCCAGATAGGTCAAACAACCCTTCCCAACCATGTATTGAGCCTTCAAGAAAAAAATAACCCAACTGGATGCACTACTAGATGAACCTCTCCACTCCAATCTAAGAAACTCTGGCATTGCCAATGTAATAGTCTTGGCATTGTCTATGGCATGATGTGGAGAAAACCAATCTATGCTAAGGATAACCTCGAAGTTAATCATATTGAGCAATAGAAGATATACTCTGGTCTCAAACCCATAGAAAGTCACCACACAAGACTGGTAAACCCGATTCACAACAACAGAATCACCTATCAAGCATGGACACATACACGAAAATACTCAAGTAATCACGATATACATCCGGATAAGGGGAAAAATGAGAGGATACATATGATTAGGTAGACCCTTGATCAAATACTACTGATGTATCTCTATATCAAATGGAAATAATACATGTGATCACGGCATCAAAGGCTACTCACATTGGCCTAGATGGGAAGGCATAGAATCTAGCTGGAGCGCCACCTGGCCCAGCCTCCACCTCTTGGGACAACCCTTACTCACCTGCCCTCCTCCTTTGGCCGTCCGTACAGGCGGTGCAGTAGCTGGTGCTTTAATCATGGGTTGATGGCCCTACAGCTTTACCTTGCCCCGAAGTCTAGGACAAAACCTCTTCACGTGACCAAGCTCCCTCCCCACTCGAAACAACCTCTAGATGTGGGAAACTGCCAACTCTAGATCTCGCCGTGATAGCCTAAGTACGCACTAGAGGAACCTTGAATAGCCGGTTGATAATAGGTAGTCTTAGGAATAACGCTGAAGTACGGCTGCGCTGGAGCACCCCGAATAGGTTGCGGTGCTAAATACATTAGCCTGCTAGGATGGCCCATCCAAACTGTCCTTTGCCCCCGGACGGGGCACCAGTGAAACCTCTAGAATATCGATGTTGTCTTTCCCTCTATGTGGCCTCTTTTCTCTAACCACAGATATGCTCGATCCTCCAAGCTATCTCCACAGCTTGGTGGAAAGAAGTCCCCAACTCTGCCTCTCGGGCCATAGTGACTTGAATCCCATAGTTCAATCCCAAAAAAACCTATGCACCCTCTCTGCCTCCATGGGAAGTAATATCACTACATGATGAGATAACTCACTGAAACTCGTCTCATAGTTGGTCACAAACATCTAACCCTATTGGCTATTGGAACCACTCAAACTGACCCCATAACTACTACCTCCGGGAGGATGGAATATAATTCTCCAAGAGGATGTGCGTGAACTGATCCCAAGTCAAGGGAGGTGAACCTGTTGGCCTACCCAAAAGATATGATTACCACCATCTACGGGCTTTCCCCCCAACTGAAAAATGGTGAAGTCTACCCTATTGAACTCTACTAGTCCCAAATTATGCAGCATGTCCCTACAACGGCAATGAAATCAAGTGGGTCCTGTAATGGCTCACCGCCAAATTGGGAAGGATGAAGCCTAGTAAATATTTCCAGCTGCTTTTGCTCCTCGATGGTCATGGCCAGTCTAGTCTCTGCTCTAGCACTACAACCGACTAAACTCTACCCGCAGGTAGTACCCTTGGGTCTGATAAATAGCAGCAATGTGCCCTAGCATATGAGCAGTAGGGGTCTTGGCTCCCCCTCCAACTTGAGATATGACCAAATTTGCTGGTAATAGTCCGACCTGAGTCATAGAGTCCATAAACCGTAACATATGGCCTATGATCTCCTAAAAACTAGTGCGAGTGTGAACTCTATCGGGGCCTGCTTAACTGTAGGTATCTCATCCTACTGCTCAATAGTAGGATCAACCACTAGATTCACTGGTGGTGCCATTGGGCTACTCTAGGACTCCCGCGTCCGCCAACAGGAGCTCTATCCCTTGTTCGCACTTTGCCTCTACCTCTGACGACCGGTGGTGCAACCCCTTTGCTGCTGGATGATTCCATCGTGCGTGATCTCACCATCTGTGAGAGAATAGGAGAAAGATTTAGTCTTAGAACAACATCGACATCACGATAGAAAATGAAGAAAGAGAAGTTTCCTAACACCCTATAGTCTCTCGAAAATAAGTACAGATGTCTCCACATCAATTCGAAAGACTCTACTAGGTCTACTCACGACTCGTGAAACCTATGTGAATCTAGTGCTCTAATACCAAGTTGTCATGACCTAATTTCCCACCACAGGCTATGATGGCTCCCAACGCTACCGTCAGGCAAGCCAACAATAAATAAACAAGCCTAAGTAGATTTAGAAATCATGATAAAATAAAAACATCTTCGCGAAGATACGAAGCATGAATAAAAAACATAAAGCTGAATGATATAACTGCACATACAACCATGAACATCTTTCAAAAATCCCCAAAATCCGGTGTCATAAGTGCATGATCATCTACTAGAATATACAAAACCATTGCAACTATTGTCTAGAGTGAAAGTAGAAAGAATACAATAAATATAGAGGAAGGAGACTCATGGTGTTGTGGGTCGAAGCATAGAAGGCAGCTCATCACTAAGTCTCCCTGTTGGTACGCCTATGTGCCAGTGTGACCACCAGATATACATGTCTCAGTACCTGTACAATTAGTGTAGAAGTGTAGTATGAGTACGTAACTCAAAGCATACCTAGTAAGTACCTAGTTTAACCTCAAAGAAGTAGTGACGAGGGGTCGGCATCGACACTTACTAGTGATCCAATAATCAATATACATAAAAGAGGGTAGACGGGTAAGAGACATGGCAAGTAGCAGTAAAATAGATTATTATGTACAACATGTATTTCAATAAAAGAAACAAGTACAAATCCATCAAGATACACAGGTACGCAAGGACTACCTATCAAGATATTTCACATAACCCTGTCGAGGCGAATGGCCCGATCCCATAAGAATGGTGTTACATATCCCGCTAAGGCAAATAGCCTGATCCCATAAAAGTAGTATTACATGATACTGCCGAGGCGAACGGCCTGATCTCATAAGAGTATTACTGAGGCAAACAGCTTGATCCCATAAGAGTGGTGAAACTTCCAACGCGTCACTAGTCCAACTCATGAAGACATACTTAAAATCGCACCACAAACCAAATTAATCAATCTTCCAAACTTCCAACTTCTTTCAACTAACTCTGAACACGTCGAATCATATTTAGACAATCTGGATTATAACCAAATTTCACACACAAGTTCAATATGACGATACGAACCATCCCCAGGCACAAAACACCAAACGATCACCAAAGTCCACTCCAAGTCAAATAAGCAAATTCTAGAACCTTCAAAATGCCAAGTTACAATAATAAGAGCCAAATTGCTCCCGGGCCACCCTCTATACACACATATAGATAAGTCCAAAATTATCATACGAACCTATTGAAACCTTCAAATTCCAATTTCGACGTCGTTTACTCAAAATATTGACTTAAGTCAAACTTGGCCACCTTAGGCCACTGTTATCGAATTAAATGTTCTGAATTGAACCCGAACCCTTCCAAACCAAACCAACCGACCCTGATAAAATAGAAAAAAGCACATACAAAAAGTCTCAAATTGGGGAACGGGATTCTTGAAAGTAAAACAACCGATCGGGTCGTCGACCACAATTGTCTACATAGCCCAAAACATTGTATCATAACTATGACAAGCATCTAATAAGTGTATGAATGTAAACTGAGCAACAATGTATGTCTGAAGGAAACAAATAGACTGAATAGATAAGAATGAAGAGGAACCCCATGTGCTGCGGATCGGTCAAGTAAAGCAGCTCGCCATGAAGTCTCCTATATTTCTCCTACGCAACCGAATGTAAACCCCCAATACCAACCTCAAAAATTGCAAAACAATGTACAGAAGTGTAGTATAAGAAAAAAAAACCACGGTATCAAGTAAGTATCAAGTGTAACCTCGAAGAAGTAGTGGCGATTGGTCGACATCGACACTCACTATCAGTCCATAATCAGGTGAAACCATAAATAATAAATAGACTAAAGCATGGCATCATCAAATAAGTACGAAAGTTCAAAGAAATATAGATCATACAGAATTTAGGAATGCTTTACAGATAAGGGGATCAATTAAGTTATCAACACCTCAATCCTCACATCAAGACATGATATATGTCAACAACATTTATATCAAATTATTGCACACAGTAAACATATATATATATATATATATATATATATATATATATATATATATATATATATATATATATATGTGTGTGTGTGTGTGTGTGTGTGTGTGTGTGTGTGTGTGCATGCGCGTGTGTGTATATACAGTTTATATAACACATTTTAAAACAGACATAAATCCCTCACTCAGCACATACCAAGTGCCTGCACTCACAGGGCCCAAAGTAACATAGGTTATCACTTGACTTCAGAGGGACAGGCCCATATCCAAGCGTTTGATCATTTTACAATAAATGATCAATAATCAATCATCAATATCCACTCAAAGTGGTTGTAGTGCCAAATCATCAACTTTTCTCAATAATTAAATCTCCACTAATGCATATGTGTACGAAACAATAGAATAAAGAGTATCAGATATCATAAGATGAATGCGGATAAAAGCTCGTATGGCTAAAAGATGGATATGGATAATCATGCAATTCAATCTATCATAATCGCTCAATAAGATACATGGCGTGCACAAGTGTAATCATCTTGGTTAACATGAGTCATTTAAGCCCTAGAAACCACCAAATCAAGGAGAAAATAAGACAAGTGTATGACTATGGATTAATAATAAAGCTCAACATGGCAAAACAATCCTTGAAGCCTAAATCAACAAGTCATAACCTTAAACATGCTCCTAAATCATATCTATGAATTATCACGTAGTCATAGAATTAATTGAAACATGGATAATAACTTCACATAATCCAAACAAGACATAACTCAAGTCAATAATACCGGATATGGTCAAAACCTAGCTATGCATATACACTCGTCACCTCGCATATATATGGCTCCTAAATCACGCAACAAGTAGAAAATAGAAAACCTATAGGGAGAATTCACTCTTACAAGGATAGACAAGAGACTTATCTCCACCCGGTAAGCTTCAACCTTCCAATATAGCCTTCCCTCCAAATCAACCTCCATACAACTCAAATCTAGTGAAATATAACTCAACAATGTCAAACAAAACCATAGGAATCAATTTCAAATAATAAAGATTCAATTTTAATCAAATCCCAAAAAGTCAACAAAAGTCAACCAATACCCACATGGTCAAAACCTGAGTCAAGGGGTAGATTTTGATTACCCATAACACCATAAGTTTAAATATTTTATTAGATTCCAAAACTGAGTCCAAATCGACCCCAAAATTCCCAAATTACATTCTCTTAAGTAGTAGACAAAACTCACAAATTTTACTTTCGATTTTCGTATTTTAGGTGTAGAATTTAATAGGGAATCAAGATATATAACCAAAATTACCCTCAAAATTATGGTGAAAATTCCTTCCAAAATTGCCTCTAATCGAGCTTCAAAACTCAAAATAGTAAAAAAAACAAAAAGAGCTAACCCTCGAAATTAAAAAGTCTGCCAGTGAATCCGCATCCGCGGTCCAAATCGTCGCATGTGCAACATCGCTTTTGTGGTCCAAGGATCGCATCTCGAGCTTCACTTAAGCTGCCAGCAATCGCATCTATGGCATATCTGTCGCATCTGCGACTACGCAGGTGCGACCAACCTTCGCAAGTGTGCAATCCCCAGGCTTTCCACTCCTCGCAGGTGCGCGCATAAGACCAGCTAACATCACAAAAGTGACCCCCAGCTCGCATGTGCGGCATCACATCTGCGCTCAACCTTCAGAGGTGCGATGCACCAGAGCTAGAGCTACCAATATTCTCCAAATTGGTCCTGGACCATTCCGAAACACACCCGAGCCATCCGGGCATCCAACCATAGCAACAAGTCCTAATACCCTATCCAAAACTATCCAAATGCTCACAATACCACAACTAACATGAAAACCAAGAATCGATGATCAAAATCTATCTTTTAACTTCCAAACTTTCTAACTTTGCCAAAAAAGTCTGAATCACGCCTAAACGTTTTGGATTTTAACCAAACTTAGCACACAAGTTCCAATCAAATAAATGAACCTGCCCTAAGTCCCAACACTCCAATCGGAACCCGATAACATCAAAGTGAACTCCCGGTCAAACCTATGAACTGTCCAAACCTTCAAATTGCCAACTTTTCGCAAATAGCACCAAAACCTTCTAGGAACCTCCAAATCCAAGTTTGAACATACGCCTAAGGCCAAAATCACCATATGAACCTATAGGAACTATCAAATCACCAATCCGAGATCATTTACTCAAAATTCAAACCTTGGTTAACTCTAACAACTTAAGCCTCCCAAAATAAGACTACGTGTCCCAAATCACACTCAAACCTTCTTGAAGCCAAACCAACCAACCCTTCAAGTCACAAAATAGAAAACAAATATACGGGAATCATCAAATAGGGAAAAGAGGCTCAAATATGCACAATGACCAACTAGGTCGTTACATTATCCTGCTTTTAAAGGGACATTCGTCCTCGAGGATCATACCTGAAATGCTAAAAATATGAGGATATTTGTGCTACATATCATGCTTGGTCTCCCAAGTCGCCTCCTCTACCGGTTAATCTCTCTAGTGAACCTTCACTCATGCACTATCTTTCGACCTTAGCTTTTGAACATACCTATCCAAAATTACCACTTGCTCTTCTTTATTGTGACGACCCAAAATCCAACTAGTCGTGATGACACCTAACCCAACCTGCAAGGTAAGCCAATTAGCAACAATCCAATTCAAATGAAATTTACTGAGAAAATAAATGATGAAATAACTGAATTTTTATACACTTACCAAGGACTGGTAGTACAAATCATGAGCTGCTAAGATTTAGAGGTTATAAAGCTGGTTATGAAATAAATACATCATCTGTTTGAAATATACATGAACAGATTAATAATTCTAAAGCTACCAAGAACAAGAGGAAGCTATGTCCGGAACGCAGGTACGTTTTCAATGCCAACTCCCACTAAACATAGCAACATCAGCATCCAAAATCTGCACGCAAGGTGCAAAAGTGTAGTATGAGTACAACCGACCCCATGTACTCAACAAGTAACAAACCTAACCTTAGGCTGAAAGCAGTGATGAGATTGGACAATGGTCAGAGTCCAACACCAATAGCCAGCAACAACTCATAAAAATATAATAAAAGTAGTACAAGAAATAACTCAAAGATATGATGCTCAGGTCGTTCACAGTTACGGAAAAATAGGCATGATTTTCAAGTAAAATAGTAAAAACCCAAATCTTTCACCGATGTCACAAAAAAAATACGAGTAAGTCAGAAATCTGTGATTTTTCCCAAAAACTTTCAACAACAGATAAGATGTTTCAATCTCAGATAGCATGAGGAAAGTACATCTCTATGCCTGCATGTCAATGTGCGTGTGAAGTCATGAATGTCACAATACCGTATAGTATGAGGAAGTGCATGTCTAGGCCTGTATGTCAAATATACATGTCAATGCAATGCATCACCATGATAAACTCATGTACTCATACTCTCAGAGTACTCAATCTCACTATCTCGTACTCCCACTCATCAAGCTCAATCCCTCGGCACTCTCAGTCACTCAGTGTTGTACATTACCTGTTGCGGTGCGCAGCCCGATCCTATCATGAATCAATAAAACTTACGCTCACTCTAGGTATGTCAGACTCCGAAGGGGCGGATCCTGCCCAAGTGCTAATAAAACCTGTTGCGGCGCGCAGCCTGACCCCATCATGAATCAATAATACTTGCGCTCATTGCTGGTATATCAGACTCCGGAGGGACGGATCCAGCCAAAGCACTAATAAAACCTGCTGCGGCGCGCAACCCGATCACATCGTGAATCAATAATACCTGTTGTGGCATGCAACCCGATCCCATCAAGAGTCAATAGTACCCACTACAACGCGCAGCCCGATCCTATTAATATCACTCACAAAAAGGCCCTCGGCCTCACTCAGTCATCAATCTCTCCAATCTCTCGGGCTCACAAATCTCATGCCAATAAACCCAAACAATGATAACATGATGTGACAACAAATGATAACAGAGACTGAGATATAATATGCAAATGAATGAATACGACTGAGTATGTGATTGCAATTTAAGCAAATAACTCAATAGCAGAAATGACCTCAATGAGTCCCAACAGAATAAGCATATAGCCTAAACATGGTTTCTAACATGGATCACAGCTCAATTACTCTAGCACGTAGAAATTTCATGGATAAAAACAAGATTAGGTAGCTATATAGTACCACAGAATCAACCGAGTCACAATTCATACGGTGCACGCCCACACGCCCGTCACCTAGCATGTGCGTCACCTCAACACCAAACACAAAACACGTATATTCAGCGATTCATACCCTCAGCACCAAGTTTAGAAGTGTTACTTAACTGGAACAAGCTGAATCCAATACCGAGCAAGCCAAATAATACTCTAGAAATGCCATCCCACGCGTATCAACCTCTGAATGGCTCGAAACTAGACAAAAGCAACTCAAATACATCAAATAATGCCTAAGGAAACAAACCCAATCGATAAAGGTCGATTCTTTAATCAAAAGCCCAAAGTTAACCAATATGTCAAACCCGGGCTCGCACCTCGAAATTCGACGAAACTCACAAAATCCGACAACTCATTTAATTACGACTCCAACCACACTATTTTTACTCAAATCTGACTTCGAATTGATGCTCAAAACTCGAAAATTCACTTTATGAAATTTTAGACAAAAACCATCAATTTCTCTTTTGAAATCATCAACCAAATGCCAAAAATGATGATAGATTCATGAAATATAATCAATACTGAGTAGAGAACACTTACCCCAATCCATATGGTGAAAATCACTTAAAATTGTCTCAATCCGAGCTCCATAGCTCCAAATATGCTAAAATGGCCGAAACCCCCAAAAATTGAGTACTTATAATCACTGGATAAATTAATTAATCGCGATCGCGGAAATACCATCACGATCGCGAAGAAGAAAAATGCACTACCCCAGAAATACTCTACGCGATCGCGGAACAAGCTTCGCGATCGTGAAGCACAAAATGCTCAGCCTCGAAAAGTCTCAACTCGAATGCGGCCCCAGGCTTGCGAACGCGATGAAGAAGTCATGAAGACCTGCCCAGCTCAGCTCTACACTGCGAACGCGTACACACTTGAGCGAACGCGATGCTCAATCTCCAGTAACCTACGCGAACGTTGATGAATATTCGCAAACGCAAAGAAGAAATATTCAGCTCCAGATATTCCCCTACGCGGTCGCACCTCCTACTTTGCGATCGCGAAGAACGTTCGGTGCACCAGACACTAGCAGAAACCAGCAATGCCAAAATGAAGAAAAATGGCCCAAAAATAATTTGAATCATGCCCGAGACCCCGTCCGGACATTCCAACAAGTCCCATAACATAACACGGACCTACTCAAGGCCTCAAATCATGCATAACAACATCAAAACCACGAATTGCGCCTCAAATCGAACTTAATGAACGTTGAATCTTTACACTTCCAAAACGCGTGCCGGACCTTATCAAATCAACTCGGAATGGACTAAAATTTTGCGTACAAGTCCCAAATGACATAACGAGGCTATTCCAATTCCTGGAACCACAATCTGAATCCGATATCATCAAAGTCAACTTCCGATCAACTCATGAACATTCCAAACCTTCAAATTTCCAACTTTAGCCAATAAATGCTGAAACCTTCTAGAAATATCCAAATGTAAATCCGGGCATACGCCCAAGTCCAAAATCAACATCCGGATACAATGGAATCATCAAAACTCCAATCCGAGGTTAAATACTAAAAAGTCAAACTTGATCAACTCTTCCAACTTAAAGCTTCAATCGTGAAATTTATTCTTCCAAACTAATTCTGAAAACCAAAATCGACGATACACACAAGTCATAATACATCATACGGAGCTTCTCATGCCCTCAAACCACCAAGCGAAGAGTAAATTCTCAAAATGACCGGTCAGGTAATTACATCCCCCCCCCCCCACTTAAACATGTGTTCTTCCTCAAACGTGCCTAGAGTCGTTTCATTGCCATCAAATTGTCGTGTAACCTTACGATGCACATACACGGGGGTGATCCCATGTCACCCCAACCCATATAAGACTGACAATACAACATTACTGAAGATCCTTAATTCAACCTTAGCTCATAAGCCTTATAACCCAATTTCCAACAACTAGAATTCCTTGCAAAACCCGAATCTCGCATCTACACATCGTATAAGTCTGAACAAGATGTATCAATCCATAACCCTAACCTGAGATGTAATCACATGATATACCACACAACTAGCATACTCGTAGCAATAATTCCCGATCACAATAGCTGCTTAAAACAAACCTGATACTGGTGATAAACCTCATATCAAATAAAACCTCATTCAAAACCTTCTTACACTGCCGATGAAGAAATAAACATGCAGAAACTCATAACCACTCATCAGATCAACAAGTCATTGAGCTCTCTCTCTCGTCGAACAAGAACCAAAGCCAAATCCTAAGTTGACTCCCAATATTATCCTTCCAAACATACCGTAATCAAATTCGATAGAAATCACTTCGGGCCCAAAGACTTCACCTCATCAATTACAAGCTACTCTACTGACACGCCATGCCAATATGACCTAGAGCCACAAAATGTGCAATCCGTGCACCAATAAGCAATAATTCAAATGTATTCAAACATGGAAAATGACTCAAATGATAGAACCGTCCTTCCAGTTCAATAGATACCACCACAAGCGCAATGCTTTGAACCCATCACACATGGAAGAACCAAGACACACGAATCTAACACAAGGATCATATCTCAACATAACTCTGTTGTGATGCGCGACCCCATCCAAACACCGATCCTATGAAATATGTCAAGTCATAAAACTATATACCACAGCCCGAAAAGACCATAACCACGGCATAATCAACCATTCAACACCCCAATAACCATCTCGCTTGAATTCCACCTCAAGTCCCAAACAAAACCGCATCATGTGTGCATATAACCAACGAATTACAACCCCTCGTAGCATAGAAGAATAACACATAGAACATATTAAAACACGAACAGGCTCAACCCTAACCGAATGACACACATTTCAGCGATAACGGTGCTGGGCTTACCAATGGGCCCCCAAATGAACTCCGATCATCTCCAAATGGATGAATAGCCCTCCAAAAGTCCACAATTATCTAACCATAACACGCACCACCATCTAGCTAACTTTGGCCACATATTTACAATCCGCAACCATGAAACAATCTGCTTCTGAGGACTCCCAGTCTCCAGATCCATAGAACACATGAAGCACAATAGCCGATCCCAACAACACCACTCGAATGACTAACACATCTCTCATACATAATCATCACCATGAGAAATACCTCTAATTCTTCCGTGCCACATAGCAAAATTTGAACATCAGTAGTCGATAAACTAGGCGAGTACCACAATGCCAATGAAGCATCTGTAAGTCAAAACACAGTGTTCCTTCTGAAATGCGCACCTTTCTCATGCAATACCAAGTAATAATAGTATTCATTAAACATCTAAAGATGTCCATATTATTCAAAATTCATGACCTTCCCTCCAAAACCTTGTACATGTGAATCTCAATCCCACAGGATGCACCTCTATCATGCCATCATATAAAAGGTACGAGAATCTCATAATCAACTCTGACTTACCAGCAGAATATATACCTGATCAATTAGAAACTTTCAATTTGATCCTATCCAAGAGAAAATCACAATACGCAACATGCTCCTCACGCCGGTAGGAAATATCCATCTGAAACTGTGATAGAAACCATCGAGAACTCTTCAACACTCATTTACGCATAACCAAGCCATCAGAACGGAATCTTTCTAACTCAACCAAGCCACACAGGTCGCCAAAACCAAAAGTATTGCCACAAAACATTTGTAGAGACTCACCACATCATAAGTACCCGAAGAACCGATCATGTCCATTATCGTGTTGATCCTACCTACTACCAAGCTATCCTATTTCTCCGAGTTCCTTCCGAATTACCCCCAAGTTGACACTTCTCCTTGCTAGAACGCCACGATCCTAACCCAAAGCTCAACACAAGAGATCCTAGCATAAAACCACACCGCCCTAAGGCCCATAAGCCATTGTATTCCCTCTTAAGCACCCCGTAAGTACCACAACCGAGACACCCACTCTGAAGAGACCTTCTGTGAATCTAAAGATGTTTCCTTTTACCTTTATGATACTGAAATGTAGAATCCTTAGTGAGATAGAAATACCACTAGTCCCGACACCATCCGATGCAAATCTTAGATTCTAGCCATATACAAATTCGAAAAATTCTCAATTGCTACATAAAAATCTTGAACCCATTAGAACCATCTCGAGAGTCACCTACTCTATTCAAATCTCAATTGCACCGCCCAAACGGGCAGAATGACTTGTTCCCCATTAGCACGACAAGACCCAAAGAAGTAACACCGCCTTAACGTGACCGAGCAAATTCCTACTTCATGCGCACTACATCCTTCACGAATAACAACTCAATCATGCCATGATTCCTATATACCCATAAAGTGTAATACACCATACATCCAAAAATCTCCTTGATTAAGTCATCCTTAAAACTAGCCTCTGCAAGTCATAACCGATCCACAAGTATGCCTCAGACCGAAACCAAGACAATATGTAACCATGCAATCAAATTATCTATAGTAGACTCCCCCACTTGGCTCAAAGTCGTAGATCAAAACACTCGATAACTCATAATGCCCATACTCTATTACTGCCATAATACCGTAGTGAAATTCAACTAAATCCTTCATAAGCTCATGTAACACAAATCATATAATACCTCAGGTCATCTTCTAAACTCGCATTCATCCTCGTGACGGTCAGGTCAACTTTCTCAACCAATTCAAACTCAAATTGCAAAACCTATACCCACTGGTAGAAAAGAAAGCCTCCACACAATATCATAAGGATCACACATTCGTAGATTACCTTGCAGGTAATAACCCACCCGCTTAGCCTCAAATTGATATCTCTTTATACCATTTCACAGCCACAACTACTACGCCATCACTTAATCTTCCTGAGTCTGAACTGATCCACAAGACATGAAAATCTACTTCGTTCCACAAATAAAATAACACGAAAGAATCTCTCAAAAACCTTTATAACACAAGACTGTATGACACATCCATAGAAATCGAGCATCCAATAGTCCTTTTCACATCTCAAGGAAACTCTTCCCGTCACATTCAAACCATCTGAACACATCCCGAAGTCATATCCTACTCATCATATAGCCATCCAACCACTCACCGAGCCACTAATCCCACTCATAGGGACACCACTGGACATAGAAGTCCAAAAGCACATGCTCACACAACTGAAACTATCGAGCCTAAGCTGCGGTCCAGACCGGGTCTCAAGTCCTCCAGACTGGCCCATCACCAAAACACAGAACACACATCTCGTACTTTATCCATAGAATTACAAGTCGTCGATGCACAGTTGATACCGAGCGCTCACATATGCATATGAGTGGGTGGACGGAAATTCAAAGAGATACTTCAAGCTGAATCGATGCCGCACGATAAGGAAAGAAAGATGAGAAGTTTATCCTAAATGCCATGTAGCCTCTCGAAGATAGGTATGGACGTCGTCATACTGATCCGCAAGACTCTACTAGACACTTGCTCTGACTCATAGAACTTATCAACCTAGAGCACTGATACCAAATTGTCATGACCCAAAATCCAACTAGTCGTGATGGCACCGAACCCAACCCGCTAGGTAAGCCAATTAGCAATAATCCAATTCAAATGAAATTTACTGAGAAAATAAATGATGAAATAACTGAACATTTATACACTTCCCAAGGGCTGGTATTACAAATCATGACCTGCTAAGATTTAAAGTTTATAAAGCTGGTTATGAAATAAATACATCATCTGTTTGAAATATACATGAACAGATTAATAATTCTAAAGCTACCAAGAACAAGAGGCAGCTATGTCCGGAACGCAGGTACGTCTTCAATGCCAACTCCCGCCAAACACAGCGACATCAACATCAAAAATCTGCACGCAAGGTGCAGAAGTGTAGTATGAGTACAACCGACCCAATGTACTTAATAAGTAACAAACCTAACCTTAGGTTGAAAGCGGTGAAGAGGTTGGACAACGGTCCGAGTCCAACACCAATAGCCAGCAATAAATCCTAACAATATACTAAAAGTAGTACAAGAAGCAACTCAAAGATATGATGTTCAGCTCATTCACAGTTTAGGAAAAATAGGCATGATTTTCAAGTATAACAGTAAAAACCCAAATCTTTCACCGAAATCACCAAAAAAACATGAGTACGTCAGAAATCTATGATTTTTCCCAAACACTTTCAACAACAGCTAAGATGTTTCAATCTCAGATATCATGAGGAAAGTACATCTCTATGCCTATATGCCAATGTGCATGTGACGTCATGAATGTCATAATACCGTATAGCATGAGGAAGTGCATCTCTAGGCATGTATGTCAAATATACATGTCAATGCAATGCATCACCGTGATGAACTCATGTACTCATACTCTCAGAGTACTCAATCTCACTGTCTCACGCGCCCACTCATCATGATCAATCCCTCGGCACACTCAGTCACTCAGCGTTGTATAGTACATGCTGCAGCGCGCAACCCGATCCCATCATGAATCAATAAAACTTGCGCTCACTGCAGGTATGTCAAACCATGAAGGGGAGGATCCTTCCCAAGTGCTAATAAAACCTGTTGTGGCATGTAGCCCGATCCCATCATAAATCAATAATACTTGCACTCATTGCTGGTATGTAAGACTCCGGAGGGTAGGATCCTGCCCAAGCGCTAATAAAACCTGATCTTGCGCGCAGCCCGATCCCATCATGAATCAATAATACCTGTTGTGGCGTTCAACCCGATCCCATTAAGAGTCAATAGTACCCGCTATAGCGCGCAGCCTGATCCCATTAATATCACTCACAAAAAGGCCCTCGGCCTCACTCAGTCATCAATATCTCCGGTCTCTCGGGCTCACAAATCTCATGCCAATTAACCCAAACAATGATAACATGATGTGACAACAAATGATAATAGAGACTGAGATATGATATGCAAATGAATGAATATGACTAAGTATGTGATTGCAATTTAAGCAAATAACTCAATAGCAGAAATGACCTAAATGAGTCCCAACAGAATAAGCATATAGCCTAAACATGGTTTCTAACATGGATCACAACTCAATTACTCTAGCACGTAGAAATTTCATGGATAAAAACAACATTAGGTAGCCACACAGTACCACAGAATCAACCGAGTCACAATTCACACGGTGCACGCCCACACGCCCGTCACCTAGCATGTGCGTCACCTCAATACCAAACACATAACACGTATATTCAATGATTCATACCCTCAGCACCAAGTTTAGAAGTGTTACTTACCTCGAACAAGCCGAATCCAATACCGAGCAAGCCAAACAATACTCTAGAAATGCCATCCTGCGTGTATCAACCTCTGAATGGCTCAAAACTAGACAAAAGTAACTCAAATACATCAAATAATGCCTAAGGAAACAAACCGAATCGATAAAGGTTGAATCTTTAATCAAAAGCCCAAAGTCAACCAAAACGTCAAACCCGGGCTCGCACCTCTAAATCCTACGAAACTCACAAAATCCGACAACCCATTCAATTACGAGTCCAACCATACTATTTTCACTCAAATCTGACTCCGAATTGATGCTCAAAATTCAAAAATTTGCTTTATGAAATTTTAGACAAAAACCCTCAATTTCTCTTTTAAAATCATCAACCAAATGCCAAAAATAAGGATAGATTCAAGAAATATAATCAAAACTGAGTAGAGAACACTTACCCCATTCCATATGGTGATAATCGCTTAAAATTGTCTCAATCCGAGCTTCATAGCTCCAAATATGCTAAAATGGCCGAAACCCCCAAAAATTGAGTACTTATAATCACTGGATGAACTAATGAATCGCGATCGCGGAAATACCATCATGATCGCGAATAAGAAAAATTCACTACCCTAGAAATACTCTACGCAATCGCGGAACAAGCTTCGCGATCGCGAAGCACAATATGCTCAGCCTCGAAAAGTCTCTACACGAACGCGGTCCCAGGTTTGTGAACGCGATGAAGAAGTCATGAAGAGCTGCCCAGCTCAGCTCTACACTACGAACGCAGCCCCAGGCTCCCGAACGCGATGAAGAAGTCAGGAAGACCTACCCAGCTCAGCTCTACACTACGAACTCGTACACACTTGCGCGAACGCGATGCTCAATCTCCAGCAACCTACGTGAATGCGGACGAATATTCGCGAACGCGAAAAAGAAATACTCAGCTATAGATATTCCCCTATGCGATCGCACCTCCTACTTCGCGATCGCAACGGACGTTTGGCGCACTAGACACTAGCAGAAACTAGTAATGCCAAAATGAAGAAAAATGGTCTGAAAACAATCTGAATCACACCCTAGCCCCTCAGGACCCCGTCCGTACATTTCAACAAGTCCTATAACATAACACGGACCTACTCGAGGCCTCAAATCGCGCATAACAACATCAAAACCACAAATCGCGCCTCCAATCAAACTTAATGAACTTTGGATCTTCCAACTTCCAAAACTCGGGCTGAAACTTATCAAATCAACTCAGAATAGACTCAAATTTTGCACACAACGAGGCTATTCCAATTACAAGAACCACAATCCGAACCCGATATCATCAAAGTCAACTTCCGGTCAACTCATAAACATTCTGAACCTTCAAGTTTCCAACTTTCGCCAATAAGTGCCGAAACCTTCTAGAAATATCCAAATGCAAATTCGGGCATACGCCCAAGTCCAAAATCACCATCCGGATCTAAAGGAATCATCAAAACCCCGATCTGAGGTCAAATACTAAAAGGACAAACTTGGTCAACTTTTCCAACTTAAAGCTTCAATCATGAAATTCATTCTTCCAAACTAATTCTGAAATACCTAAAAACCAAAACCGACGATACACACAAGTCACTATACATCATACGGAACTGCTCATGCCCTTAAACCATCGAGCAAAGAGTAAATACTCAAAATGACCGGTCAGGTCGTTACATTTATAAGTCAGGTTCTCATCCAACTACACTGAACTAAAATCCAACACACGTGACTTATCTTCATAATACTTCTAAAGCATTGAAACATGAAACACCGAATGAACTCCCAACAAGCTAGGTGGCAAAGCAAGTCTATAATCCATCTCTCCATCCCTCCCAAAAACCTCAAATGGACCAATATACTGACTCAACTTGCCCTTCTTCCCAAACCTCTTCATGCCCTTTATTGGTGAAACTCTAAGAAGAACCTTTTTACCCTTCATGAAAGCCACATCACGTACCTTTCATGCCCTCTTCATGCCCTTTATTGGTGAAACTCTAACACTTCTGCCTAGACTACGATGTATGAAGCCACTCCTAAATTAACTTCAGCTTCTCCAAATCATCATGAACTAAATCTGTCCAAATAACCTCATCTCACCAGGCTCAAACCAACCAACTGGAGAACAATACCACCTCTATGTAATGCCTCATATGGAGCCATCCTAATACTGAACTAGTAGTTATTATTGTAAGCAAACTCTGCTAATGGAAGAAACCGATCCCACTAGACTCCGAAATAAATAACACAGGCCCTCAACATATCCTCCAAGATCTGAATGGTCCGCTCGGACTACCCATCCATATGAGGGTGAAATGCAGTGCTTAACTCCACTTGCGTGCCCAACTCACACTGAATAGCTCTCCAAAAGTGTGATGTGAACTGAGTTCCGCGATCTGAGATAATAGAAATAGGCACATCATGCCAATGGACAATCTATATGATGTAGATCTGAGCCAACTTCTTTGAAGTGTAAGAAGTCATGACCGAAATAAAATGCGCAGACTTGGTCAGTCTGTCCATATTGACCAAAACAGCACCAAATCTCCTCAAAGTCTGTGGAAATCCTACCACAAAGTCTATAGTAATGCGCTCCCACTTCCACTCCAGTATCACCAATTTCGGAGTCAAATCACCTAGTTTCTAATGATCATACTTGGCCTGGTGACAATTCAAACACCAAGAAACATGCTCAACAATGTCCTTCTTCATCCCCAGCCACCAATAATGTTGCTTCAAGTCACGATACATCTTCGTAGCACATGGATGAATAGAATATCGTGAACTATGAGCCTCCTCAAGAATCAACTCCCTCGAACAATCCACATTAGGAACACAAATTCGACCTTGATATCGCAAATACACCATCATCACCAATAGTTACATGTTTAGCATCACCTTGCAACACCATGTCCTTAAGGACAAGCAAATGGGGATCATCATACTGGCGAGCCTTAATTGCTCAAACAAGGACGATTGCGCAACAACACAAGCAAGAACTCTATTAGGCTAAAAAATATCCAATCTTACAAATCTGTTGGCCAAATCCCGAACATCCATAGACAAAGGCTTCTCCACATCTGGAATAAATGTCTAACTATCCATAATCTTCACCTTTCTACTCAAAGCATCCGCCATCACATTCGCCTTCCCTAGGTGATATAGGATAGTGATATCATAATCCTTCAATAACTCCAATCACCTCCGCCGCCTCAAATTTAGATCCTTCTACTTGAACAAATGTTGAAGACCCCGATGATCAATGTAACCTCAAAAGTCATGCCATATAAGTAGTGCCTCAAAATCATGAGTGCGTGCACAATAGCTGCCAACTCTAAAGCATGTACCGAATAATTCTTCTCATGGGACTTCAACTAGCGCAGCGCATAGGTAATCATCCTACCATCCCGCATCAACACACAACCAAGTCCAACACATGAATCATCCCAATAGATAGTATACATCCTCAATCCTGAGGGAAAAACCAAAACTAGAGTTATAGTCAAAGTAGTCTTGAGCTTCTGAAATCTCTCCTTACACTTGTCAAACCATCTAAACGGAGTGCCCTTCTGAGTCAACTTGGTCAATGAGGTTGTAATATATGAAAACCCCTCCACAAAGCGACGATAGTAACCAACCAAACCTAAAATGCTCCTGATCTCTGTAGCGGTAGTAGGTCTGGGCTAACTCTGAACTGCCTTAATGTTTTTCGGATCCACCTTGATCCCATCACTAGACATCACGTGGCCCAAGAATTACACCGAGTCTAACCAAAACTCACACTTGAAGAACGTAACATACAACTTCTTCTCCCTCTGAATCTAAAGCACAATTCTTAAAAGATGCACGTGCTCCTCAACACACAGGAATAAATCAAGATATCATCAATGAATACAATGACAAATGAATCCAAATAAGGCTGGAACATACTATTCATTAAATGCATGAAAGTTGTTGCTGCATTGGTCAAGCCAAAAGAAATCACTAAGAACTCATAATGCCCATAATGAGTCTTGAAAGCCATCTTAGGGATGTCTGAAGCTCTAATCTTCAGCAGGTGATAACTCGATCTCAAGTCAATTTTTGGGAACACCTCGTCACCCTGAAGTTGATCAAACAAATCATCAATGTGAGGTGATGGATACTTGTTCTTGATGGTAACCTTGTTCAACTGGCTGTAATAAATGCACATCCTCATAGAACCATCATTATTATTTACAAATAATACCGAGGCACCCCAAGAAGAAACATTCATCCTGATGAACCCCTTATCCAATAACTCCTGCAACTGCTCCTTCAACTTCTTTAGCTCAGCTAGAGCCATGCGATACGGTTGAAATGACATGGGCTGAATGCCCCCCACCAAACAATACCAAAATCAATATCCCTCTCGGGTGGCATGCCCAGTATGTCTGCAAGAAACACATCTAGAAACTCTCTCGCTATTGGGATTGACTCAAAAGTTGGAGTATCAACATTAATATCTCTAAAAAATGCCAAATATGCTAAACACCGCTTCTCAACCATCCGTTGAGCCTTTAGAAATACACTACTAGAAGTGGTGTTGCACCCTATTTTGTACGAGTCAAAACAAGATTCAACTTGTGGTTTCTCTGTTGTTGATGAAAGAGAGTCACCACCTAATATTTAAAGGTATACTAGGGTACCTAATTAATTACTAAAGTCATATTCTTTATTAGTCTGCTAACCTGTCAGATTTTGGGTAAGGGTTCTTGTTCTTCTTAGGGGAAGGTGTTAGGCACCCCTTAAAATCTACCCGAGGTAGCTCCATAGGACTTAGACTAGGTGTAAAGGGTTGGTTGTTTGTATTCTGGTTATTAGTATTTGAGAAGCATGGCTTACTATTTATCTAAGTGAGAGTATGGTGTTAATAAAGAGGGATCCGAGATTTTACAAAAGGGCACGAGTTTAGAAAGAGCCTTGAAAACTACTGTTTAATGTAATTAAAAGCGTTTTTAAAAAATGAGTGATTTGTATGAAGAATGTAGAAAATATTTTGTTTTTAAAGAATGGATGTTCTTGTAATTCTAAGATGTTGTAAGAAAATGAGTCTAAGATATACCTTGACTTCTGAAATTACTTACATATTAGACTTGAGGGGATATTTGAAAGTCTTTGCTGGGCGGCAGTACTTAAGTTTTGAAGGAGCCAATTTCTTTTAAGAGGCTAGTCTTGCGATCCATTTCTGGCTTTGACAAAAGGAACTGTCGCCTTGGCTAAGTTATTTTCATCTTCAAAATCTTCATGAAAAGGTTAGTAAAACATATCGGATTAACAGCGTGAGCAGCACATGATTGATGAATTAAAATAGTTACTACATAGTATTTCTTTTAACCCTATGTTCTTTAAAGCTTACTTAAGTTATTTATGTAATTCAAAAGGTAAATCAAAATACTAAATTAAATATGGCGAGAGCAATTTTATATACATGTAAGAGAATATAAATAACGAGATGTAATGAAGAAGTAAAGGGTAAGGAGTGACTCTGGTTTGGGCCTGAAAGAGGTAGGCCCAATAATCAGCGGGAATGGACAGCAACAGGCTCCAGATTTCAAATGCATGACACGGAGTTTGGGCCTGAGTTCCTTGAGAACTCAGCAGGCCCAATGGTTGTACATGTTCAAAAGAAAGAGAGAAAGTCATTAAAAACAATATTCTATGTATACAATCATACATGAAATCTATGACTAAATGACTTGAATTAAAATATAGCAACTAGCAGTACTTAAATATTATGAAAGGTTGTACTAGTATGGGGTCACATATGGTTAAGTAATTTACATTGAAAACCTTCCGTTATCATTAAATACTAAACCCAAAAGGAGTAATGGATATCAATAGATTAGATGCCAAGGATAGAGCTCCACTCAAGGTTAAAGCCCCCTTTGAATCCCCTGACACTTCAAAGTTCCCAAGGGTCTCAAGGGCCAAGGGAAATGCTTGTGCCAGGGAGAGCAGTCCAACCAAGAGTTAAACTCTACTCCTAAATACCCCTAACCATTAATGACTCACTCTTCACGCACAGGTTTAAGTGCCAATGAGGCACCTTCATTGTAAACCAAATCACCATAGCAATACCATACCACATAAGTATATACCTTTCCTAATAGGGCCAAACAGAATATCATAAGGGCACAAGGTAGTTTTATTTACATTTTTTATAACCATATCTCTAAAACCATGTAGATTATTAACATATTGAACAGGTCCAAAAGGCTAAGTTTCAGACATACATAGAGGCATAGGTATTATCATGTTACCACTAAAGAACTAAACACATGAGATCGGGTATCTTAAAGATAGAGAAAGAGAACATAGTTCAAATCTTCAACAGTTTATGAATACAGATGTGTTTGCCTCGACATGCCTTAATTAGACTAAGCACTGATTGGTTTAACTCAAGTCTTATCTTTAGCACACATAAGTTATCAATACTGCTGGAAGATTTTAAAAGTACCAACAAGGATTTAGGCAAACAGTCATAGTCAGAACCTCTACAGATGTTGTTAGAGATATCAAAATACAATCAAAGTTTCAACAAGACTACATGTTTAAAAATTTAAATGGAACTCCTAAGAGTGCTTAACAACTTATCATGCAACCAGTGTTACTTATCTTTTAAAATTAATGACATGATCACCTCTTTCTGAGAACATTAACCTCACACTAATCTCACTAAGAATAAGAATGTTGTTATATCCAAACAGTAGTAACAAGAGATTTTTCTTAGAGTTCACATACTAGATTCAATTCATTTTAAAAGAGGGGAGAGCTTAATGCAGTTTTAAGGCAGTGCAAACATGTATGAAATCATTGAAAAACTAGAATGCGTGCATGATCACAAAAAATATACAAAGGCACTTAGCAGAGATCATAAACTAGGTCTTGACTTATATCGGATGATGAGTTGTTAGCTTCATTTAGGAATCTCTTAAAGAGTATTAATAGAGTTGTTTGTGCTGATTGACAGGCCAATATTACCCTAAGCATGTGACATGATTACTTTCTTTTCAAATAGCTCTAAGTCTCACATTCATACTGTCTTTATTTGAAGGTCAAAGCACATTGCAATATTCAGGCAAATCAGATAATCTCAAAGTCTTTCATTAATTCTAATAGTGGATTACAGTAGACTAAGATAAACTCAGAAGGTTTTAATGATACTAGATGCACAAGCATGAGCATGAAGGACAAATAGAGATGGATGCAAAACCGTCATTCAAGTACATACATAAGATATTTGAGCCAAGGTTATGACTTTACAAACAAGGCTGAGTTTCAAACCTTATGAAGTCAAGTCAATAATATCATTAAAAAAGTTCAAGACAAGGGAAACTTTATACTAAGTAGGTTTAACTTAGCTGTACGGATTAAGGGGGATAGTCTAAACATGATGGAGTTCTATTCAACTTATTGTCATAATAATTAATACTCAACCACAGCAGATATGATTACAGCCTAATTCATAAAAGATGACTTAGTTATGACAGAATACATACAAGAATAGTTATTAAAGTTCATTAAAGTTGGCCTAGTTACCTTAATGGGATTGTTTCATATAATAAGGCTCATATATGTGATTAACAGTTAAATAAAGATACAACACTTTCACAGTAATGACTCAGAGGCTGCTTCAGAATTAAAAATCATTCATGTAAAGAAAGAAAGCAACTTAAACACTTAGACTGACATACTCCAACTAAGTGATGAAGGATTAAACATTAAATATTCATGTATATTCTAGTTAAAGTCATCAAATAACAACCTCAAATACAGAAAAATAGACTACACCAAACAGAATTAGTGTGACAGATATGAAGACCACAGCAGAACATTAAAGAAATTTGAAGTCTAGATAAATATGGAAAGTCATTAAGGCACATCAAGGAGCTTAATTGTATAGGCTGTTTGAATCAGAATACTAGTCATCAACGTCACATAATAGTTCAATCAATATTGAGATCGACCGTTGAAGCATGAGAGACCATCAGTTGAAACCCTAATACCTAGAGATCAATGCATTTGACCTCTCGATATCGAATATCAATGATGAAGCCCGCTAATGTCTTCATGCTTGATTAGATTTCAAAGGTCATGAGAGAAAATCAGACGAATACAAGTTTCAGATTTTGGTCTGTGACTCCATGATTAGGGCTTTTGCAATCAAATGGTGAAAACGAAAAGAACAACAAGATTTGAAGTATAGGAGCAAGATGGATGGCCATGCATGCCATGGATTTGAAAGATCACATGTGATTTGAGCTTTTGTCTTTGGGGTTAGGGTTTCAGATTCAGAGATTTTGAATCTCAATGTCAAAAATGGAAAGAGGACAGCACGATTCATGGATAGGGAAGCAGATTGAGTGTTTAGGGTTTAATTTTTGTGACCTTGCACCGATTTGTGTAAGGTTTCTTGACTGATGGGCATGAGGGATTTGAGAGAACAGAGAAGAAAAGAGGAAAGAGAGGGCCCGTTCAACATGAAAATGATTATGGTTAGGAGAATAGTTGGGGTCATCTCTTAGGTTAAGCTTAGGGGAAGAGATCTGGGCCGTTGATCTTTTAGATCAACGGTCCTGATAATTTGGGGTTTAAACTTTTTTATGGACAAAATTTGAGGGTCGTTAGATCCCTTGGTTTCAACGACCAATATTAAGCTTGTTGGGATATTAAAATTAAAAATAAAATGGAGACAAATTCAGAGCTATTGATCTGTGGGATGGACGGCTCGGATCAGTTGTGTTTGTTATGTGAGTGATTGAGATAGGTGGCATGGCGCACAGCTATTGGTTTAAAGGGAGTGGCAAGGATTGCCAAGGTGGATTGGAGGGATGGTTTGGACTAGGTCAATTCTGGATTAGGCTTGGATGTTGGGCTAGAAATGATTTAAAAGATAACCACTTAGTCTTGAATAGAGAATTGCAATTACAGCCTTTAGCCTCTTTTGATCCCTTTTATAATTAAATTAAATAAGCTTAATAATTTTCTATAAAATACAGTAAAATTATAATTATTATATACATTACTAACTATTGTAATTAATTATTTATAAATACTTCATTTTTCATATTATAACATTAATTTTAAATTATTAACATAATAGTCTAATTAACTAGAAATTAAGGAGTAATTCATTAAATTAATTATAAAGCCTATGTGATATATATAAAAGTTATTTTAATAATCTTAAAATAGTAAGTATATTTGTAATTACATAATACTAATACTAAATTATTAATTTCAAAAATACTAATCCTTAGTTAATTTTGTAAAATATGTATTATTGATTGAAAATATTTTCGAAACATTCATTGCAAATTATTAAGTATAAATAAATTAATTTGAAAAGGGAGAGTCAAAATTGGCCGTCAACAGCTACCCTTCTTTGACCGGAGATGATAAAAGAGTTTTTGGGCAAAGAAATTGAACGAAGGCCAATTTTGTCCCAACTTGTATGCATACACTGCAGTAATGGCATGTGGATTAAGGAAGGATATGAGTTGTGGAATTAGGAGTTAAGGAGGATTCCAAGAAGATTTTTGGGGAGTTGGGGCCGAATTCTGGCTTTGAATTGCTTACATACCTCGGGTTTAATGAGGATCAGGCCTCATGTAGATCTAGAATGAAGACTTTGAGGAAATGACACTCGCACGAATTGCCACAGTATCGTAGTGTGACAAATACTGCGAGGCAGAGGATTTGGCGCTCACGATAGCTTTGAATTTGTGGCTTGACTTGAAAGGTTTGAAGAATTATAGTTCCATTGATCGCTTTGAACTTGGGTCCTTGGCCCACTAATGAGTTTGTTGTCCCTCATAGCGTTGTAGTTTGGTCTGCTGCTTAGAAGGGGTTCCACGTTGCGATGTTCATTCCTGCAAAAACAATGAAATACACACATACCCATATATTGCAATGCAGAATATGTTAAGATATGATATAAATGATGCAGGAGTGGTAATGCATGGTTACCGGCGAGCCGTTATTTGGGATCGGGATGATAGGATACTTGAATTTGACTCGATTGTTAGCCGGGTTGTGTACCATTCTGCAGCTGTCGGAGCATTGAGTCTCCTCATGTCGGGAGTAGTTGGCTTGTAATGTAGAATGCATCTCCGCTTTCTGGGAGACTTTTGCATTGAATGTATCTCCGATTGATGGGAAAGATTCACTTACAGAATGTGTCTCCACTTCTTGGGAGAGCTTTGCACTAAAAAAGTAAAGTATCTCTGATTGATGGGAGCAATTGACTTTGTAAAGTGCGTCTTCACTTGTTGGGAGAGTTTTGCATTGAAAATCTAAAGTATCTCCGCTTGATTGGAGCTATTGACTTGAAGAAACACGTAATCATGTCTGTAGGCTACATGAGCAAAATGTCAAAACATTCAAGATAATAATAAAGAAAAAGAAAAGCATGCCCAAGGGATACTCTTGATAGCGAGGCTAAGTTATGGCCATCGATTGGCAGAACATTGGCGACGAGGTCTGCCACTGTCTATTCTGATTCCGATGTGATGGAGCGATGGTGTGGATCGATCTCGTTGGCGGAGCGAACAGTTTGCTATATACAGGGCTTTGATTGGCAAAGCCAACATTTAATTTGTATAGGACACTCCGATCGATAGAGTTGATGATTTTCTATATACATGGCTCTAATTTGTGAAGCCAATGGCTTGTTTTGTACAAGGTGCTCTGATTGGTTGAGTGGACGATTTGCTATATGTAGGGCTCCAATTGATGATGTCAGTAGCTCATTTTGTACAAGGTGCTTCGATTGACTGAGGGGACAATTTGCTATGTACAATATGGCTCGTTCGCATCAGCGGTCTCGCTTCGAAATACCTGCAAAGGATTCAGAGTAGTTTTCATTGTACCAGGAAAAATTAAAAATAGAGAGAGAGGTATGATAGTTCTGAGAGAGCGGCTGATCCGTCATTTGCCCATGTGTATTTCCATCAGTTCTTTATGTCTTATTGGCCCTGCACTCAAAGAAATATTCTTGGGGGGGGGGGGTATTGGTTTGTGTCGACCGTATTCCTGGCTTTGCCCCGGTCCTAATAAGGTTAAGCCATGAAGTTCAGTAGGTGGAGCAAATTATGATATTTTTCAGAAAAGTGTTTTTGAAAATCTTTGTTTTATGGCAAATGTCGTCGTTCCGTATTATAACATGCTTCAAAGGTTCCTTGAATACGAGCGTTATTTCTTGAAAACTCTATCCTATCGGTGTTGGTCCTCCACGATGCTTCTGACGACGTGGTTTTTTGTCATTGCGACTGCGTCCTAATCTGAACTAATGCATTACAAAGGTTTTCTAGGGTTATGACCAAACCCTTTCAGGTATCCAAAACGGCATCAGGTATGAACGTAGTTCATGGATGATGATAAAGGAAATATGATAAATATGACCGAGCCTGACTCAGGCAGCCTACATATCCAAACAGAATTAGGTCAAGACGTAGTTCGATTATAATAGATGCAAAATGATGAGGTTAAGAATGGAATGGCCGAGTCTAACTCATACTACATACATATCCAAATGGAATCAGGCCAGAACATAATTCAATTACAAAAGATGACATAATCCGATGAGGATCGCCTACGTATTCCTTCCCAAGGAAATCAAGTCGTGGCGTAGTTTCGAGTAGCATACAAATTGATATTTGGATCTTCTATTACAAAAGAAAAAGGAGAGAGAAACCGAACCCTACGTGGGTTCCCTACGTATCCCTCTGTGGGAAGTCAGGTTGAAGGTAGTTATGTTACAGCCAAACCCTAACTCTATTGCCTTCATACGTAGTGTCTCTTGATTGCGTCTGAGTTGATAGGCTTCGTGCTGACTCTTACGTCCATTTCTGCCATGATTAGAGATCCACCCGACAATACTCGGTGGACCACGTAAGGACCTTGCCAATTAGGTGCAAACTTTCCTTTGGCTTCTTCCTGGTGGGGGAAGATTTTCTTCAGAACCAATTGCCCCGGTGTAAATTGGCAAGGCTTCACCCTTTTGTTAAATGCACTGGCCATCCTATTTTGATACAGCTGACCATGGCATACCGCATCCATTCTCTTTTCATCAATGAGCATGAGTTATCCTATCTGACCCGTATCTACTCTGCATCGTCTAACTTGGCTTCTTGGATGACCCTTAAGGATGGTATCTCGACCTCTGAGGGTATTACAGCTTCGGTGCCATATACCAACATGTATGGCATTGCCCTAGTGGATGTTCTCATGGTGGTTTGATAACCCAGCAAGGCAATGTATAACTTCTCATGCCACTATCTTTCGCATAATTCTCTTGATATTCTTGTTGGATGCCTCAACTGCTCCATTCATTTGTGGTCTGTAGGCTGTGGAGTTGCAGTGGACAGTTCTGAATTTCTCGCTAATTTCCCTCATGAGATCACTGTTGAGGTTAGGTGCGTTGTCAGTGATGATTGACTCGGGTTTCCCAAATCAGCAAACGATGTTGTTTCGGACAAAATCTGCCACTACCTTCTTTGTGATGGCCTTGTAGGTAGATGCATCAACCCATTTGGTGATATAGTCAATGGCTTCCAAGATGAAGCGGTGCATGTTTGATGTAGTGGGCTCTATTTGTCCAATCATATCCATGCCCTAAGCGGCGAACGACCAAGGCGAACCCATTACATTCAACTCGTTGGGCGAAACCCGGATGAAATCCCCGTGGATCTGGCACTTATGACACTTCTTTATGTAGCGGATACTATTGCTTTCCATGGTTATCCAAAAGTATCCGGCTCTCAAGCTCTTCTTGGCTAATGTGAAACCGTTCATATAGGGTCCGCACGTTCCAGCATGTATCTCTTCTAATAGTCTGGTTGCCTCAACGGCATCTACAAATCTCAACAAACCCAAGTCATGGGTCCTCCTATACAGAACTTCCTCATTAAGGAAAAAATGATTTTCCAACCTGCTGAGCACTCGCTTCTGACTATTAGTAGCACTCTCCGGGTATTCTCTTATTTCAAGGAATCTTTTGATGTCGTGGTACCATGGTTTACCGTGTGGCTCTTCGTCTACATGAAAATAGTACGCATATTGATCCCTGATCTCTACCTCGATAGGGTCGATATAATTCTTATCTGGATGCAGAATCATGGATGATAGGGTTGCAAGAGCGTCAGCAAACTCGTTCTGGATCCTAGGAACGTTCTTGAACTCTATCTTTGTGAACTTCTTGCATAACCCTTTTACACAGTGCAGACATGGAAGGATCTTGACATTCTTGGTAGACCACTCCCTTTGGTCTTGATGTATCAATAGATCATAATCCCCTTTAACCAAAAGTTCTTTGATGTTCATGTCAACTGCCATCCTGATCCCAAGGATGCATGCATCGTACTCGGCCATATTATTGGTGCAAGGGAACCTTATCTTTGCTGATGATGGGTAGTGTTGTCCTGATTTCGAAATTAGGACTGCCCCAATTCCTACTCCTTTGAAATTCGCTGCTCCATCAAAAAACATTCTCCATCCAGGGTATGACTCTGCAATATCGTCTCCGACGAATAATACCTCCTCGTCGGGAAAGTACATAGTGAGCGGTTCATAATCCTTGTCCACTAGATTCTCTAGAAGGTGGTCGGCTAAAGCTTGTCCTTTGATAGCCTTTGGGGTTATGTACACAATGTCAAATTCACTGAGAAGAATCTGCCATTTAGCTAGATTTCCTGTAGGCATCAGCTTCTGAAAGATATATAGTTGAGCGGGTCGAGCCAAGATATCAAATGTGTGGTGTATGCTGACATGTAATGCCTCGGTTTCTAGGCGATCCAAGTCAAAGCACAGCAAGTGCGCTCTATCAAAGTGTATTTGGTCTCACATAGTGTGAAGTTCTTACTTAAGTAGTAGATGGTCTGCTCCTTTCTTCCGGTTTCATCGTATTGTCCCAGCACACATTCAAAGGAATTATCTAAGACACACAGGTACACCAATAGTGGTTTCACGGGCTCGAGGAGAACCAACACTAGTGGATTTGACAAATACTCCTTAATTTGGTTGAAGGCTTTCTGACACTCTTCTATCCATTTTGTGGCAGCATCCTTTTTCAGCAGCTTGAAGATAGGTTCATAAATTACTATAGACCGGGCTATGAAATAGATGATGTAATTTAGCCTACCCAGGAAACTCATCACATCTTTCTTGCTCTTGGGCAGTGGCAACTCTTGAATGGCTTTGATCTTTGAAGGATCCAATTCTATCCCTTTTCTACTTACGATGAAACCTAGCAATTTTTCAGCAAGGACTACGAACGCGCATTTTGCAGGGTTCAACTTCAAGCTATACTTTTGCAAGCGTTCAAAACATTTTCTCAAGTCATCCAAATGTTCTGAACTTTTCCGAGACTTGATGATGACGTCATCCACATATACCTCGATCTCTTTATGAATCATGTCGTGAAAGAGGATCGTCATGGACCTCGTATAACTAGCACCAGCATTTTTGAGACCGAATGGCATGACTCTGTAACAGTAAACTCCCCAAGATGTAGTGAAGGTTGTCTTTTCTGCATCTTCTTCGTGTACCAGGATCTGATGGTACCCGGCGAAACAATCCACGAAAGATTGTAGTTCATGCTTCGCGTAGTTATCAATGAGATTATGAATGTTTGGTAAAGGGAAGTCGTCCTTTGGGCTAGATTTATTGAGATCTTGGTAGTCCACACATATTCTGATCTTCCCATCTTTCTTGGGTAATGAGACGATATTTTCCAACCAAGTGGGATAATTGGTGACCCTTACTACATTCGCCTCTATCTGCTTGGTTACTTCTTTTACCCTCAAACTCAGGTCAGGCTTGAATCTTTTGGGTTTTTGTTTGACTGGTGGTCTAGCGGCATCGGTAGGCAATCGATGCGAGACGATATCAGTACTCAACCCAGGCATTTCATCATATGACCATGCGCACATCGGTGTATTGTCGGAGGAGCTCAACAAGTTCTTCTTTCTGCTCTACTTCTAAATGGATATTGATTTGGGTTTCTTTAACGCCTTCCTGGCTGCCCAGGTTGACCACTTCTGCCTCTTCAAGGTTAGGCTTTTTCTGGCTTTCCAGCTGTTCAATCTCTTGTGGGAGATTATCTAGCATCAAACTCTCACCATATTCCTCGTAATCTGGATCATTTTGCTTGAGGGTTTCGTTACATGTCACAATCGTGGAATACAGGTTTTTATCATTTTGATTACTGAAAAGAAAACCTAAGCATAAATGAAGTGGTAAATAAAGTTTCAATAATTTTAAGAAAGCAATTCTTTTATTTTATTCAAAGAGGAATGGCTAAGAGTTCAAAGAGGAAAATGACCAAAAGGTACAGACACGGTTCAGGCCTCAATTGATCGTGCGCTTTGTTCAAAAAATTTATAATTCTACATTACCAAGACTCCCGGCGAACCAAAGACGGGCTAGCGGTCCAATTCCGCAGGTTTTCTCATGGTTCATCATTCCGAATGGTCGGTGTCTGGATATCAATTACATTAAAGCATTCCTCAATCATGGTCACGAACAACCTTCCCATCCCATCGACAATATCGTCCTCTGGTGTTGAGCTCTGGCCCATACTCGAAACATGCTCTAGCATAAAAGCCTTTTTCCCGGAGCTACCTATACACGTATTCCCAATCGAAGGCTGATACCCTATGCCAGCTCTTCCTTTCTACCTATTTGGCTCAATCGGTTCTGTTATTCCGTCTGATCAGACTCCCAGCCCGGTTCCTGGTATGGCCCCTGCCATGTGTATGCAGGGTCTTCCTAGCAATAAGTTGTATGAAGAGGAAATATCCATCACTTGGAATAGTATGGGAAACTCAACAGGTCCGATCTACAGAGCCAAATAAATTTCTCCAATAACACACTTCTGCGACCCGTCGAAAGCTCTTACTCTTACGTGACTTTACTTGACTTCTCTCAGGTGGATACCCAACTCTCATAGAGTAGAGAGTGGGCAGATGTTAACTCCTGATCCTCCATCAACCGGTACTCGAGACACTACCTTATCTCCATATTTGACAGTGATATGTATAGCTTTGTTGTGACCCAGGCCTTCGATAGGAAGCTCATCTCTTCGGAAAGTGATTATATTTGCTTCGACCATTTTCCCAATGGTTTTCCAGTGCCTCACCGGTGGTGTTGCTTGGCACACTTACTCCAGTTAACACTTTCATCATGGCGTCTTTATGACTGTTTGAACTCATCCGTAAATCCATGATTGATATTTGTACCGTAGTTTTCTTCAATTGTTCCTCCCTAGAGTATTTTTTGGTTGACATCCTCTTCCAGAATTCTGCGGCCTCGTGATATGTTATATTTCTTCTCTAAATTTGTTCCCTTCCCATATTCCCTCGGTTTGCATCCTTGGGAGTGTAGCACCTCCCCAACCTAGTCATGCCGTGAGCCACTGCGAAATCTGTCATCTTGGCTTTCCCCTTCTGCTGATATGTCTACGAGACAATTTTGTATTCCCAATCCTCTTCGTCCCTTGTAGCAGTGGTGGGTTGTTGCTGGTAAGTCTGAACCATCACCGTAGGTTTCAATTGCACTGTGATCATCGGAGTCCTTTGAGGTAGGACCCTTGCAGCCTCATTATTTTCTATCGTGACAATAGTTCCTTTCAAATCGTACTCTTCATCAAAGGTGATCATGTTAACCCCTTGATTCCGGTGATTTGGCAACGGATTGTGGTTCATATGGGTGGATCCGGAGTACACTGAATGGCTCCGCTTTTGATCAATGAATCAATTTCATCTTTCAGTTTGAAACAATCTTCAGTATCATGCCCAAGTACGTTTGAATGATACACACACCTTTTGGTTGCATCAAAATACTTTGAGGGATTCTCAGGAACCCTTCCTTCTACTGGATATATCAAACCCTCTCTCCTCAATCTTTCAAACAGTTGAGCCAGAGGTTCAGCGATCGGGGTGTAGTTTCCGGGACCTCTCTCTTCAAAATTCAGACGAGTTCGGGGTGCATAATTGGGTCGGTTTTGATGAGTGGTGGTTTGGACAGGAGCATATGGTCGTGGTGGGTTTAGATTGTTATGGATTCGAGGAGGGTTATATTAAGGTTGGGGATTGTAATATGGTTGTGTGTTGTAGATTGGAGCATAAGCAGGTGATGGTGAATGGTTATTTAGAGAGCAAGAGGTGCTTCCATGATATGTGTTAGGTTGATAATAAGAGACGATTGCTGATACCTCATACTTTTTCTTCTTTCCGCTACCTATTGACCCTGATTTCATTGCTTTACTAGCTGTTTGGAATGCAGCCATGGATTGTACCTTGCCGGATTTTATACCTTCTTCTAAGAAATCTCCCATTTTGACTAGCTCAGAGAATTTTTGTACCATCATGACCATCATTGTCTCAAAGTAAATCCCTTCTTGGGCCCTGATGAAATACTTAGTCAATTAGCTATCGTCCAATAAAGGTTGTGCCCTGGCGGCCTCTGATCTCCATTGTCGTGCATATTCTTGGAATGACTCGGGCATCTTCTTTTGTAGGTTTACCAGTGCAAACCTATCAAGAGTGATCTCTGTGTTGAATTGGAAGCGATTCATGAAATCTTCCGCCATATCCTGCCATGTCCTCCGGTTTCTTGGATCTTGTCGAGTATACCAAGCAAGCGCTTCCCCTGTCAGGCTTCTTATGAATAACTTCATCCTCAACTTCTCGTTTCTTCCCACTCCAACTAACTTGTCACAATAGGCTCTTAAATGCACATGGGGATCACATGTCCCGTCAAAGATGTCGAACTTTGGAGTCTTGTATCCTGCCGGTATATCCACACAGGATGGATACATAGATCCTCATATTCTAGACTTTCGCTCCCCCAAGCGACTTGGAGGTTCTTCATTTGTTTTCTCAAGGCTTGTAGCTGCTCAGACACTAACTCCTCCTCCTTACACCTAGCTTCCCTTTCCATTTCGGCGTACTGGTCAATTTCATAAGGCACCCTGACTGTGACAGGCGCTGTAAAGGTGCGCTCAGAAAATGGCATATATGGAAGGAACATATCTTTCATGTGCAGCGGTATGTGCAGCAGGTATGTGCTTGTTTTGGTTAGTGGTAAAGGTGACTCCGTCACGAGGAGGGGTGTGAACTGTGTTGGTGGTAACGGGTGGGTTTTGTGGTGTTTGAACATAATGTGGTACGCATGGAGTGTGGATAGGAGGATTTGGTGGGTTCGCAGGGGTTACTGAAGGTATGGCCCGAGTGGTAGGGATCAAAGTCGGGGTGTTGTTAGCATGGTGGTTGGTAGATGGAAAGTGGTCGGGGATTGAATCCAGAGAAGGAAAACGAGGTGGTTGTGGGAGCATTGTCACGGCCAGATGTGCCAATTCCAGGATATGTTGTACTTCCTCCCTTAAAGATTCCATCTCCTGGGCCATCCTGGCCACATGTTCATCATTTCTTGTATCGTCCTTCTCTCCCGATTGCCTTGGGCTATCGGCTATTACCAGAGCATGTTCGGTCGAGTTATCTGTAGCAGACATCTTCCCTTTTGAACTTAGGTTGTACGGTGGTTCTCCCAGTTTTCGGTCGACACAAACCAACTTTTCTTTTGGGGAATAATAACGAAGTAAAAAATGAAAGAAAAAAGTAAAAGAATAAAAGTCAGTTTCGTCATTTATACAAGCAACAGGTTACACAGAGCAGTTAGTTAACGTATTCAAGAAAGCAAGTTTTCCTAGAATTCATGGGACCTCTCTTTGCCGGAGGTAGGCCTAAGCCGCGAATATTTGACAAATAATCAAATTTGACACATTCAGATTTGAAGCAAATTTTTTTTCATTGATAATGTTTGGATTGAGATAAGCGGGAGCAGAGGTTACATCATTGTTTCCAACATTCATAGGATTGCATGGGCTCAAACAACTTTCCCTTAGGGAAATAAGAAAACTGGGATAAAGATACAAAGTGGGAAAGAAGGGGAAATCAACCAACTTCTAGTAAGAATCCCCGGAGTCATTCCCTATCTCCTCATCTTCTTTCGGTTCTTCCTCTGGATCCATTTCAAATTCCTCTCTATCGTCATTGAACTCGGATTCTTCCTCTGGGTCTTTCTCCATCTCTATCTCTGATTCTATTTGGATACACTCCACTACCTGGTCATCATCTTCAGCGGGTGGCAGCATGTGATCAATGGACCCCGTGACCACTTGACAGTGCATAGAGGTAGTCACAAGATAATGTGGTAGGATCTCATGATAGATTTGCAAAGCTGCCACTGCGTCCTCCAACCAGGCTATACCTTCCCTGCTTAATTGGGCTAGCTCGTCTTCTTCATTGATCCATATATAATATTCCGGAGTGCACCACGAGTTTTGACCCATTTGCATTGTGACCAGATCATTCCATTCTTCTTGGGGCCTTCTTATTCTTGGTATTAAGATCTGTCTGGTGTACTCGTCCTCATACAGTGTTGTCCTCTACTAGAGAGGCACATCTTGGATCAAACCGAACTGTCTAAGAATGCGTAAAGGTGTATGGCTAGATGCCCTCAAGTCCTATCACCTCAATGAAGTATTTCTGAGGAGTCCTTAGGATTGCCCTTCCGCCTAGCCACGACTGCTTCCAATTGAACCATTCTCCTCTTAGGTTAGTTAACATCTTTCTCTACTCTTCTTGTCCGTGTGGGGAGGTCCAATGTCTCATCATCTCGTTGTGGCTTTGGATCATGTTGCTGATTCCCACAAAGTAGTCAACTGTGGCCTCTCGCTGAAAGAAATGCTTTGTGGCCCAAATATGAAGTAGCAGGTTACATCCTTTAAATAAATCATACCCTCGTGCACATTCGGACAAAGCCCTTAGAATCTAAGCTAATACCATATGTACCAGAGTGGCTTCGAGGTTGCCCCGAAATATTGCCAGAACCAGTGTAATAAGTTTATATTGATCCAACCTCTTCTTTGGGGGAAAACCAACAATCCCAGAAGTGCCAAAGAGAAAGTTATGGGCCTGAGACTCTCCCACATATATTGATCACACTGAAATTCTCCCAAGTACCATCCATAGCTTTCACAGTGTTCGAACCTGTCGAACAGTTGATCCAGGCTTACCCATCCATCCTCGATGTTTCTCAAACCTCGATTGTTTGCCAGACCTAGAGCATCAAGAAACCTGTAACCGAGCATGGTAACTGGTAGTATCGGTTTCCTCCCTGTAAATTGAAACTCCGTGAAACTGGTAACTTTTTCTAGTGTCGGCACTAACTCACAATCAGCAAACTTGAACACCACCTTGGCCGGGTGCCAGAACTCTATCAGTAGGCGAGTAAGCACCTTGTCAGCTCGGATGTTTAGCAGAGCGGTCAGTGCTCCCAAGTGTATCCAAATTTCATCTCCATGTTCTCGGTGGATATTCTTCTCTCACTGCTTCAGCTTGTGTGGTGCTCCCATCACCATATTGATCTCAGGGATGTTTTGGTTGATTTCTATTTATGAAGTGGGTAAATGAAGAGTTTGATGAGTGTTTTCTTCGGATCTTTAAGTATCTCGTCATGGTTTGTCCGTCCTTCCACAGAAGTCATGTCATTGGGTGCATGACCCATTGACATTAAGGTGGCTTTCCTAACTATGTGTCGATGCCAAGGACCGACTCACCTATGGCTTATACAATATGACCTATGTTTGCTAGAGTAAAGTGTTTCCTACTTTTGAATTGGACTGAAGACTGCAAGAAGTTATGTCAGTTGACCTGACAAAGCCATTCTCTAAAACTAAAGAATTTTTGAAAGGAAAGTTCGAAGAGGTGTAAAAGACCACCCTCGTGTGTGATTGTGTATGGCCAAGACTCGATAGGAAGAAGTGTGATAAAAGTATATATATAAAGCGGTACCAGATAGGGGCGTAACAATAACAGACATGATAAATAGGTAGGCATAATAAGCAAGTAAGGCAGGTAAGCATGTAATTGCAAATTAGATACAGTTAGAGCAATGTACAAACAAATCTACATTCCAAGTCTAGTCAGAGTCTGCTAAGGTCAGAACCTAAATGTGAATCCCCAGCAGTGTCGCCATGTTGTTGCACCCTATTTTCCACGAGTCAAAACAAGATTCCACTTGTGGTTTCTCTGTTGTTGATGAAAGAGAGTCGCCACCTAATATTTAAAGGTATACCAGGGTACCTATTAAATTACTAAAGTTATATTCTTTATTAGTCTGCTAACCGGTGAGATTTTGGATAAGGGTTCTTGTTCTTCTAAGGGGAAGGTGTTAGGCACCCCTTAAAATCTATCTGAGGTAGCTCCATAGGACTTAAACTAGGTTTAAAGGGTTAGTTGTTTATATTTTGCTTAATTAGTATTTGAGAGGCAAGGCTTACTGTTTATCTAAGTGAGAGTATGGTGTTAATAAAGAGGGATCCGAGATTTTAAAAAAAGGTACGAGTTTAGAAAGAGTCTTGAAAACTAATGTTTAGTGTAATTAAAAGAGCTTTTAAAAAATGAGTGGTTTGTATGAAGTATGTGGAAAACCTTTTTTTTTAGATGTTCTTGTAATTCTAAGATGTTGTAAGAAAATGAGTCTAAGATATACCTTGACTTCTGAAATTACTTACATCTTAGACTTGAGGGGATATTTGAAAGTCTTTGCTAGGCGGCAGTACTTAAGTTTTGAAGGAGCCAATTTCTTTAAAGAGGCTAGTCTTGCGATCCATTTCTGGTTTTGACAAAAGGAACTGTCGCCTTGGCTAAGTTATTTTCATCTTCAAAATCTTCATGAAAAGGTTAGTAAAACATATCGGATTAACAGCGTGAGCAGCACATGATTGATGAATTAAAAAATTACTTCATAGTATTTCCTTCAACCTTATGTTCTTTAAGGCTTGCTTAAGTTATTTATGTAATTCAAAAGGTAAAGCAAAACACTAAATCAAATATGACGAGAGCAATATTATATACATGCAAGAGAATAAAAATAATGAGATGTAATGAAGAAGTAAAGGGTAAGGAGTGACTCTGGTTTGGGCCTGAAAGAGGTAGGTCCAATAATCCGCGGGAATGGACAAAAACAAGCTCCATATTTCAGATGCATGACGCGGAGTTTGGGCCTGAGTTCCTTGAGAACTCAGCAGGCCCAATGGTTGTGCATGTTCAAAAGAAAGAGAGAAAGTAATTAGAAACAATATTCTATGCATACAATCATACATGAAATATATGAGTAAATGACTTGAATTAAAATATAGCAACTAACAGTACTTAAATATTATGAAAGGTTATACTAGTATGGGGTCACATATGGGTAAGTAATTTACATTGAAAATATTTCATTGTCATTAAACACTAAACTCAAAAGGAGTTTTGGATATCATAGGATTAAATGCTAAGGGTAGAGCTCCACTCAAGGTTAAAGCCCCCTATGAATCCCCTAACACTTCAAAGTTCCCAAGGGTCTCAGGGGCCTAGGGCAATGCTTGTGCCAGGGAGAGCAGCCCAACCAAGAGTTAAACTCTACTCCCAAATACCCCTAACCATTAATGACTCACTATTCCCCACATGTTTAAGTGCCAATGAGGCACCTTCAATGTAAACCAAATCACCATAGCAATACCATACCACAGAAGTATATACCTTTCCTAATAGGGCCAAACAGAATATCATAAAGGCACAAGGCAGTTTTATATACATTTTTTATAACCATATTTCCAAAACCAAGTAGATGTTTAACACATTGAACAGGTCCAAAAGGCTAAGTTTCAGACACATATAGAGGCAGATATATTATCGTGCTACCACTAAAGAACCAAACACCTGAGATCAGGTATCTTAAGGATAGAGAAAGAGCACACGGTTCAAATGTTCAACAATTTATGAATAAAGATGTGCTTCCCTTGACAACCCTTAATTAGACTAAGCACTGGTTGGTTTAACTCAAGTCTTGTCTTTAGCACACACAAGTTATCAATACTGCCGGAAGTTTTTAAACGTACCAACAAGGATTTAGGCAAACAGACATACAGCCTGTTTGGCCAAGCTTCTTTTTGGGCTAAAAGTGCTTTTTTTGGCCAAAAGTACTTTTGGCCAAAAATTGAGGTGTTTGGCCAAGCTTTTGGAAGGAAAAAAGTGCTTTTGAGGAGAAGCAGAAGCAGTTTTTGAGAAGCAGAAAAAAGTAGCTTCTCTCCAAAGGAACTTTGCTGAGAAGCACTTTTGAGAAAAATACACTTAGAAGCAGTTTTCAAAAGCTTGGCCAAATACTAATTACTGCTCAAAAGTGCTTTTCAAATTAATTAGCCAAACACAAACTGCTTCTCTCCAAAAGCACTTTTTTAAAAAGTACTTTTGAGAAAAGCACTTCTCAAAATAAGCTGAATTTTGAAGCTTGGCCAAACAGGCTAATAGTCAGAACCTCTACAGATGCTATTAGAGATACCAAAATACAATCAAAGTTTCAACAATTCTACCGGTTTACAAATTTAAATGGAACTCCTAAGAGTGCTTAACAGCATATCATGCCACCAGTCTTACTTATCTTTTAAAATTAATGACATGATCACCTCTCTCTGAGAACATTAACCTCACACTAATCTCACTAAGAATAAGCGGGTTATTATATCCAAGCAGTAGTAACAAGATTTTTCTTAGAGTTCACAGACTAGGTGTAAATCATTTTAAAAGAGGGGAGAGCTTAATGCAGTTTCATGACACTGCAAACATGTATGAAATCATTGAAAACCCAGAATGAGTGCACGATCACAAAAAAAATATACAATGGCACTTAGCAGAGATTATAAACTAGGTCTTGACTTATATCAAATGATGAGTTGTTAGGTTCATTTAGGAATCTCTTAAAGAGTATTAACAGAGTTGTTTGTGCTGATTGACAGGCCAATATTACCCTAAGCATGTGACATGATTACTTTCTTTTCAAATAGCTCTAAGTCTCACATTCATACTGTCTTTATTTGAAGGTCAAAGCACATTGCAATATTCAGGCAAAGCAGATAATCTCAGAAGGTTTTAATGATACTGGATGCACAAGCATGAGCATGAAGGACAAACAGAGATGGATGCAAAACCTTCATTCAAGTAAATACATAAGAAATTTGAGCCATGGTTATGACTTTACAAACAAGGCTAAGTTTCAAATCTTATGAAGTCAAGTCAATAATATCATTAAAGAAGTTCAAGATAGGGGAGACTTTATACTAAGTAGGTTTAACTTAGTTGTACGTATTAAGGGGTGATAGTCTAAACATGATGGAGTTCTATTCAACTTACTGTCAAAATAATTAATACTCAGCCACAGCAGATATGATTATAGCCTAATTCATAAAAGATGACTTGGTCAAGACAGAATACATACAAGAATAGTTATTGAATTTCATTAGAGTTGGCCTAGTTACCTTAATGAGACAGTTTCACATAATAAGGCTCATAGATATGATTAACAGTTAAATAAAGATACAAAACTTTTACAGTAATGACTCAGAGGCTGCATCAGAATTAACAAACATTCATATGAAGAAAGAAAGCAACTTAAACACTTAGACTGACATACTCCAACTAAGTGATGAAGGATTAAACCTTAAGCATTCATGTATATTCTAGTTAAAGTCATCAAATAAAAACCCCAAATACAGAACAACTGACAACACTAAACAGAATAAGTGTGATAGATATGAAGACCACAGCAGAACATTAAAGAAATCTGAAGTCTAGATAAATCTGAAGTCATTAAGGCACAAATCAAGGAGCTAAATTGTATAGGCTATTTGATTCAGAATAATAGTCATCAATGTCACATAATGTAACGACCCGGCCGGTCGTTTTGAGTGTATTATCTCTGATCCCCTATTTACTGCTTTCCCCGTATCTGTTTCTGCTTATGTGACTTGTCAAGAGGTCTTGTTTTTGGTTTCGGAGTGTTTTGGGACACTTAGACCCTAAAATGAAAGTTTAAGTCTTAGGATTTTGTTCGTAGTTGGAATTGTGTGAAGACCAATCCGGAATGGAGTTCCGTCAGTTCCGTTGGGTAATTTTTTACTTAGAAGCGTGCATGAACTGTGAATTTGAGGTCTGTAGCTAATTTAGGCTTGAAATGGCGAAAGTCAAATTTTTGGAAAGTTTGACCGGGGGTTGACTTTTTGATATCAGGGTCAGATTCCGATTCTGAAAGTTGGAGTAGGTCTATAATGTTGAAGGTGACTTGTGTGCAAAATTTTAGGTCAATCGGACGTGGTTTGGTATGGTTCAGCATCGTTTGTAGAATTTGGAGTTTCAAGTTCATTAAGTTTGGATTGGAGGGTGATTCGTATTTTTGTTGTTGTTTGACGAGTTTTGAGGGATCGACTATGTTTGTATGGTATTTTAGGACTTGTTGGTATATTTGGTTGAGGTCTCGAGGGCCTGTGTTTTGGATGCTTAACGGTTTGAAATTGGACTTAGGCAAATTGCTGAATCTTTGAAGCTTCTGGTATAATCGCACCTGCGGTGGGTGACTGCAGGTGTGGGCACGCATATGTGTTAGGCCAAGCACAGAAGCGGGAATTGAGGAGATGTCCAGAGGTCGCAGGTGCGAGAGAATTTCTGCATCTGCGAGCCCGCAGATGCGCTTGAAGCTCCGCAGATGCGGAGAGTGAGCTGGAGGGAAAGATTGCAGAAGCGGACCCTTGTCCGCAGGTGCGCACACGCAGGTGCGACCTCTTGCTCGCAGATACGGACCCAGTCCCTTAAGTCATTTCCGCCCCTGCAAGGGAAATTCCGTAGGTGCAGTGTCGCAGGTGCGACAGTATGTCCGCATATACGGAAGAACTGGGCAGAAAATGGGATTTCAAGGGTTTGATTCTCATTTCGATTTTGGGACTTTGAGAGCTCGGTGTGAGGCGATTTTTCGAGGTTTCTTTGAGAACATTGTTGGGGTAAGTGATTCTAACTCGAATTGGACTATATTTCATGAATCTATTACTATTTTCATCATCTAATTAGGGATTTGAGTTGTAAACTTGGGGAAAAATGGTAGAAACTTCATAAGCTAAAATTTCGAGTTTTGGAAGGTGATTTGAGGTTGGATTCGAGTAATTCTTGTATGGTTGGACTCGTGAGTGGATGGGTGTTCGTATTTTGTGACTTTTGTCGGATTTCGAGATGTGGGCCCGGGGGTGGTTTGAGTCTATTTCGAATTTTGGCTTATAATTTCGTGTTTTTCTTGTGGAATTGATTCTTTTAGCCTATATTAATTATATCGTACTGCTTGTGGCTAGATTCGAGGCGTGTGGAGATTGATTCAAGGGGCAAAGGCATTGCGGAGTAGGATTTTTGCGCGGTTTGAGGTAAGTAACAGTTTTAAATCTGGTCCTAAGAGTATGAAACCCCGGATTATTGGATTATGTGAGTATTTTGGAGGTGACGCACATGCTAGGTGACGAGCGTGTGGGCGTGCACCATAGGAATTGGGACTTGGTCCATTCCGTGATACTGTAAAGTTGAATAACCTTTTTGCTTGTTATATGATCTCCCTGTGTTATAGAAATTTGACTGCAAATCATGTTAGAAATCATGCTTAGGCTATGTGATGGTACTATTGGGACCTGCAGAGGTCGCGTACTTGTTGAATTACTTGCTAATTAGTGTCTTGTACTCACTCATGGTTTTACTTGCGTATCATATCTCAGCCTCTTCTTGATTCTTGTTGATACACTATGTTATCTTTGTTTGGGCCGATCTTTGTGATTTCCGAGAGCCCGAGAGACTAGAGAGGTTGATGACTGAGTGAGGTCAAGGGCCTGTCTGTCAGGTATTGTTACTATGGCACGTGAGTTATCCATGCAGCACGTGAGTTGTCCGTGCGGATCCACATATTGTTACTCAGTGGCACCCCGATGTCGGGCTATTTTTCTGCACTTATGCTTTGGGTTTTACCCCTTTTTATGAAATACTCCGTTATTTTAAATATATTAATTCATTTTTGTTAAATGTTGAAAGTGTTTTGGAGATGTCGGCTTGCCTAGTATCACGATAGGTGCCATCACGACGGGTTAGATTTTGGGTCATGACAAATTGGTATTAGAGCCTAGGTTACATAGGTCTCACGAGTCATGAGCAGGTTTAGTAGAGTCTTGCGGATCGGTACGAAGACGTCTGTACTTATCTTCGAGAGTCTGCCAAACCCTTAGGAAAATTTACATTCTTGAATTCTTGTCGTGCGAATCTTTTGATTCTGGTAACTAAATTTCTATTGTTCTAATTCTCTCACAGATGGTGAGGACGCGTACTACGGGGCAAGATGGACAGCCACCGGTACCACCAGTTAGGGCCGTGAGAGGCCGAGGTCGCGGTAGAGGACGTAGTAAGGGCAGAGGTGCAGCTCGCACTGCAGCTAGGGCAGCACCTGCAGATCCGCCAGTTGCCCTAGTTCAGAAGCAGGCTCCGGTTGTGGATGAGCCTGTGGGACCAGCTCAGGCACTACCCGTGCCCATTGTGATTCCAGGCCTTCAGGAGGCCTTAGCTCATATTCTGACCGTGTGTACTAGTCTTGCTCAGGCGGTCTCTGTTCCGGCCACAGCAGCCACTTCTTAGGTTGAGGGAGATGCCTAGACGCTCGCCGCCCGTACACCAGAGCAGGTGGTACAGGGACTCCAGATACTGGGGGCACCACCAGCCCAGCCGGTTGCAGCTGCTCAGGACTATGTAGTTCCTGTCATGCCTGATGATAAGCAACGTAGATTGGAGAGGTTTGGGAGACTCCAGCCTCCATCTTTCAGTGGAATCGAGGGAGAGGATGCACAGGGCTTCTTGGACAGGTGTCAGAGGATACTCCGTACAGTAGGTATTCTAGAGACCAGTGGGGTCTCGTTTACTACTTTTCAGTTCTCTGGGGCTGTCTTCAGTTGGTGGGAGGCTTACGAGAGGCGTAGGCCGGGTGGCGCAGCACCCCTTACCTGGCAACAGTTCTCCAGTCTATTCCTCGAGAAGTTCATGCCTCAATCCCGCAGAGAGGAGCTGCGCAGGCAGTTCGAGCAGCTTCATCAGGGTGATATGTCCGTGATGCAGTATGATATAAGATTTTCAGAGTTGGCCCGTCATGTTATCTGGTTGGTTCCCACGGATAGGGAGAGGATCAGGAGGTTCATAGATGGCCTCACTTTTCAGATGCGATTGCTTATAATTAGAGAGAGAATGTCTGGTGCTACTTTCGACGAGGTTGTCGACATTGCTCGTCAGATTGAGATGGTTCGCAGCCAGGAGCGGGTTGAGAGGGAGGCCACGAGGCCTCGTGGCCAGGGTGGATTCAGCGGTGTTCCTTCTGGGGGCAGTTCCACTATGGTAGGGGTCATCCTTTCAGACATGCTCAGATGGCTTGCCCAATTCACCGTGGTGCATCATTTGGCCATGGTTCATATAGATATCAGTAGGGCCAGTCTTTATTTAGTGCACTACCAGCGCAGAGTTCTCACCCTACCTCGTCAGCTCAGGTATCTATGGGTAGTTCTTCGGGGCATCAGGAGCAGCAGTTCCGTCAGAGGAGGGGCTATTTCGAGTACAGAGATTTTGGTCATATTAAGAGAGATTTCCTAGGTTGTTGGGTGGGACTCCACAGCAGAGCTCTCGGCCGATGGCACCAACAGCTTCACCACCCGCCCAGCCAGCTAGGGGTGAGGTTCAGTCAGCTAGGGGTCGCCCTAGAGGGGGAGGCCGATCAGGGGCGGCTAGGCCCATTTCTATGCTCTTCCTGCTAGACCAGATGACATTGCTTCGGATGCTGTGATTACAGGTATTGTCTCAGTTTTCCATAGAGATGCCTCTGTATTATTTGACCCCGGTTCCACTTATTCATATGTGTCCTCGTATTTCGCTCATTATTTGGATATGCCCCGTGAGTCTCTAGTTTCATCTATTCATGTATCCACTCCAGTGGGCGATACTATCATTGTGGACCGTGTATATTGGTCATGTGTGGTGACTATTGGGAGTCTGGAGACTAGAGTGGATCTCTTGTTGCTTAGTATTATCGATTTTGATGTGATTTTGGGTATGGATTGGTTGTCTACATGTCATGATGTTCTAAATTATCACGCTAAGACCGTGACGTTGGCGATGCCGGGATTGCCGAGGGTTGAGTGGAGCGGCTCCATAGACTATGTTCCCAATAGAGTTATTTCATACTTGAAGGCTCAGCGGATGGTTGAGAAGGGTTGTCTATCTTATCTAGCCTTTGTGAGGGATGTTAGTACAGAGCCCCCCGCTATTGAGTTTGTTCCGGTGGTGCGAAATTTTTCGGATGTATTTCCTGTAGACCTGCCGGGCATGCCGCCTGACGGGGATATTAACTTCGATATTGATATGGTGTCGGGCCCTCAGCCCATTTCTATTCCACCATACTGTATGGCACCGGCTGAGTTGAAGGAGTTGAAGGAGCAGCTTCAGGAACTCCTTGATAAGGGGTTTATTCGGCCTAGCGTGTCACCTTGGGGTGCAGAGTTCTATTTGTGAAGAAGAAGGATGGTACTATGAGAATGTGCATTGATTACAGACAGTTGAACAAGGTCACAATCAAGAACAAGTATCCTTTTCCGCGTATTGATGATTTGTTTGACCAGCTTCAGGGAGCGATGGTGTTCTCCAAGATTGATTTGAGGTCAGGGTATCACCAGCTGAAGATTCGGGACTCAGATATTCTTAAAACAGCTTTCAGGACCCGATATGGCCATTATGAGTTCCTCGTGATGTCTTTTGGGCTGACCAACGCCCCAGCAGCGTTCATGCATCTGATGAGCAGTGTGTTTCAGCCTTATCTTGACTCGTTCGTTGTTGTATTCATTGATGACATCCTGGTGTACTCTCGTAGCCGGGAGGAGCATACCCAGCATATGAGGTTTGTGTTACAGTGGTTGAGGGAGGAGAAACTTTATGCAAAGTTCTCCAAGTGTGAGTTTTGGCTCAGTTCAGTGGTGTTCTTGGGGCACGTGGTGTCCAGTGAGGGTATACAAGTGGACCCGAAGAAGATAGAGGCGGTTCAGAGTTGTCCCAGACCATCCTCAGCCACGGAGATTTGGAGTTTTCTCGGTCTGGCTGGTTATTACAGCCGTTTTGTGGAGGGCTTCTCATCCATTGCATCGCCCTTGATTAAATTGACCCAAAGGGGTGCTCCTTTCAGGTGGTCGGAGGAGTGCGAGGAGAGCTTTCAGAAGCTCAAGACTGCCTTGACCACAGCTCCAGTTCTAGTTCTACCATCAGCTTCTGGTTCTTACACAGTGTATTGTGATGCCTCGCGGATCACTATTGGGTATGTTATGATGCAGGAGGGTAGAGTGATTGCTTATGATTCATGCTAGTTGAAGCCTCATGAGAAGAACTATCCTGACCACGACCTTGAGTTGGCAGCTATGGTTCACGCCTTGAAGATTTGGCGGCACTATTTGTACGGGATCCATTGTGAGATTTACACTGATCATTGAAGTTTGCAGCATCTGTTCAAACAGAAGGATCTTAACTTGCGTCAACGGAGGTGGTTGGAGCTTCTTAAGACTATGATATCACCATTATGTTCCATCCCGGGAAGGCCAATGTGGTGGCCGATGACTTGAGTCACCGGGCGGAGTGTTTGGGGAGCTTGGCCTATCTTCCAGCAGTAGAGAGGCCATTGGCATTGGATGTTCAGACCTTAGCTAGCCAGTTTGTTAGATTGGATGTTTCTGAGCCGAGTCGAGTATTGGCTTGTGTGGTCTCTCGATCTTCTCTTTATGATCGTATCAGGGAGCGTCAGTATGATGGACCCCATCTGCTTGTCCTTAAGGACACGGTCCAGTACGGTGATGCTAAGGATGTCATTATTGGGGATGATGGTGCATTGAGAATGCAGGGCAGGCTATGTGTGCCCAACGTGGATGGTTTGCGTGAGTTGATTCTCCGAGAGGCTCACAGTTCGCGGTATTCTATTCACCCGGGAGACAGCATTACTGGTGGAGGAGAATGAAGAAAGACATAGTGAAGTATATGGCTTGGTGCCTAAATTTCCAGCAGGTGAAGTATGAGCATCAGCGACTAGGTGGGTTGCTTCAGAAGTTAGATATTCCAGAGTGGAAATGGAGCGGATCACTATGGATTTCGTTGTTGGGCTTCCACAGACTCAGCGAAAGTTTGATGCAGTTTGGGTGATTGTGGACCGGCTGACCAAGTCAGCTCATTTCATTCCTGTGATGAGTACCTATTCTTCCGAGCAGCTGGCTCGAGTGTATATTCGCGAGATCGTCAGGCTTCATGGCATACGGTATCTATCATCTCGGACCAGGGTATGCAGTTTACATCACGGTTCTGGAGGGTCGTACATCATGAGTAGGGGACTCGAGTGGAGTTGAGCACAGCATTTCACCCTCAGACGGGCGAACAGTCCAAGCGCACTATTCAGATATTAAAGGATATGCTTCGTGCGTGTGTGATGGAGTTTGGGGGTTCGTGGGATCAGTTCTTGCCTCTAGCAAAGTTTTCTTACAACAATAGTTACCAGTCAAGCATCTAGATGGCACCATATGAGGCTCTGTATGGTAGGCGGTGTAGGTCTCCAGTGGGTTAGTTCGAGCCGGGCAAGGCTAGATTATTGGGTACAAACTTAGTTCAGGATGCTCTGGAAAAGGTTAGGGTGATTAAGGATAGACTACACATACCCCAGTCTAGACAGAAGAGTTATGCAGATCGGAAGTTTCGCGATGTTGCATTCATGGTTGGAGAGCGGGTCTTGCTCCGAGTGTCACACATAAAGGGTGTTATGAGGTTCGGAAAGAAGGGCAAGCTGAGCCCGAGGTTTATCGGCCCATTTGAGGTATTGCGACGTGTTAGGGGAGGTTGCTTATAAGCTTGCCTTGCCTCCCAATCTAGCAGGAGTTCATCCAGTATTCCATGTTTTTATGCTCCGAAAGTATCACGGCGATCCGTCTCACGTGTTGGATTTCAGCTCAGTCCAGTTGGACAAGGATCTATCTTATGTTGATGAGCCAGTGGCTATTTTGGACAGACAGGTCAGAAAGCTAAGGTCAAAGAACATTGCTTCCGTGAAGGTTCAGTGGAGGGGTCAGCCGGTAGAGGAGGCGACTTGGGAGACCGAGCATGATATGTGCAACTGCTTATCCTCATCTTTTTACCACTTCAGGTATATCTCTATGCTTGTTCGAGGATGAATGATTGTTTTAAGAGTCATATAATGTAATGACTCGGCCGGTCATTTTGAGTGTATTAGCCCCAATCCCCGTATTTGTTTCTGCTTATGTCACTTGCCGGGAGGTCTTGTTTTTGGTTTCGGAGTATTTTGGGACACTTAGTCCCTAAAATGGAAGCTTAAGTCTTAGGATTTTGACTGTAGTTAGAATTGTGTGAAGACGACTCCAGAATGGAGTTATTTCGGTTCCGTTAGCTCCGTTGGGTGATTTTGGACTTAGGAGCATGTCCGGACTATGAATTTGAGGTTTGTAGCTAAATTAGGCTTGAAATGGCGAAAGTCAAATTTTTGGGAAGTTTGACCGGGGGGTTGACTTTTTGATATCGGGGTCGGATTCCGATTCCGGAAGTTGGAGTGGGTCCGTAATGTTGAAGGTGACTTATGGGCAAAATTTGAAGTCAATCGGATGTGGTTTGGTATGGTTCGGCATAGTTTGTAGAATTTGGAGTTTCAAGTTCATTAAGTTTGGATTGGAGGGTGATTCGTGTTTTTGTTATTGTTTGACGTGTTTTGAGGGCTCTACTAAGTTTGTATGGTGTTTTAGGACTTGTTGGTATATTTGGTTGAGGTCTTGGGGGCCTCAGGTGTGTTTCGGATGCTTAACGGTTTGAATTTGGACTTAGGGAAATTGCTGAAGCTTTGACGCTTCTGGTACAATCGCACCTGCGGTGGGTGGCCGCAGGTGCGGGCACGCACGTGCGTTAGGCCAAGCGCAGAAATGAGAATTGTGGAGATGCCCAGGGGTCGCAGGTGCGAGGGAATTTTCGCATCTGCGAGCCCGCAGATGCGCTTGAAGCTCCGTAGATGCGGAGAGTAAGTTGGAGGGAAACATCGCATAAGCGGACCCTTGTCTGCAGGTGCTTGCTCGCAGATGCGGACCCAGTCCCTTAAGTCATTTCTGCACCTGCAAGGGAAATTCCTCCGGTGCGGCATCGCAGGTGCGACAGTATGTCCGCAGATGCGGAATAACTGGGCAGAAAATTAGATTTCAAGGGTTTAATTCCCATTTCGATTTTGGGACTTTGAGAGCTCGGTGTGAGGCATCTTTTTGAGGTTTCTTCGAGAAGATTGTTAGGGTAAGTGATTCTAACTTTGATTGGAGTATATTTCATGAATCTATTACTATTTTCATCATCTAATTAGGGATTTGAGTATTAAATTTGGGGGGAAATGGTAGAAACTTCATAGGCTAAAATTTTGAGTTTTGGAAGGTGATTTGAGGTTGGATTCGCATAATTCTTGTATGGTTGGACTCGTGAGTGGATGGGTGTTCGTATTTTGTGACTTTTTTCAGATTTTGAGACGTGGGCCTGGGGGCCGGTTTGAGTCTATTTCGGATTTTGGCTTATAATTTCGTGTTTTTCTTGTGGAATTGATTCTTTTAGCCTATATTAATTATATCATACTACTTGTGGCTAGATTCGGGGCGAGTGGAGATTGATTTAAGGGGCAAAGGCATTGCGGAGTAGGATTTTTGCGCGGTTTGAGGTAAGTAACAGTTTTAAATCTGGTCCTGAGGGTATGAAACCCCAGATTATTGGATTATGTGAGTATTTTGGAGGTGACGCACATGCTAGGTGATGGGCGTGTAGGCGTGTACCGTAGGAATTGGCACTTGGTCCATTTCGTGAAACTGTAAAGTTGAATAACTTGTTGCTAGCTATATGCTCTCCCTCTGTTATAGAAATTTGACTGCAAATCATGTCAGAAATGATGCTTAGGCTATGTGATGGTACTGTTGGGACCTGCAGAGGTCGCGTACTTGTTGAATTACTTGCTTATTGATATCTTGTACTCACTCATGGTTTTACTTGCGTATTATATCTCAGCCTCTTCTTGATTCTTATTGATACACTATGTTATCTTTGTTTGGGCCGATCATTGTGATTTTCGAGATCCCGAGAAACTAGAGAGGTTGATGACTGAGTGAGGCCGAGGGCCTGTCTGTGAGGTATTGCTACTATGGATGTGAAAGAATGTCTATTCCTTGCTGGAATTATTGAAAATGAACTGTAATTGTATAGCTCGTCACTGCCTTCTCAGTTCCTTATTTATTTTTGTTACTTAGTGAGTTGGTTGTACTCAAGCTACACCCTGCACTTCATGTGCATATCCAGGTATTCCTGGTTGTAGCGGGTGTTGATATTTGAGTAGCTGATTCCGGAGACTATCGAGGTAGCTGCATTGCGTTCACAAGCCTTGGCTCTCCTTCATTATCTTATTCTCATTTTAGTTCTTATTCCTTAGATGTTGTATTAGACTGCTCTTGGTATAGATGCTCATGTACTCAGTGGCACCCCGATGTCGGGCTATTTTTCTGTACTTATGTTTTGGGTTTTACCCCATTTTTATGAAAGACTCTGGTTATTTCAAATATATTAATTCATTTCTGTTAAACGCTGAAAGTGTTTTGGAGATGTCGGCTTGCTTAGTAGCACGATAGGCGCCATCACGACGGGTTAGGTTTTGGGCTGTGACACATAATAGTTCAATAAATACTTATTTGAGACACATAAAAGCATAGCAGTCAGTCATAAATCAATAACAAATCATTATGAGCAGGAACGAACAGTCATAAACTAATGACAAACATCATAAACAAAAGCAGTCAATAGAAAGACAATGGTGTATTCATGATTTAAAATAAGACAATCAAAAGAGAAGGGATGGAGATATACTAACCTCTTTTTGTGCAGCAGACCAAACAAAGGTTTACTTAGCTGTATAGAAACCAAAGTTTCAAGCTTTGAACAGTGAAAGAACTCGGAAACAAAATAGAAACAGAAATTAGTAAGAGAGCCTAAACTTTGAAATCTTAGTGTGTTTTTTTGGTGCTCGTATTAGGTTTCTTAGCTCTTGTTCGGTCTCTTAGGTGAGAGAATTGAAGGCTCTATTTATAGTGACATTCAATGCCTTAGGTTCACAGATTCAGACTAGATATTGGAAGATGACGGAGAGTTGATGATGTGAGCACGATTGAGTGAAAATCAGAGACGAGCATAGCTGAAAACAGTGATAGATAATTACTTGGGCATGGGAAGTGAGAGATCGGTTGTTGAAGCATGAGAGACATCGGCCGGAACCCTAATACCCAGAGGTCATTGCATTTGACCTCTGGATATCGAATATCAATGATGAAGCCAGCTAATGTCTTCATGCTTGCTTCGATTTGAAAGGTCATGAGAGAAAATCAGACGAATTCAAGTTGCACGTTTTGGTCTGTGACTCCATGATTATGGCTTTTGAAATAAAACGGTGAAAACAGAAAGAACAACAAGATTTGAAGTGCATGAGCAAGATGGATGGCCATGCATGCCATGGATTTGAAAGATCACAGGTGATTTGAGATTTTGTCTTTGGGGTTAGGGTTTCAGATTCAGAGATTTTGAATCTCAATGTCGAAAATGGAAAGAGGACAGCAGGATTTGCAGATAGGAGAGCAGATTGAGTGTTTGGGATTTAATTTCCGTGACCTTGCACCGATATGTGCAAGGTTTCTTGACTGATGGGCATGGGGGATTTGAGAGAATAGAGAAGAAAAGAGGAAAGAAAGGCGGCCTTTCAACATGAAAATGATTAGGGTTAGGAGAATAGTTGGGGTCGTCTCTTAGGTTAAGCTTAGGGGAACGGATCTGGGCCATTGATCTTTTAGATCAACGGTCCTGATAATTTGGGATTGAAACGTTTTTATGGATGAAATTTGAGGGTCGTTAGATCCCTTGATTTTAACGGCCAAGATTAAGCTTGCTGGGATATTAAAATTAAAAGGGAAATGATGACAAATTCAGAGCCGTTGATCTGTGGGATGGACGGCTTGGATCAGTTGTGTTTGTTATGTGAGTGACTGAGATAGGTGACATGGCGCACAGCTATTGGTTTAAAGGGAGGGGCAAGGATTGCTAAGGAAGATTGGAGGGATGGTTTGGACTGGATCAATTTCGAATTAGGCTTGGGTCTTAGGCTAGAAATGATTGAAAAGATAACCACTTGGTCTTTAATAGAGAATTGCATTTATAGCCTTTAGCCTCTTTTGATCCCTTTTATAATTAAATTAAATAAGCTTAATAATTTTCAATAAAATGCAGTAAAATTATAATTATTTTATTCATTACTAACTTTTTAATTTAATTATTTATAAATACTTCATTTGTTGAATTATAACATTAATTTTAAAATATTAACATAGTAGTCTAATTAACTAGAAATTAGGGAGTAATTGGTTAAATTAATTATAAAGCCTATGTGATGTATATAAAAATTATTTTAATAATCTTAAAATAGTAAGTATATTTGTAATTATATAATACTAATACTGAATTATTAATTTCAAAACTACAAACACTTAGTTAATTTTGTAAAATAGGTATTATTGATTGACAATATTTTCAAAACGTTCATTGCAAATTATTAAGTATAAATTAATTAATTTTTAAAGAGAGGGTTGGAATTGGCCATCAACAAGTGGGACCAAGAGAATCGCTCTATTCTAACCTTGGCAACCCTGGCATAGCTAACATTACGGTCTTAGCGTGACAATAAAGAATAACATAGTAGGGAGATAACTAATCCATACCCAAAATTACCTAAGAGTCAACCATATAAAGCAATAGAAGATAAAACCTAGTCTCATAACCCCAATAGTAACCACACAAGGCCGATACACACGATCCACCACAATAGAATCACCAACAAGCATAGACATATGAACAGGTATATCAAGAGAACCACGGGGAATATCCAAATAATGAGCAAAATATGATGACACATAAGTATAAGTAGACCTCAGATCAAACAACACAGAAGCATCTCTATGACAGATCGAAATCATACATGTGATCACAGCATCTGAGGCCACCGATTCTCGATGACCCATAGCCTCTTGAGTCCAAATATGTGATCAGATTCCAAAATCGGGTCCAAATCGGCACTCAAATCCCCAAAATACACTCTCTTAAAGTGTAGGCAAACCCCAGATTTTATCGCAATATTCCATATTTTGGGTATTAATAATTCATGTAAATTCTTGAAATAATATCAAATATGAGTAGAAATCACTTATCTCTTAGTCTTGTATGAAATATCCAAGTAAAATTGCCCCTCCCCAAGTCTAGGTTTCAAAATATGAGAGAATGAGTCAGAATCCCGAATTACACGACTTATAAATCTGCCCAGAATTACTCTTCGCTTACGCAGCTAAGGCCACGCGTTCGCGAAGCATAAAACTGTCGCATGCCCAAAACCTCATATGTTATTGCGGAAAAACATACGCGAACGTCAAGTTCTGCTGCTCCCATGACATTGAGAATGCAAACACAACCTCGCGAACGTGAAGAACAGTGCCCCATCTCCCAACTCTTTAACGCGAACGCGATCACAAGCAACACGAACACGAAGAACAATCTCCCACCAGCCTCTTCCTCTATGCGAAAGAGAACCAACACCTGTGAATGTGGAGCTTCTGACCCACAACACTACGCGAACATGACACCACATCCATGAATGCGATGAATAAATGCTAGCCTTCCAAATCCTTCTCGACGATCGCGATCCTTGCCCCGCGATCACGATGCAATGCAACACACCAACACATCACCTACTCCAAACTCAACCCAAAATGATCTAAAACCACCACGAATCACACCTGAGGCCCCTGGGATCCTATCCAATTGCACCAACAAGTCCAAATACCGTATCCAAACTTATCCAAAAGGCTCAAAACACCACAAATGACATCAAACCTTCAAACTTCGCTGAACGCGTCTGAATCACACTTAGACATTCTGGATAACAACCAAAGTTTGCACATAATTTCCAATCGACTAAATTAACCAATACAAGGTCTCAAAGCCACAGCAGGAGTCCAGTAAAACCAAAGTGAACTTTCGGTCAAACCTATGAACTCTCAAATTTTTCAAATTGCCAACTTTCAACAATTAGAGTCAAAACCTCCTAGCAATATCCAAATCCAAATCCGAACATATGCCTAAGTCCGAAATTACCATACGAACCTATTGAAACCATCAAATTCCGATTCCGGGGTCGTTTACTCAAAAGTCAAATATTGGTCAACTCTTCCAACTTTAAGCTTCCATAATGAGAATTATTCTTCCAAATAAAACCCGAACTCTCAAACCTCAAAACCAACCATACGCACAAGCCATAATATACCATATGAAGCTACTCAAAGTCTCAAATCACAAAACAAAATACTACAGGTCGAAACAACCGGTCGGGTTGTTACATTCTCCCCTACTTAAATATATGTTCGTCCCTGAATGTGCCAAGAGTCATTCCGAAGTCTTCAAATCACTTTAAGAACTTATCAGACACATACCCACGGGTGATCCCACGTCACCACAATCCATATAAGTTCATTAGCACAACCCTGACTGAAGATTATTTCTTCAACCTTAGCCCATAAACCTTAGAACAAATTCCAACATCCAGAATTCCTTATAAGATCTGATTCTCTCATATATACATTGTATCAGTTCCCACAAGTTTTACCAAGTCATAAATTTACTCCCAAGAACCACACGATATACCATATAACTCAATACTCATAACAATACCTTCCGACCATATTAGTTTCCCGTTACCAAACCTGGTACCGGTATTATACTTCATATGATAAAAGAAACGTGTAGGAACTTATAATCGCCCATCAAATCAACAAGGCATAGAGTTCTCTCACCCGATAGAACCATCGCCAAATTCTAAGCTGACTAATGTCCAACAACCTCGTCTCACCTAGTACAAGCTTTTCGACTGACATGCCACCCCAAATGCCACCTAGAACCACATATGACACATTTCGTGTAGCAAACAAGTAAAATCTTAATTGTAATCAATAATGGAAAAAGAACCAAATAAGAGAAATGTCCAACAAGTTCAACAGATACAATCACAAAAGCACAATTCTATAAACCTATCCCAGAAGGGTGAAACAAAACACACTAAATAAGCACAAGGCATCATATCCTAACATAACTCTGTTGCAGCGCGTAACGCGATCCAACATATCAATCCACATGGAATACCCATAGAGCCCAAATAGTCATACTCAACAAACATGTGTGTATAAACAAGAAGCACGCAAAGTACATGACCATAACCATAGGAAGACGGATAGCACAATATACCATGGATAGGCAAAGCATTACTGAGGTGTAATAAGCAGCTCAACATCTCAAGAGCCATCATTCTCAAATATTGCGACAAGGCCTAAAATGGATCATATAATGTGTGTGAATAGTCAAATAGTCTCACAATCAATCATAGCATAAAAGAATAACACAGGAGCCAGATCAGGGCATAAATAAGATCAACTCTAGCCGATGACACACGCCTAGCAAATGTTATGCTGAGTAAACAAATCCAATCCAATGCATAATACACATACATATTAGGCTTACCAATATGCCCTCTAATCGATTCAAACCATTCTAATTAGGTGCATAGCCTCTCAAATGTCCACAGCGACCTATCCAAAACACATACAATCAACTGTCTAACCATGAACACACTTTCGCAGTCCGTAACCCAAGAGATAGTCCACCTCTAAGAAAACCCAATCTCTAAACCTCAAGAGTATAAGAGTCTTCATACCTGATCTTCAACTCTCCCACTTAAATGACTGGCATGTCATGCATATACAATCACCTCATGTGAAATACTTCCATACATCTTCTGCATCAAGTAGCAAAAAACTGAACATCAACGGTTACCAATCATGCGATCTTTGTAGTACTAGTCAAGCATCTGCAAGTCAAACACAATGCATCTTCTACAAAATACATCATTCTCAGGCGATACAAGATAGTGCTAGCATTCTCTTAAACATCTGAAATCCCCCATGATGTCTAGAACTCATGACCTTTCTTTTGAAACTGGACCGCAACCTTGATCATTCAATCCTAGTTTCACACAGCTCAATGCATCAGTAATGCTATCGTGTGAAAATACAAGAACTCTGATGTCAACTCTCAACTATGAATCACAAGTAGGATAGTACTCTATTAGCCAGAAACTTTCCACTTAACTCAATCTAGGAGAACATCTCAACACGCAATAAACCTTCTATACTCGTAGAAGATATCAGTCCCATGTCGTGCTCGAAACCATCATGCACTCTTCGAAAACCCATTTACACATGACCAAGCCATCAGAATTGAGCCCCTCTAAATCAACCAAGTTAGGCAGATGACCAAACCCAAAAGTATTGCCACAAATCACCTATAAAGCCCTATCATATCAAGGAACTTATCATTTCTATTACTATGTTGAACCACAACTGACCCAACTTCTTCAAATTCCTCTTGACTTGCCTTCAAGATAACACTTCTCTTTCACTAGCACACTATGGACCTCAATCAAAACTCATCCCAAGTGATTCCATTATGAAACCACTTCATCCTAAAATCCATAAACCACTTTACTCCCTCCCATGCACCCCATAGTACCTCAAACTGAAATGCCCACTCTAAAGAGATCGTATGTGAACCTGGGGATGTTTCTTTCATCTCTTTAATACTGCAATGTAGAATCAATAATGATATAGAAATACCGTAAGCCTCATCCCCTTCCTATGCAAATCTCAAGTCTTAGCCATACACAAATCCAGGAATCCTTAAATACCACATATAAATCTTGAATCCATTAGAACATTCTCAAGAGTTACCCACTCTATCCTAGTCCCGAATACGTAGCCAATCACACCGACGACTAGAGCTTTGTTAGCACATAAATACTCCAAAAAGAAACAATTGAGAGAAGCCTTCCTCCCTGTACACCACATCCGCAACGAATATCAAACATGAATCATTGCAAGATCTCCAGGTACCCATAAAGTATAGTACATCATGCATCCAGCAATTTTCTTGCTCGAGTCATCCTCTTCAAGTCGTAACTAATCTACAAGCATCATGTAGTCCAGAAACTAATATAATACATGATCATGCAATCCGATCGTCAATAGTAGACTCCTCCACTTGGCTCGAAACCACAAACCACATTATTCATTTACCCATAGAACTCTTCCTTCATAACTGCCATGATCTCGCACTATCATACCACTGAATCTCCTAATAAACTCATGCATCACTAGTCATCACACCTTCCAAATCATCCACCGAGTGTATACTCATCCTTGTGGTGGCCATTCCAACTTCCTCGAGTGATCAGAACTCTAATCGTAACACATACATTCCATTGGGTAGAAGGAAAACTCCTCATAGAAACCTCAGAAGAATCACACAACCTCAAACCTTCTTGCATGAGTTAATCCACCTACTTAGCCTCAACCCAACATCTCTATATAACCCTACCATAGTCACAACCACTATGAAATCAATTAATCTTCCCGAGTCTACAATCGTCAACAAGATATAAGAACCTACTTAAATCCATAATGAACAGCTGAAAGATCTATCAACACACTCACAACTCAAGAATGTATTGCACATCCAGATGATAATCAAGTATCCATATTCCCTTTGAATCTCAAGCATATTCTTCTCGTCACATCCATACTATCTAGGCGTAGTCCTCAGTCACATAATACTCACCATACGGCCATCTCGCAACTCCCTGAGCCATCAATCCCACTCCTAGGGACACTACTAGATGTAGGAGTCTATAGCCACATACTCGCACAACTTAATCTACCGAACCCAAGCTACGGTCTAAACTTGGCCTCAATCTCTCTAGACTGGCCTACATTCACAACATAGAAACACATCTCGCACCTTATCCACGACATTACAAGCCATCAGTGCACAGCTGATATTGAGTGCTCAACATCACGTACAAGTGAATAGAAAGAAATCGAAGATAGAAACTTCAAGCTGAATCAAGGTCGTGCGATAAGGAAAGAAAGAAGGTAAAATTTCCTAGATGAGTTGTAGCCTCTCAAAGATAAGTATGGACATCATCATATCGATCCGCAAGACTCTACTAGATATTTGCTCATGACTTGTAGAACCTATGAACCTAGAGCTCTGATACAAACTTGTCACGATCCAAAATCCCTCCAAGTCGTGATGACACCTAACCCAAAATCCCTCCAACTCATGACTCAGGATGCCTTCCTCAACAACTCACAACACATATTCATGTGCCTGACGTAGGCCACGTGTCTAACAAGCACAAAACAATCTCGTGTGCCTACGCTCATAGGGCCCAAGGTAACATGAGTAATCACCTAACTTCGGAGGGATGGATCCATATCCAAGCATTTAATCATTGTACAATTAATTATTATGTCACGGCCCAAAATTCCTCCAAGTCGTGATAACACCTAATCTAGCATGCTAGGTAAGCCAAACAACAAATATCATCAATAATCAATGAATAAAATAGTTGAATTCCATACAATATCCCAAGTAATGGTAGTACAAGTCAGGAGAGACTAAGATTAAGAATACAACTCTAGTATGCAGAATAAATACAACATCTATTTGAAATTTACATAAACATAATTATAAGTCCTAAACTACCATGAACAAATGGTATCTTGAATCTGGATCTCAGCTATATGTCCAATATTAGCCTTCGACATCTACAACAGCTCAGCTCTAAGATTTGCATACAAGGTGCAGAAGTGTAGTATGTGTCCAACCGACCCCATGTACTTAATAAGTATCCTAACTAACCTCGGTAAAGTAGTGCCGAGGTTTTAAGTCATACTCACTATACTTAACCTTTACAGTTTAATAACATATACATGTACACAATAACAATATCGAAATCCAAGCCTGGAGTACAGATACGGCCATAGGTGCATATAGAGAAGATATGTGGAAGCATTATAACCAAACCAACAGTTTAGCATATAGAGAAGATATGCGCCTAACATTATTAAATAGTCAACTGTTGCATATAGAGAAGATATACACAAGTATCAAATAACCGCCACCATTTGCATGTAGAGAGGATATGCATGAATAAATAAGTCAAGCTACACGGACTAACATATAGAAAAGATATGTACCATGGATCATTTCATCAAGTAAATCAGTAGATAGAGAAGATATGCATAAAAGGCATGTATACATTCCGTAGCTAACGTATAAAGAAGATATGCAGTAAAAATCATGTATACATCCCAGGATTTGCAAATAGATAAGAGATCTGAAGTCCAACCACTAATCAATTTTTCCATAATCAACGTCAACCAAAACCCCGTTAGTTTCTCACAACTTGTGTGTACTCTATCAAGACATAAACATGAGAAGGAGACCATAGGGGATGGATCCTTATCCACACACTGCAGAGACAACTCACATGTTGCATGGATAACTCATGTGCCAATAATAACAACCGCACGAACAACTAACGTACAGCACGGATAACCCACGTACCATAATTATAACACTACATGGATAACTCACGTTCCATAATAATAATATTGCACGGGCAACTCACGTGCCATAATCACCTCATCCGCACGGACAACTTATATGTTGTCAATCCAGTCCATCACACAGAAAGCATATACAGAATACATGTATACAATTAATGGATATCAAATCACATACTCATGGACTGAGAAAAATAGCATGCCAAAGTGTATGCATGTGCGAAGTGTACAAATACAGCTAAGATTAGGTGGGTAACCCAAACAATAACAAGCCTTATGCTCAAACTGGGAATCCAGGTCTACATATGGTCTCTAGCATGATTTGAGAAATACACATAGTCGTACAAGCACATAAAGCATGATAGTAAAGAGTACAGTATTCAAAACAAGGCAAGATATAGCCTAAAGACTACTCTGGTCATTAATTATACATAACACCTGCATATACGCCCGTCTCCTCGCATATACGTCGCTTCTCATGCATTCCAGTTAGACAAATAAGGTCATATCCTAAGGGTTATTCCCTCAACTAGATTAGGCAAGAAACTTACCTTATTTGGGCTAGCCTTCAACCTCAAATTGCGTAAAAACCTCGCTCTAGCCCTTCAGTCATGCAAATCCAAGCCAATCATCCACCAAGGAAGTCAAATAATTTTATAGAAAGCGATCCCAATCTATAAAGCTTTGATCTTTAAAGAATTCCAAAAAAGTAAATAAAAGTCAACTGGAGATTGCGTGCCCAAAATCCGAAACCAATACCAAATCTTGGTGACCCATAACCTACCGAGTTCAAATATGTGATTAGATTCAAAAATTGAGTCCAAATCGGTATTCAAATCCCCAAAATACACTCTCTTAAAGTGTAGGCAAAAATCCCAAATTCCATCTCTAAATGTCAGGTTTTGGGTATTAATAATTCATGTAGATTTTGAAATAATACCAAAAATTAGTAAAAATCACTTACCCCTTAGTCTTGTATGAAAATCTCCAAGCAAAATCTCCCATTTCCAAGTCTAGGGTTCAAAATATTAGAGAATGAATCAAAATCCGAAATTACACAACTTATAAGTATGCCCAAAACTGCTCTTCGTGAAAGCGGCCCAAGCCACGCGTTTGCAAAGAAAAAAATTGCCACCTTCCCAAAACCTCATATGCGATCGCGAAAAAGCACATGCGATCACGAAGCTCTATTGCTCCCACAACATCGCGAACACGGACCCAACCCTGCGAATGTGAAGCACATTGCCCCAGCTCCCAACTCTTCAATGCGAACGTGGTCACCAGATACACAAATGCGAAGAACAATCTTCCGCCAGCCTCTTCCTCTATGCAATGCGAACCAACACCTACGAACACAGAGCTTCTGACCCCCAACACTACACGAATACGAAACCACATCCACAAAAACAATGCACAAATGATAGCCTGGCAAATGCTTCTCCGCGATCGCAATGTACTGCAACACACCGGCATATCAGCTACTCTAAAGTCAAACAAAATAATCCAAAACCACCCTAAATCACACACGAAGCCCTCAAGACCTTGTCTAATCGTACCAACAAGTCCAAATACCTTATTCAAACTTATCCAAAGGCTCCAAATATCACAAATTTCAAAACCAAGAATCAAAGATCAAATTATTCTCTTAACTTTCAAACCTTCAAATTTCGACGAACGCATCCGAATCACACTTAGACATTTTGAATAACAACCAAACTTTGCACACTAGTACCAATTGACTAAATAAACCTATACAAGGTCTCAAAACCATAATAGGAATCTGTTAACACTGAAGCCAACTTTTGATCAAACCTATGAACTCTCAAATTCTTCAAAATGCCAACTTTCAACCATTGGAGTCAAAACCTCCTAGGATTATCCAAAATCAAATCTGAACATACGCCAAATTCCAAAATCACCATAAGAACATATTGAAATCATCAAATTCTGATTCCGAGATCGTTTACTCAAGAATCAAAAACTGGTCAATTATTCCAACTCTAAGCTTCCATAATGAGAATTACTCTTCCAAATCAATCATGAACCTCTCGAACATCAAAATCAACCATATGTGTAAGTCATAATACACCATATGAAGCTACAAAATGAAATGCTAGAGCTTAAAACGACTGGTCAGGTCGTTACAGATCAATAACCAATAATCAATATACGTTTAAAGTGTATGTAGTGTCAAATCATCAACTTTCCTCAATAACCAACTCTCGACTCATGCATATGTGTATGAAATAATATAATAAAGAGCACTGGACATCATAATAAGAATGCAGATAATAGCTTGTATGTCTAAAAGATGGATATGGCTAATCATGTAATTCAATTTATCGCAATGACTCAATATGTACAAGTTTAATCATCCCGTTTAACATGAGTCAATTAAGCCATAGAAACCACCAAATCAAGAAGCAAACAAGACAAGTGTATGACTACAAATTAATAATAAAGCTCAACATGGCAAAAATCCTTTATGACCATATCAACAAGTCATAACCTTAAGAATGCTCTTAAATCATAGTTATGAATTATCACGTAGTCGTAAAATCAATTGAAACAGGGATAATAACTTCACATAATCCAAACAAGGCATAACTAGTCAATAATATCGGATATGGTCAAAACCTAGCTACGCATATATACTCGTCACCTTGTATATTTATGGCTCCTAAATTGAGCATCAAGTAGAAAATAGATCACATATGAGGAGATGTTTTTCTAACAAGGATAAACAAGAGACCTACCTCTTCTAAGTAAGCTTCAACCTTCCAATATATCCTTCTATCTCATCAACGTCCAAATGACTCGAATCTAGTCAAATACAACTCAATAACATAAAACAAAACCATGGGAATCAATTTCAAACAATAAAGCTTCAATCTTTAATCAAATCTTCAAAAGTCAATAAAAGTCAACTCGGGCTCACGTGGTCAGAACCCAAGTCAAGGGGTAGATCTCGACTACCTATACCCCTACGAGTCTAAATATGTGATTAGATTCAAAAATCGAGCCCAAATCGACCCTCAAATCCTCAAATTATACTCTCTTAAGTTGTAGACAAAAACCTTAAATTTCACTTCAAAATTTCATATTTTAGGTGTAAAATTCAATTGGGAATCAAGATATATAATCAAAATTAAATAAAAATCATTTTCCCTCAAAACTATGATGAAAATTATAACGACCCGACCGGTCGTTTTACTATCTAGACCTCTATTCCCCTAATTAAGACTCTCCAAATGTGTTTTTACTATTTTATGACTTGCGGGGATGGTTGGTTCGGGTTTGGAAGGGTTCGGGTTAAAATCGAAATACTTAGTTCCTTAATAGTGGCCTAAGATGGCCAAGTTTGACTTGAGTCAACATTTTGAGTAAACGACCTCGGAATCGGGATTTGATGGTTCTAATAGGTTCGTATGATGATTTTGGACTTGGGTGTGTGTTCGGATCGAGTTACGAGTGATTTGAGAGCATTTCGGCGCCTAATGTTGGACGCTTGCGCATAGAAGGTTTTCAAGTTCTTTAAATTTGATTTGAAGTAGACTTTAGTGTAATCGATGTCCGTTTGGGATTCCGAGCATAGGAATAGTCGTATGCTGATTTATGACTTGTACGCAAAATTTAGCGTCATTCCGAGTTGTCTAAGTATGATCGACGCGTTCGGAGCTAGTTGAAGAAGTTTGAAGTTCATAAGTTGATCAATTTGGTTTTTAAGGCGCGATTTTGTTTGGGAAAGGAGTTTGGGAAAGGAGTTTGGGAAAATTACTGTTTTCCAACTTATTCATATTTTTGGCAATTTCAGTAAACGATTTGGGTTTTTCACTGATGTACTTGAAAGGAAGAACTATTTTTAGAAAATCATGATTTAGCTGAGCATTTTATTTCTGAGTTACTTCTTGTATTATTTGCTTTATGTTGTTATGGAATGTTGTGGACTATTGGTTTGGGACCCGACCTTGGTAAAAGCTCGTCACTACTTTCAACCTAAGGCTAGGTGTGTTACTTACTCAGTTCATGGAGTCGTTTGTACTGATACTACACTTCTGCACATTGCGTGCAGATATTGGCTGTTGTTGTTGCTGTGCTCGATGGTCGCCGGATTTGAAGAAGTACCTGCGTTCTTATGATAGCTGCCTCTTGTTCGAGGTATCCTTAGATTATTAAAAAAATAATAAATAAAAAAACTCTGTTTATGTACCTTTCAAACAGAAGATGTATTTACTTCATATCAGCTTTGTAAATTCTATTCTTAGAAGCTCATGATTTATACTACCAGTTCTTGGGGAATGTATAAGATTAAGATCTTTATTTACTTAAATTGCTTTAATAATTGTTATTGGAATTGGATAGTTGAAAGTTGGCTTACCTAGCGGGCTGGGTTAGGTGTCATCACGACTAATTAGATTTTGGGTCATGACAAGGTGGTATCAGAGCTCTAGGTTCATAGGTTCTACAAGTCATGAGCAAGTGTCTAGTAGAGTCTTTCGGATCGGTATGATGACATATATACTTATCTTCGAAAGGCTAAAGGGCATTTAGGATATATATTTCCCATCTTTCTTTCCTTATCGTGCGGGATTGATTCAGCTTGAGACATAACTCTTTGAATTCCTTTCACGTATTCATATGCGCACATGAACGCTCGGTATCAGTTGTGCATCACCGAATTGGGATTCTATGAACGAAGTTCGAGAGTGTATACTGTGTTTTGGTGATTGGCCAGTCTGGAGGACTTGAGGCCATGGTCAGACCGCAGCTTAAGCTCGGTAGCTTCAGTTGTAACTTGTACATTTGGACTCTTATGTATGGTAATGTCCCTACGAGTGGAATTGGTGGCTCGATGAGCGGTGGAATGGCCTTGGGATGAGTATGACGTAACTGCGGGATGTGTTAAGCCGATTTGAATGTGACGAGAAGTGTTTCCGTGAAATGTAAAGGAAAGGCCATTAGGTGCTTGATTTTCATTTTGATGTGACATGTAGTCTCGAGTATGAATGTTTTGAAGGATCTTTCATGTTGTTATGTTTTGGGACAAACTAAATTCTCATGTCTGGTTAATAAGTTTGGACTTGGAAAGATTAAGTGATTGCGTAGTAATTGTGACTGCAAAAGGGTATAAAAAGATACTAATTTAAGGTTAAGCATGTGGGTTATCCCCTGCGGAGTAATCTACGTAGGTGTATTCCTTATGATATGAGTAGAGAGTTTCTTTTCTACCGATGGGGCATATGTGTGGAGATTTGAATTTGAATCTGGCTGAGAAAGTTGACTTGAGTATCAAGAGAATGATTGTAAGCTTAGCGGAGGATTTGGGGTATTTTTATGGTTGGCGTTGCATGAGTTTGAGAAGAAGTTTCGTTGAACTGATTGTGGCATTATGGCAGTAATAGAGTATTGGTATTGTGAGTTATGGAATGTTTTAATCTACGGCTTTGAGCCAAGTGGGGGAGTCTGCTATGGACAAATCAATTCATGGGTATGTGTCAAATTTTTGTTTTGGTCTGAAGTATACTTAGGAATCAGTGATGACTTGCAGATGGAGAGTTCGAAAATGACTCAAGTAAGAAAATTTCTGGATACGGTTTGTATTGCACTTTATGAGTATATGAAAATCGTGGGATGAGTGAATTGTTATTTGTAAATGGTGTAGTGCCCACGGAGTATGAAATTGACCGGTGGTATTAAAAAGTAGAGTTAATTCTTTGAGTGTTGTTGCGCTATTGGAGCACGTGTCTTTTGGCCCATTTGGGCGGTGTAATTTGGATTGAGCAAAGTGGGTGACTCTCGAGAAGGTTCCAATAGGTTCAAAATATATAGCAATTGAGAATTTCACCGGACTTGTATATGGATAAAATCCAAGATTTACATTTGATGGTGCCTGGACTTGCGAAAATTTTGTATGACTATGGATTCTACATTTTAGTATAAGAAAGGTAAGAAGAACAATTTTAAATTCACATAAGGTATTTTCAAAGTGAGTGTTACCGTTGTGGTATTCTTGAAGGTGCTTAAGAAAAATACAGTTGCTTATGGGTCGTAAGGCATTGTGGTTCTATGCTAGGTTTGTGGGGTGAGCTGTGGCTAAAGATCGTGGCGTTTTAGCAAGGAGAAGTATCAATCTGAAAACAGATTCGGAAGAATAAATGGATTCCAAAGAATTCTAGAGGATTTCTACCATGAGTTGAGATGGGTATTTTCCTACCGGCTTGAGGAGCATGTTGAGTATTGTGATTTTCTACCGGATGGGATCAAATGGGAGGCTTCTGGCTGATCGGATATGTATTTTACTTGTGAATCAGAATGATTATGAGGTTCTCGTATTTTTCAAATGATGGCATGATAGATGCGGTGTGTTGTGTGGGATTAAGGTTGGCGTGTGCAAGGTCACGGTTTAGCTTTGAAAGGGAGGTCATAAATTCTTAGAGGGGATGAACAGTTTTCGATGTTTAGATGAATGCTATCACTATTTGGTATTGCGTGAGTAGAGTATACATTTCAGAAGGCGCATTATGCTTTGAATTATGGATATTTTATAGGTATTGCGGCATTTTCCTGGTTGATCGACTACTGATTTTAAGACGTTGCTATGTGGCAAGAAAGAATGGGAGAAATATTCCTCGTGGTATGATTGTGTATGAGATGTGTTAGACATTCGGGCGGTGGAGATGGAATCAGAAATGGTGATTCGTGTGTTCTATGGATTTGGAGCAGATTGTTTCATGGTTGCGGACTGTGAAGTCGTAGCCGAAGCTAGCCAGATAATGGTATGTATTATGACTCCATCGTTGTGAATTTTCGGAGGGTTATTTATTTACTGTGGGTGACCAGAGTTGATTTGGGGGTCCATTGGTAGGCCCAATTAAGATGTGTATTCTACACTAAGCCGGAATGATTGGCTCTATAGTGTTATTGTTGAGGGATGTGCCATTCGGTTGATGTTGAATGTATTCGTGTTCTGAAATGATCTATGAGTTACTCCTTTATGCTACGAGGAGTTGTGATTCATTGGTTATGTGCACACATGGTGCGGTTCTATTGGGGACCTTATGGCAGAATTTGAATGAGATGAGCATTTGGGTATTGCATGATTGATTGCGTATTGGTTATGTTCTTTCAGGTTTTGTGTGGCATTGTGTCATTTTCCTCTCCGTGGTTATTAATTTTGAGCAGGGTGGCTCGGGGTATATCATATGGACTAACGTTTGGATGGGGTCACGCATTGCAGCGGAGTTATGTTAAGGTATGAACCTTGTGTTAGAATCGGGTGATGGTTCTACGGTGTGTGATGTATTTTCAGCATTTCGTTGTGGCAGTACTTGTTAATCTTGTGGGGCAGTTCTCTCATTTGAGTCATTTTCCATGACTGAGTACATTTGAATTGTTGCGTATTGGTGAACGGATGGCACGGGTTGTGGCTCTGAGTTATATTGATGTGGCATGTCTGTGGAATAGTTGTGTTTAGTAATATAAGGTCATTGGACCTAGAATGGGTACTATCAGGTTTGATTACGGTATGTTCGGAAGGATAATATTGAAAGTCGGCTCAGAAAGCGATTATGGTTCTGGTTGGGGCGAGAGAGCTCCGTGACTTGTTGATCTGGTAAGTGGTCATGAAATTTTACGTGTTTCTTTTATTATCAACAGTGTACGAAGGTTTTTGGGATGAGGTTTGGTTCGATATGGGTTTAATACTAGTATTTGGTTGGTTTTGGAATAGTCACCATGATCAGGAATGGTGCTACGAGCGTGCGAGTTGTATAATATTTTGGGTGGTTATGTCCGTGGTTATGATTATGGTTGTGGCTTGATACAACTTGTTCAAACTCATACAGTGTGTAAATATAAGATTCGTGTCTTGAAAGAAATTCTAAAGGTTGGAAATTAAATTCCAAGATTTATGGGCTAAAGTTAAATCAATGATTTCAGTTGTATTGTGTTGTCAAGCTTAAATGGAATAGGGTAACGTGGGTTCACCCCCGGGTTCGTGCGTGGTTAGGTAGAATAGTGATTTGATGACTTGGAAACAACTCTTGGTACGTTCGAGTACGAACGTATGTTTAAGTGGGGGAGAATGTAACGACCCGACCGGACGTTTTGAGTATCACAGCCCCGTTCCCCCATTTACTGCTCAATTTATGCCTTACAGTTGATTTATGACTTATCGGGTTAGTTGGTTCGGGTCCGGAAGGATTTCGGAGTGAAATGAGACACTTAGTCTCGTAATTGAAAACTTAAGTTGGAAAAGTTGACCGGATATTCACTTATGTGTAAACGACCTCGGAATTGAATTCTGATAATTCCAGTAGCTCCGTATGGTGATTTTGAACTTAGGAGCGTGTCCGAAAAATTATTTGGAGGTCCGTAGTAGAATTAGGCTTGAAATGCCGAAAGTTAAATTTTTGGGAAGTTTGACCGGGGGGTTGACTTTTTGATATCGGGGTCGGAATTCGATTCTGAAAATTTTAATAGGTCCATTACATCAATTATGACTTGTGTGAAAAATTTGAAGTCGTTCCGGATTGATTTAATGTGTTTCGGCACAAGATATAAAATTTAAAAGTTTAAGTTCGTTGATTTTGAATTGAGGTGTAATTCGCCGTTTCGATGTTATTAGGTGTGATTTGATGCCTCGAGTAGGTCTGTATTATGTTATGGGACTTGTTGGTATATTTGGTTGAGGTCCCGGGGGCCTCGGGTGAGTTTCGGATGGTTAACGGATCAAATTCGGACTTAAGGAAATGCTGCCTACTGGTGTGATCGCACCTGCGAAGATTTTGATCGCAGGTACGAAGCCGCACGTGCGCGCAACCAGTCGCAGAAGCGGCCAAGAGTGGAACTGGGCAGCTCGCAGGTGCGAAGAAATTGCCGCATCTGCGAGGCCGTATCTGCAAAGGGGTATGCGCATCTATGAGCCCGCAGATGCGAGAAGGGCACCGCAAATGCGAGATTTGAGAAGGCCGGTTGTTTCCGCAGGCGCGCATTTTCGTCCGCAAAAGCGGATGCGCAGGTGCGAGCCCAGGCACCGAGGTGCGAGCCCAGGCACCGCAGGTGCGGAAATGCCTGGGCAGTGTTAAAAATGTGGGTTTCCGAGAGTTTTCTCATTTTGGTCATTTTGGAGCTCGGTTTGGGCAATTTTGGAGAGGAATTTGTTCACACAACTTGGGGTAAGTGTTCTTGACTCCCTTGTAATTATATTTCATGAATTAATCTTCATTTTTTGTGTAAGATTATCAAATCTTCAAGAGAAATAGAAGGAAATTTCTATAATATCACAAAACGAATTTTTCGAGTTTTGAATATCGATTCGGAGTCGGATTTGAGTGAAATTAGTATGGTTGAACTTGTAATTGGATGGGTTGTCGTATTTTGTGAGTTTTGTTGGATTTCGAGATGTGGGCCCCACCGGTGATTTTTGGGGCGTAATTTCGAATTTTGTGAAAAAAATAGTATTTTGATATGGAATTAATTCCTATAATTTTTGTGGGCTAAATCAAATTAATTGTGACTAGATTCGAGCCGTTTGAAAGTTAATACGCGCAGAATGGAATTTCTGGAGCATTGCTTAGCTTGCTCGACATTAGATTTGGCTTGTTCGAGGTAAGTAACTCTTCTAATCTTGGAACTGAGGGTATGAATACTGAATATATGTATTATGTGAATTGTTGGGAGGTGACGCACATGCTAGGTGACGGGCGTGTGGGCGTGCACTATAGAAATTGTGACATAATTATTTCTGTGAAATTTTATAGTTAAATAATCTTGGCATTTTCCATGCGGTTTTATGTGTTAAAGAAATTGAGCTGAAAAGCATATTAAAAATCATGTTGAGGCTATGTGCCAGTATTATTGGGACCCACAGAGGTTATATTGCTGTGAATTATTTATTTTAAATTGAAAATTCATACTCAGTCATATTCATGTCATTACATATCATATCTCAGTCTCTGTTATTATTTATTGATACATCATATCATCATTTTGGGATGTTCTCATGGCATTGTGAGCCCATGAGAGAGAGACTGGAGAGATTGATGACTGAGTGAGGTCGAGGGCCTAATTGTAAGGATTATTATGTGAATCGGGGCTTCCCACCTGCAGCAGGCCTTATAGGCTTTATTATAGCACGTGAGTTGTCCGTGCAACACGTGAGTTGTCCGTGCGGATCCAAATATTATTATAGCACGCGAGTTGTCCATGCAGCACGTGAGTTGTCCGTGCGGATCCAGATATTATTACGGTACGTGAGTTGTCTGTGCATCACGTGAGTTGTCCGTACATATTATAGCGCTTGGGCTGTAGGAGCCCCTCATGAGTCTGAACACCTCCAGTGAGCGTAGGTACCTACTGAGTGCGAGCGCCGAGTGCGAGTGCTGAGCGATTGGGAGGACTGAGTGACTGGGAGGATTGAGTGACTGTGTTACTGTGAGAGTATGCATATGATTTTATCACTGAGTTGCATCGCATTGACATGCACACATGACATACAAGCATAGAGATGTATTTTTCCCATACTGTACAGTATCACATCTTTTATAATTTCTCACACATGTTGACAGATGGGCATAGTGAGGCATTTGTTTTACACGGGTTATCTGGAAAGAAAATGAAACATCTTATTTATTATTGAAAGGAGTTTGGAAAAATTACTGTTTTCTAACTTATTCATATTTTTGGCAATTTCGGTAAACGATTTGGGTTTTTCACTGATGTACTTGAAAGGAAGAACTATTTTTAGAAAATCATGATTTAGCTGAGCATTTTATTTCTGAGTTACTTCTTGTATTATTTGCTTTACGTTGTTATGGAATGTTGTGGACTATTGGTTTGGGACCCGACCTTGGTAAAAGCTCGTCACTACTTTCAACCTAAGGCTAGGTTTATTACTTACTCAGTACATGGGGTCGGTCGTACTGATACTACACTTCTGCATATTGCGTGCAGATATTGGCTGTTGTTGTTGCTGTGCTCGATGGTTGCCGGATTTGAAGAAGTACCTGCGTTCTTATGGTAGCTGCCTGTTGTTCATGGTAGCCTTAGATTATAAAAATAAAAATAAAAACTATGTTTATGTACCTTTCAAACAGAAGATGTATTTACTTCATATCATCTTTGTAAATTTTATTCTTAGAAGCTCATGATTTGTACTACCAGTTCTTGGGAAACGTATAAGATTAAGATCTTTATTTATTTAAATTGCTTTAATAATTGTTATTGGAATTGGATAGTTGAAAGTTGGCTTACCTAGCGGGTTGGGTTAGATGTCATCACGGCTAATTGGATTTTGGGTCGTGACAAAAAATCCTAAAATTCTTTAGGGTAAAAGCTTCTCTCCTTTACTAGTACATATAAACTAAATATTTAATTACATATAGTCATATATAATACAACTAGTAAATTTATCTGCACTTCGCGCTGTCATAAAAAGAGCTAATTTTTTTCTATAATATTTGAGTATTTAAAAAAATTTAGTCCTTAAGTCCAAATATGGAATATATTTCAAGTTTTAATTCTTTTTATAACTTGTTTCTCTAATTTTAATCACTTGAGATTATTTTACTTTTTCCAAATCTTCCTTTTCTTTCTTCCTCTGTAACTTCCCAGTAATGAAAGTAACTAAAGAGACTTAAAAGCACAAAAATAGTATGCAAGTAAAGAGACTAAAAGCACTAATGAGCGGATACAGGGAATTGATTGGCGATATAATTTAATTTATTCATTTTTCAATGCAAAAAAAATTGAATGAATCGTCTTGTCATGTATGTAGGATTGCATTATATATGTTACGCGGCGCCTTCCTGAAGTTCCTTGGAAGGGCGACGTAAGGCTAGGCAACCGATGTCAGTACGGTTGCTGTCCGCCAACTGAGGTCCCCTCCGTACGCTAGACTAGATTGTCAGTGCCGTACGGGAAAACCAATGTCAGGAGCAATTGAAAGAGAGCAGAAAAGAGAATTGAGAATGAAAGAAAGCTTGATTGCATTGAATGAAAGCTATTACAGAAAACAAGACGGTGTCGGGGGGAGAGACACCAGTACAGAGAATTGTTTGCTTGCTTGAAAGTTTTGATTGCTTGGTCCCCCTTAATAATGCTTAAAAAAAATAAACCAAAGTTACATGACTAGACCTATGAAAGCTGGAAAATCACACTTAAAGAAAATGCAGCAAAACTACTCTATATTTACAATGAAAAGGACTTAGTCTTCTACAAAGCAGCAGCAAGTCCGTTGGCAGCAACTTTGTCTTTAGCATCAGGGTCTGCGCGCGCGGCATTGTCTGCGCGCGCGGCGCTGTCGGCTTTTGCCTGTGGCTGGGCGCTGGCGATGGCTATCGGTGGGGCGACAGAGGCACATGCGCGCTTGTCACTTGGAGCTGCCGAGACCACGGGGCCGACCGTGGCGACGGGCGTTGGGAGGCTGGCCAGGACGCCACGGGGCGCGTCCAAGGGATCATGGGGCATGGCTGGAAAGCCGCCCATGACATTCTCCCCCACCTGAGTTGGCGACGTCCTCGGCGCCTTCCTTGCAAGGTAATCATCAATCAGGCTCTTGTAGGCTTTGAGGTTTGTTCCCCTCTCCCAAGTATTCTCCTCTGCATCACATCCCTGCCATTTCACCAAGAACTCCTGGTGATCTTTTCTTGAGGCGTGAATCACTCGATCATCAAGAATAGCTTCAGCACGCCTTTTTCCGGTTGAATTGGGGCCTCGAATACTTGGTATTGTGAGTTGGCTTCGTGAAGGATCCTCCACATCTTCCCGAAAAGGTTTCAGGAGACTGACATGGAAAACAGGATGGATTTTCCACCAAGCTGGGGTATCCACCCGGTATGCAACTTTCCCAATGCGCCTTTCAATGGACAAGGGTCCAATATATTTTTGCAATAGGCGAGGGTCATGGACCCCTGCAAACAAGTACCGCTTTGGGATTTTGACCATCACTTTGTCTCCCACCTGGTATTCCACAAAGCGGCGATTCTGATCAGCATGCCTCTTCATCCGCTTTTGGGCTTTGACAAGATAGCTCCGCACTATCTCCAAATTTTGCTTCCATTTTTTTGAGAAGCTGGCAGCCCGAGGAGATTTTGACATGTTTGGTGCGTTCACTGTGTGTGGGAGTAGCGGTTGCTGTCCGGTAACAATTTCAAAAGCGCTTTTGTTGGTACTTGAGCTCTTTTGTGAATTGAAACACAGTTGAGCAGCATCCAGAAGCTTCACCCAATTCTTCTGCGATCCGGTCACAAAGTGCCGGAGATATTCCTCTAGCATGCCATTGAATCGCTCCGTCTGGCCATCAGATTGCGGATGAAAACTTGAGCTATGACTCAATTTTGACCCGAGGCACTTAAAGAGTTGGGTCCAAAAATTGCTAGTGAAGCGTGAGTCGCGATCACTAACAATGTCTTTAGGTAAGCCCCAATACTTGACGACATGAGAGAAGAATAGTCGAGCTGTATCTTCTGCTGATATATATTGTGGGGCTGCTATAAAGGTAGCATACTTGGAAAACCGATCCACCACAACCAAGATAGTTGTGAGATCTCCGACCTTGGGCAATCCGGTGATGAAGTCCAGGGAAACGCTTTCCCAAGGTCTTTTTGGTACAGCTAGTGGTTCCAAGAGCCCTGCCTGCGTCAAGCGGTCTGACTTATCTTTTTGGCATACTAGACAAGTCTTCACATACTGAGCGACGTCATCGACCATTTGAGGCCAATAATATGCACGGCGAAGCAATGCCATGGTGCGTTCCTCGCCGGGATGACCGGCCCACAAAGTATCGTGGCATTCTGCAAGAAGAGTCCGTCGCAGATCTCCTCCTTTAGGAACGTAAAGTCGGTTCCCTTTCACCTTCAGGAACCCATCTTCGGTGTAGAACTGGCGAGTCTTGCCCTGTCCTACCAAATCAACCAAATACTGTGCAGCAGGATCCTTGATGAGTAGATCCTGTATCTGGTCTTTTATGGTGGTGGTTACTTCGCTTCCCTTTAGGGCGGCGAGAACACACATCGATGCTAGATCAGCTCTCCGACTGAGTGCATCAGCAACATGATTGGTCTTTCCACTTCGGTACTCCAGGTTGAAGTGAAATTCCGCTAGGAGTTCCTGCCACCTAGCCTGTCGTCCATTCAGCTTTGGCTGGGTCATGAAATGGCTAACGGCTGTATTGTCTGTCTTGACCACGAATGGGGCTCCCAGTAGATAATGCCTCCAAAGGCGTAAGCAATGAACGACAGCCAATAATTCTTTCTCATGGGCGGCATAGCGTCGCTCTGCATCCTTCAGTTTCCGGCTCTCGTACGCTACGGGATGCCCTTCTTGTAGCAATACTCCACCAAGTGCATAGTCGGAGGCATCCGTTTGCACTTCGAATGGCTTGGCCAAGTCAGGGAGGGCCAAGACTGGGCTACTGGACATAGCCATCTTCAATGCGTCGAAGGCCTTTGCCCGCTTGGGGCCCCAATCCCACGGGGTGGCCTTCTTGAGAAGTTCTGTCAGCGGCACTGCAATGAGGGAGTAACTTTTCACAAACCGCCGATAGAAGTTGCATAGGCCAAGGAACGACCTCAAGGCATGTATATCCTTAGGAGGCGGCCATTCTGTAATGGCCTGAATCTTCTGCTGGTCCATCTTGATCCTCCCTTCCTCGATGACATGTCCGAGGAAGTCAATTTGTTTCTGAGCAAAGGAGCACTTGGATAGCTTCGCATATAGTTCGTGCTCCCGCAATCGGGCTAGGACCTTCCGCAAATGCTCCAGGTGTTCTTCTAGTGTCTGGCTATATACCACAATGTCATCCAAATAAACCACGACGAATTCGTCAATGTATTCTCGGAAGACTTGGTTCATCAAGGTGCAAAATGTGGCTGGCGCGTTAGTCAAGCCAAAGGGCATAACCAGGAAGTCGTACGACCCATATCTTGTCACACAGGTCGTCTTGTGCTCATCACCATCGGCAATCCGAACTTGCCAATAACCTGTCCTCAGGTCTATTTTGGTGAATACCGTCGCACCACCCAGTCTATCAAACAAGTCTGCCATTAGCGGAATAGGGTACTTGTTTTTCACGGTGATTTTGTTTAGAGCCCGGTAATCCACGCAGAGTCGCAAACTACCATCATGTTTCTTTTGGAATAGCACAGGGGACCCGTATGGGGACTTAGAGGGCACAATGATCCCTGTGTCTAGCATTTCCGTCAATTGTCTCCGAAGCTCGGCGAGTTCGGGTTGTGACATTCTGTATGGCGCCCGGGCAGGTGGCTTCGCACCCGGCACCAACTCAATCTCATGGTCCACAGTTCGCCTAGGCGGAAGACGCTTTGGCATGTCTTGTGGCATGATGTCTTCAAATTCCAGAAGTAACTCCTTCACGGGTGCAGGAATGGGACCCGAGGAGCGTTCTATATCTTCCATGCAGAGGGTAGCCAGGAACGTGGGTTCATGTCTTTTTACCCCCTTCTTCAACTGCAAGGCCGAGATGTTCTCGGCTGCCATCTTCATGGGAATGCACGGAATAATGCAGGGCTTGGCCCCATTTGCCCCCATCATCAGCAGCATGTCTGCATACGGTGCGGGCATGGTATTGGTCTGTCTCAGGAATTCCAACCCCACGATTAACTCAAAGTCATCTATGATCACTACGCGCAGGTTGAACTTTCCTTCATAAGGGCCAAGCTTCACTGGTACTTCTTTGGCTATTCCACCCACTGGTTGAGGTGGTGAGTTGATAGCCTTCACACGACCTTTGCCCTTTCCTACGACTAGTCCAAGACGCTCCACCTGAGTCGAGGCTAAGTAGTTGTGGGTGGCACCTGTGTCTATCATTGCCCGAATGGGCTTGCCATTTACCTTCATGTCAACGAACATTAGGGTCCTCTCTTGATGAGGAGGAGTCCTCAAATTCGCCTTCTTATTTCCTTTCCTGGCAATTGGACAGGGGTCCTTCTTCTTGCGGATACCGGCACTGGTACCCGCTAAGGGCTCAGAAATGGAGCCAACAATTGCATTGAATGCACCTACTGGCTCGGTCTGGTCCGCATCATCGGCGTCGTCATCCGTCCCATCCTCAAAAGCTTGATGGGCATTCATCTGTGCATGTGGACATTCATTATTCCAATGTGGTCCGCCGCAATGGCGACATCCTGAGGGGGGCTTCCTCCCCCGATCATTGTTGTTAGATGCAGCACTAGTACTGCCGGAAGAGGGAGTCTTGGATTTGGGTGCACTCCGGTCTCCTCCACTTCTGCTAGGGCCACTAGTGTTTGGTTGGCCCCCTTTGTATCCTCCTCGGACAGGCTGTTGAGGCCTATCCTTCCGGGCTTCCACTTGGTAATCCCCAAGGCACTCTGCTGCTTGGATTGCCTTAGGCAACGTGTCTACCCTTTGTCTCTGCAACTCCATCCGGGCATAAGGTTTCAACCCTTCCAGGAAGGTGAAGAGTTTGTCTTTGTCCCCCATGTCCCGGATGTTCAGCATGAGCGCGGAGAATTCCCGCACGTAATCTCGCACTGATTTGGTCTGGCGGAGCTCCCGCAACTTTCTCCTGGCATTGTACTCAACATTTTCGGGGAAGAACTGTAGGCGTATGGCTGCCTTCAGTTCCGCCCATGTGTCGAGGGCATCTTCACCTGCCTTGATGGCTTCGTACTTCACCCGCCACCAGAGTTTGGCATCACCCTGAAGATACATGGCAGCAGTTGCTACCTTCTTAGCTTCTTCCAGGCTTCCCACGGCATCGAAGTATTGCTCGATGTCGAAAATGAAATTTTCCACTTCCTTGGCATTCCGAGCTCCACTGTATGGCTTTGGCTCAGGAATTTTCAGCTTTTGTGCCATGGGGGCGAGGTTCACACCACCCCCAAATTGGTTTCCGCCTCCTCGAAGTAGGCCTTGTAAAGCAGCATTGACAACATTGAGCTGGCCTGTCAAGTTGTCAATGGTTTGTTGCATGGCAGTCACCCTGTCTGCCTCTTGTTCCCTGTTGGCTAAATCCTCGGCACGCTCCTGCTGGAGGACCTCAAATTTACCAAAAATTTCAGCTGCCTCTGTGGCTGCTGTTTGCCGGTCTCCTTCAGAGTCGCGGCTGATGTTTTCTATGTCAACTTCGGCCTGGATGAGTCTGCGGTCCAGGTCGTCCAACCTTTGCACTAGGCTGGTTTTTAGATCGGGCACCATTTCCACGATGGGCCGTAATGCGTCAACTGTTCCCTCAAGGGTCGCGATGCGATCCCCATAATTCACCATGGTCAGAAATGGTGGTAATTGCAATGTGATCCCTCGTCCGATGTCGAGCCTAGGCTCTGATACCAACTGTTACGCGGCGCCTTCCTGAAGTTCCTTGGAAGGGCGACGTAAGGCTAGGCAACCGATGTCAGTACGGTTGCTGTCCGCCAACTGAGGTCCCCTCCGTACGCTAGACTAGATTGTCAGTGCCGTACGGGAAAACCAATGTCAGGAGCAATTGAAAGAGAGCAGAAAAGAGAATTGAGAATGAAAGAAAGCTTGATTGCATTGAATGAAAGCTATTACAGAAAACAAGACGGTGTCGGGGGGAGAGACACCAGTACAGAGAATTGTTTGCTTGCTTGAAAGTTTTGATTGCTTGGTCCCCCTTAATAATGCTTAAAAAAAATAAACCAAAGTTACATGACTAGACCTATGAAAGCTGGAAAATCACACTTAAAGAAAATGCAGCAAAACTACTCTATATTTACAATGAAAAGGACTTAGTCTTCTACAAAGCAGCAGCAAGTCCGTTGGCAGCAACTTTGTCTTTAGCATCAGGGTCTGCGCGCGCGGCATTGTCTGCGCGCGCGGCGCTGTCGGCTTTTGCCTGTGGCTGGGCGCTGGCGATGGCTATCGGTGGGGCGACAGAGGCACATGCGCGCTTGTCACTTGGAGCTGCCGAGACCACGGGGCCGACCGTGGCGACGGGCGTTGGGAGGCTGGCCAGGACGCCACGGGGCGCGTCCAAGGGATCATGGGGCATGGCTGGAAAGCCGCCCATGACATATATCATGAGCTGAAGAAATGTTCAGATGCAAAAACTTAACCACCTTTTCTCTCAGCACCCAACTATATATGTATTCCAGCAATTACCATAAATTGGAGGATCAACACAGGCATGAGAAATTAATGTGCCAGAAGAATAAGGCTTTGATGGCTTGCTTCCCAGTTATAGTGAATACAAGACAATTTCATAAAGATAACTGTTGAAGATGAATACCCTTGGCGAACATGTAATATCTCTCTTCGTTCGATTATCTAATCATGAAAGAAAAAGAAATGGAATTCTTATAACGTAAAACATACCTTAACTCCTAATTCTGATCAACTCAAGACTTTTGTCACACTACACATGAGTCCAAAAGTCTCGCGAAGTAGGCCAAAAGTTGTATGATTAATTCATTCCATACGAAAAAAATTTAAATCAAATATAATTCTCGCGAAGTAGGCCAAAAGTTAAGCTATTGTCGTTCCTGAATCCCAATAGATGTGTTCAATCTCGCAGGAGAACAGCAAAATCCTTTGGATGTTTGGCTCACCATAACTAATACATTACCTAAGTATTATTTTGTACTTGAAAGTATACAACATTAAACGGTTAAATAAAGAGTAGAAAGATGAAGAAGGTTAACAATTATTCAATTCAAATTGAGAAAAAGAAGAAGAAAATTTTAATGAAGCAAAAAGAATTTCACCAACATATCTCATATTCCGAGCTCTCCAACTGCCACTCTGCCAGTCACTATGTGAATGCACCAATGACAAAAGAGCAAACTCAGTTTGCTATAACCCTTACCCAAGAAGCAGCAAAATAAGAGAGAGATCTTCTTTTGAATCCTATTGCCAAGTGAATTTCATATCTGCATATATAGCATTAACTTCTTTTTACTTCAACTTCTAATACTTCCTTTTTATCAAATTTTCCAACAGAATGAGGCGGACAATCATCATTCTGGATAACTTATTTAGCCTTTTAAAACAGAATTTTCTCCAAATAACACTTCAATTTATAATATTTTTAAGGCAACATGAATTCTCAAGTGGGAGAGCATGCATACATGATCGTTGTCTATTTATTGACGTCAAAACAGTCATGAGCATCTGGAACCTGAGGGGGCCTGTGCCGCGAAATTTATGTCCGGTGGTGGTCAAATCTCTTCATTTCTTCAAAAGTAAAACTGCGCAACAAAGAATAATATCAATACTTAAATTTAACCAATCATATCATTGTTAATAATTCTAGGAATTGAAGAAGAAGGATATTGCAACACAAAATAAGCTGGAGGCATACCCGTAGGTCGGTCTGTTTAGAATATAATTGTTGCACTTTGCATGGGTAGATATTAGAGGAGGACAAAAGACAGTGAACGATCGAAAATGGAAGCGTAAATGGAATTGATTACAATGCAACTTTTCAGAAGCAAACGGTTAGTGTTTTACGTTACTAATGCGACCCTTCAGAAGCAAAACTATAGTCTTTTCCCGAATTGGTTTGTTTGTTATGTAGTAGAATGAATAAGAAATTGTAGAAAAGGAAGAAAATAGATAAATACCAATGCTGGTCATAGGAAGTGTCGCATTACCTTTCTGATCCTTCAGCTCTTATATATATATATATATATATATATATATATATATATATATATATATATATATATATATATATATATAGATTAATAGATTACTCAGACTTGTGTGTTGTTCCGAGCCAACATTAGACAATTTTTATTCATTTCAAGCATCAAATAGTTCCCACCATTGTCAGAAGTCATAATTTTCGATTGAATTCGAAGTCAAACGAACGATGGTTACCAACTTACCGTTCTGTATAACATTGAAATCGAACTTAATAATACCTGAACCATACCGAATTAATTCGATATGATAATGGTAGAATATTTTTAAAAATCAAAAATCAAAATATTGAACTGAAATTTAAAAAGTCATACTTTATCGTCCCCCATACTATGAACACCCCTAGTTGGAGTAACCACTTGGGTGAGGGTGAACAAAAAGTCAAGGAAAAAGTAAATTAAATGTACAATTCGTAAATACAAATTGGGTGAAGTTAATGGAAAGAAAAAAGAAGAAATGCAAATCTATAAAGAAACTATAGATTGGATACAGCACTTCCATATATTTATTACTTGAAATCATTTTCCAATTCGAAAATTGAATACAGCACTTCCATGGAATTCCAAAAGGCCAAAGAAAAAGAAAAGCTGAAAGAAAGAAAAGAAATCCACGAACGAAATTAAACAAAATAATGTCGCAGTTTGCAAAAAGATGCAAACAAATTTGCAAGGATGATGATCGCACAACAAATACATCATTTAAGAGCAAAGTTGACCGGTGTCCTTGCCTCAAATTGGGACATTGTCAACGAAATTTTTTTTATTTGTTTTTTGAAAAAAGGACAAAATTTGAATGGAAAAATCAGGATCAAGAAGCACGTATTTCTGAAAGGACTGCTAGAGAATAAAAGTCTAAAAAATTTAATTGAATGCATTAAATATATCTTCCAAATTGGGTTGGGTAATTACTCTAATAGCTAAATTATGAACTTTTGAGCATATATTTATTAGTTTATACGATTTTTGGTTAGTTTCGGAGTCCTCGGCGTCGTTTGAGGAGTTCTAGTGAGGTTGAAGAGCCGGATTGAGGACTTGAAATCTGTAACGATCCCACCTGTCATTTGAATGTTTTAGCCCTGATCCCCTATTTATTGCCTCCTCTATACTATATTGTGATTATGTGACTTTCTGGGGTATTTAGTTTTGGTTTCAGGTGAGTTCCGGAATGAAATGGAACACATAGTCCCTAAGTTGTTAGAGTTAACCGTAGTTTGACTTTTGTGAAGACGACCCCGGAATGGAATTTTGACGGTTTCAATAGCTCCGTATGGTGATTTTAGTCTTAGGAGCTTGTCCGGATGTTGATTTGGAGGTCTGTAGGTCGTTTCGGCAAGAATTGGCGAAAGTTGGAAAGTTGAAGGTTTGGAAGGTTGGAAAGTTGGATCGAGAGTTGACTTTATTGATATCGGGGTCAGATTCCGATTCCGCAAGTTGAAATAGGTCTGTAATATCATTTATGACTTGTGTGCAAAATTTGAAGTCAATCGGATTTGTTTTAGTATGAATCGGCATCAGTTTCGGAATTCGAAAGTTCATAGTTCATAGGCTTGAATTTGGGTGGCGATTCATAGAATCGATGTTATTTGATGTGATTTTTAGCCTCGAGTAGGTCCGTTATGTATTTTGGAACTTGTCGGTATGTTTGATTGAGGTCCCAGAGGCCTCGGGTGTAATTCAGACCATGTTCGACGCATTCGGAATCTTGAAGAATTTGCTGAAGCTTCTAAATTTTCTGATCTAGTTTCCTTCTTCGCGTTCGCGAGAGAGGTCTTGCATTCGCAAAGGGTATCTGGGGAGGCAGGTGAGGTTGTTCTTCGCGTTCGCGAAGGTAGACACGCGTTCTCTAAGGTAGGAGAAGTTATTCACCACGTTCGCATAAGGGGGGTCGCGTTCGTGTAGGTCTGGACTCGGTGTGCATCTCGTTTTCGCGAAGAGGATTTTGGCAGCTGTGTATTTTTGTGCATCGCGAACGTAAGGCACATTCCGCGTTCGCGATGAAGGAATCGTTGGGCAGCAGATTTAAGTTTCAAAGTCGAGGATTTATTTCATATTTTGGACTTAGAGAGTTCGGTGGGAGGCGAATGTTCGGAAAATTTTCAGAGAGATTATTGGAGTAAGAATTCCTAACTCGGTTTTGGTTAATTTACATGAAACTATTGATAATTTTATCATCTAATTAGGGATTTGAGTTGGAAAATTGGGGGGAAATGATAGAAACTTCTTAGGCTAATATTTGAGGATTTCAAAGGCGATTTGATGTCGGATTTGAGTAATTCTTGTATGGTTGAACTCGTTATCGAATGGGTGTTCGGATTTTATAAATTTGGTCGGGTTCCGAGACACGAGCCCAAGTTGATTTTTTGGGTTGACTTTTTAGTTCTTTGCAAAAATCGTAATTTTATTATTCGAATTAGTTTTCTATAGTTTATATTTATAGTATGAAGTTGTTTTTGCTAGATTTGAGTCGTTCGGAGTTGGGTAATAGGGGAAAAAGGCCTACCAATGGAATGATTTAGCGTGATTTGAGGTAAGTGACTTGCCTAACCTTGTGTGGGGAAATTTTTTCTTAGGATTGGTGTTGTTTGTGATAATTGTGATGTGTGAAAGCCGTGTACGCAAGGTGACGAGTGTGTGCACGGGCTAAATATGAAAATTACCGATTTTAGTTATGTAGAATCCTTTCATGCCTTAATTGAGTTATCTTAACATGTTAACCACTACCAGAAAATTGGCCTATGATACAATGGTTCTCCAACCGTTGCCGTAGACCACATATCGTAACAGTTGCAACCGTTACAATAGAATTTAGGTGATATCGGCATACTACAGCTATAAAACCGTTGCAATTGTAACAGAACCGTTGCCATAGATATTTTTATCGCAACAATATTATAAACCGTTCTAATAGAACTATTTATGGCAATGGTTGTATAGGAAAAATCTATTGGAACGGTTATTTACTCCCCCCCCCCCCCAAAATTCGCTAACCCACCAAAATAACTCCTCTTTTCTTTTATTTTGACTATTTAATTTTAATAATATTATAATATTAGGTTAAAGCTTCCATTATTTTGGAGTTTTTTTACACGCTTGATCTTTTTTTAACTATTATTTAAAAAAAATAGCATCATTTATTGTTTATTCCATAAAGAGTACTTTTTTTCATTATTAGCATATTATAAAAATTAAGCTCAATATTTAATAAGTTAACTGACTCACTAATCACGGAAAGTACTTTTTTTATCCATCTCCATTCTCCCTTTCCAACATTCATCTTCTTCACTCCAAATGCTACCTAAATTCAAGATGTATTGATTTATACGTCTTTTATACTTTGTATATCAAGTATTACTTTAATTCAAAATGTATTTTTATGTATATAACTTTTGTATATTTATTTGTGAAGTGCCATCTTATTTTAAGATGTATTTTTAATGTATATTTCAAATATATTTTATATGTCAAGTGACATTTTAATACAGGATGTAATGTATTTTTTTTATATATGTTTTTTGTATATCTATATGCCATCTTAATTAAATTTAAGCTATAATTTTTTTATGTATATTTCACATGTCTAAGTGTCATCTTAATTGAAGATGTATTTTTTATGTATATTTTTTTATATATTTTATATGTGTTAATTCAATGTATATTTTTTATATATACGTTTTGTATATATTAGCGTATATTATTATCGAAGTAAGATCTTTATGTTAAGAAAGGAAGAAAGAAGGGGAAAAATTTTTTAAGAAAGATAATTAAAAAAAATGAATGGAATAAATTTAGAAAATATATTGGTTTCGGAAGAAAACAAAATTAAGAAGATGAAGAAAAAGAAAGAAAGCTAATAGATAAAGAGAAAAAAAAGGCATGATTTTTGTACAAAGAATTATTGACTTTTCATTCAAATTGCTTATGTTTAGGGATTAATAATTAATATTCTTATTTTAATGGAACTGTATGTTATAAATATAAATATTTTTCTGCTAATATTGAATTTCATGTTAATAATTTATTATATTTCTTTTAAACTGTGATAGATATATAAAGTTACCATTGCCCACTAACCCGTCTATGCATCCAAAGCATCAGATATCCCAAATCAAAACCTATTCTTTCACAAAATCCTCTTCTCTCACAAAATCATCTCCTCTCTTTCACTCTAAACTTCCAAAGTCCTTTCTCTTACAACAATCAAGGCAGCAGTGACTCAAGTCTTCATTTCCCCCAAAGATTTCCTTAGTATCATAGCAGAAGTTGATTTGGCTGTTTCGAGGCTGACGGCGAGTACTTCCCCAAACCAGGTGTACTTCCCCAAACCAGGTGTTCTTCCAAATCCCTAAATCCAACACCAGTTTTTCGACGCTGACGGCGACGGTAAGTGTTTTTGACGCCTTTTTTAATCTTTTCCTACTATCCTTGATTGTGTCAATCTATATTGCTTTTTTCATCTTTTTGTTGGAAAACATAAGGCATTTTGTTCAATTTTTCTAGGAAATGCTAAGTCGCCTACTTCTTGTTGCCTGCAAATGGGAGTTATGTTGTGCCTATTTAAGAGAAAATAGACAAAAGTACTGTCACAAAGATATTTTTTTGAATCTTTTTCTTTCTGGGTTAGTTTAATCGTAATTTTTTTTCAATCAAAAAAAAAATGCCAATCCCTAAAAAAAACGAACAAAAGATGGCAAAATAATCCTTAAGTTGAACAAAAGATAGCAAAATATTCGTTAAGCTTTAGAAGGTTCAATGCTATTGTGGTGAAGACATTTAGCTAGTTAAGGAATAAGGATCTTTTTTATGCCAAAAACTCGACTTTTTTTGTTACTTTGGGAATTATTTTTACGGCATTTTAGAAATATTGTTAGATCTGTTGAAAATTTAGCAGAAAATTTGTCAATAAAAAAGGAAGGAGAAGAATGAAAAATGCAGTATAGGTTTTAAGAAGAATGGTATTATGGGTCACTGAATTATAGGTATAATTACTTGAAAGTTACTTTACCTTTTAATAGTGATGAAGGTATTTCTCCAGTTAGGCTGTTATTCTGGACATCTTACATAGTTATCAAATTAACAAGATTGCTCAAGTCAGGGATTCATCCTCTTTCTTCTTTCCCATGGTCAAATTTTTTGAAAAAGTTTCACACTTTTTTTTTCTTAATTCTAATTCTATCTTAATACTTGCAGGGTAAAGTTTAACTTTATTACAAAATTATTGAATTTGATAACCAACGCAATGTTATATGCATCAGAACACCTTTTGCTCTAATTCGCGAGGTTTGATATTTTCTCTTCTTCTTCTTCTTTTTTTAAATTATGAACTTGCTAACTTTACATGGAAAGATTCTTATACCTGTTTTCATGTAACTAGGCAAAAAAGAAGGAAATCTTTGGTACTTCGGATATTCTATCAAGTAAGGACATCTTTGTGGCTACAAGAAAAGGAAAACTTGACCGAGTATACAAAAGCTCATATGACAATACGATTAGTAAAATTGTAAGAAATTTCTAATTTAAAGTTTGTCGTGATTATTTATTTGTTCTTAATTATTGATTCAATTTTATTTACTTAAACTCTTTTCTCTCACATTTGTTTGTAGGCTGAAATGGAGAGACTACAATCAACTCAAGAAAGTGAAGATGGCAGCCATTCAGTTGACGCTTTTGCATCAGTCATGGGACCTGAACATCCGGATTGCGTGAGATTGTATGGACGAGGGGTTACCAAGACTGTCTTAAAAGGAAAAATAGGGAATCTTGGATCTTCTTTAGATGCTAATAATGAGAGAGTGCAGAAGAAAATGGAGGAAATGGAAGAGAGGATGCAACAAAGAATGCAGGAAAAGTTGAACGTACAAAAGGATGCTATGGAACAAGATATTATAATGAATGTCGTCGCACGACTTCAGCGTCTGAACCTAGAATTGCGACTTGATCCTGACATGCTAAGGTTCAGTGCTCGTTCACCTATAGAAGCTTCCTCTGCACAACAAGATGATGTTCAACTAAACAATCGACCATCTGCTGGTAATAACAATCAAGGTCAGTACGTACCAAATGTTATACATCTTCTTCTATTTCTTCTTCTTCTCCTCCTTCCTTGTGCTTCTTCTTCTACCAATTCTCTCTTTCTCTCTCTCGCGCAAAGTCTGAATAGTCTAGTAATGTTTTTACTTTGCCTATGGCACTTAGTCGCTGCATAATTCTGTGGTTGCCTAGCTAGTGTCATTACTATGATGCATATTCTTTTATGTTACCTTACCGGCTTTTTGTTGTTGTATAGTCGCTGCATAATTCTGTGCTAATTGGTAAATTTGTTGCATGGGGGAGAAGATATTCTGGGTAAAAGTCTGATTTATTTAAGGATTCTATCTTGGTGGCTTTTACATATTTTAGCCTTTAGGGAGAAACAAATTCTAAAGATTCTATCTTGGGCCTCTGTTGGATTTGTTATAGAAGATAAATAGAAAGTTGGGGTGGACTTAAAATGTTGTCTGTAGTATTGCCTGAACTAACTTCTAAAAGAAATACTGTACTTATTTAATATTTGGAAGCTTTGAGAAAATGTTTAGCTTTTCTTTGGGTGACTGACTTTCAAATGTTTGAGAGGAAAGACTTAGAACAGATACTTTGTTCTAAGTCCTTATGTATGTATGGTGCCTACAGAATATTAAAACTTTCTTGCCTTTGTTTCAATCTTGATCACTCAACTTTCATAGGCATTGAAGATTATATATAATGAAAATGAAAAGTGAAGAAGATTAGAGTTAATTCATGGCCTAGCTTGACTAATTTTTTAAATCATTCCTGTTTTTGACATTTTTTAGATTATGTTGAATTATATCAAATCCATTTTTGGTTTTGAAACGAGTAGTTCTTGATAAAACTGGGCGAGTTTTTCTTTATATTTTAATTGAACACAAAGGAATAATATTTGATGACATAACTAGAACGATCACATGAGATCAGGTTCACAACTCTAAATCTTTCAATATGCATTTGAGTTTATGTCAGCAATGCAGCAGGTTCACAACTCTAAATCTTTTCATATGCATTTGAGTTTAACTTCTATACACCGATGGGATCACCTAAAAGATAATTATAAGGAACTGCCCATACACTTGGAAAATAAGGTAGGCAATTTGATAGTTAGATTGGAATTTACCCTGATGAAATCCCTTGTGGGCTTATAAAAAGAAAGATATCCGTTAGGTCACCTATATTGAGTTATGGACACACAAGGCCAAAACATGTTTGCCGGGCGCGCGACCCATCAACCTACTAGCAATGGGGGAGAAAGCATAGCATGTTGCAATAAAAGCTTGATTCGAGGCGTCAGCAAAACACTATCGTCTGTTCCAAAAACAAAAGCCCCTTAGCGCCCCGGGGCGGGAGTGGGACACGGCCCTACGTGCAGGCAACAACAACACCGGCTCTACGAAGTTAGAATAATCCAGCTTGGCCCAATAATTCACCAATCCGCCATGGGATGATATAACCCCCTTTGTACTTCAGAAATACTCGATTCGGAGATAAAAAAGAATCAAATTTTCTGCTAGATCCCGTATTTCCCTGAGATTGTAGTTCAATTGGTCAGAGCACCACCTTGTCAAGGCGGAAGCTGCGGGTTCGAGCCCCGTCAGTCCCGATGTATCCAATAAATATATCAATAAATCTCTCCCTTTTATAAATTTTATGAAGGGAACCTGGGGCGGAATTTCATTGTCAAAGCAAAGGGGAAATCCTTATTTCTTTCCTTTTGGTAGGAGAAAGACATATGCGGTTGGATTAGTACCAGTGTACAAAAGTTAAATTCTATGCATTTCTAGTTTGTATGTCTCTTTGTGGTGTCTTATGATAACATTAAAATGCAGTTATATGCATAGCTTAGAACACACACAGCCACTAGGCACACAAACATGCATTTCAATTAGCTGATGACCACAAAACAGGATAACTTTAGCTAAAGCCCTAATGCATCTATATCAAAGATCATTACCTACAACAAGAACAAAACCAGAGTGGCACAAAGTTGCAAGGCTGATAATCCTCCTCATGGCACTTTGTGCTATGAGCATTCTTAGACCGGATTCTCTTGAAGGTTAATGACTTTATTTATCCTCTTTTGTAGGTGGAGTAGATCAAGAAATGGAAGAAGATGATGGCAGTGAAGAATTAGACCTTACTTGAGATGAATTTTGAATTGCTATAGATGAATGTTCTATGGAAATCTTTTGTTATCAACATTTTTGAAACTCTCTCTCTTGAAATGTATTAAACTTATGCATTTGGGTTAGAACATTTATTTTATGGATATTATTTGCTTGATAGATAATTTATATTATTAATAGTTTCATTTTATGACTTATTTAAATTTTAGTGTTATTATAATTTATTATATATATAAATATTTATTTATAACAGGGGCTATATTTTTGTTTTAACTGAACTGTTACAATAGCCTACTAGAACCGTTGCAATAGGACACAAATGACGTTCCATTAGACAATAAAAACCGTTGTAATATGTCCTATAAACCGTTCCAAAATGATCTATAAACCGTTCCAATACAAATAAAATCGTTATGATAGCTTAAAGAAATCGTTGTTATATCCATACATAACCATAACAATAGCTTACATAAGTGTTGCATTAAATAATATGATAACGGTTAAGAACCGTTGCATATGCAATATAGTAACGATTTTTAAACCGTTCCAAATGGAAAAAATAATCGTTCCAACAGAGAAATGGAAAACCGTTGCGATAGACGTATCTATAGCCACGACGACGCAAACCGTTGCAAGAACCGTTCCTATAGACCTATTGACAGTCTGTGGGAACGATTTTCCATGCGTTACCGTAGACCAATTTTTCAGTAGTGTACATTCATCATTCTTAATCTATTTTCACATGTCTACTTGTCTTATTATCTTACATGCTAATTGCCCTACATGTTTAGTTGAAGTTCGTGTTTCCTTTATTCCGCATTCATTACTTAATTGTTGAACTCTTTACTTGAAGTTGTTAAATCGTGGAATATCTTGTTGTTGAAATTGATATTGAGATATAAAGGTCATGATTCATATTGCGGCAAAGTATTAAGTTGTGAAATACCATTCTGTTGAATTGTTCATTCCAGTTGTTATTGTTGAGACTCTTGTGTACTTTGTGGTTGAGCCATAGGCTCTTTACTATGAAACTACTATTATTGTTTGGTTTCTCTGGCAAGTGGTGATATTGGGCACTTGAGGTGCGATCTGTGGTACGTTATGATATTGATACGCATGCGGTGATATAAGGTTTTGGGGTTGAAATGCATGAGGTGAGATAAGGTGGGCTTGATACACATGGCTAGTAGGGGAACTACTAGAAGTCATGCGGTGTGATAAGGTGGGCTAAAACGGGGGATGCTATTTCGGAAAAATAATTTTTAAAATTAAATGTAAAGGCTCCCGCGGTGATATAAGGAAAGATTGTGATTTATTCTTGTGATTTGAGACTACGAGGCGGTACCTCGTTAGTGACTCTTGTTGGCATTTCTCCATTTTTGCACTTGTCTTTGATTGTCGTTTCCTTAGCATATTATTTTTTTTTCTCTGTGTTGCACTAATTACTTTAGTTCTGTGTAGCTAACCTTGATATGCTATTTGTTGTTTTAATTTCATTATTGTCATTATTACACTGCCTTATAGTTGTTCAGTCTTTTATTTATTCCAGTAGGGTCTTGACCTGACCTCGCTTCTGCACATCTTTTTGTGTAGATCCAGGTACTTCCTATCAGTACCGGCACTAGTGAGCTGAGATCGCATTTGGAGACTTCAAGGTACACATGCCCGCGTCCGAAGGCTTCGGAGTCACCTTCTATCCATTTATATATTTTTCCTTCTTTACTAGATACAGTTATATAGGGATGATTTTGATACTGTCATAGAGCTTGTGACTTGTATTTTACTGGGTTTTGGGCTATTGTATATATATTGAGCTGTGGAGACTTTTTCTTGTGTTAGTTGTTGGGTTTTGAGATTTTAAATTATTGTTTCAGTTATTTTCGCATGTTTGTTAGGCTTACCTAGTCTTAGAGACTAGGTGCCATCATGAAAATCTAACGAGGGGATTAAGGACTTGGAACCGAAGTAAGTCTCTTGCCTAACCTTGTAAGAGGGAACTTATCCCCTTAGGTGTATTAATTATTGTGTACAGCTTGTTATGGAGAGCTACGTATGCACAAGGTGACGAGAGTTTGTACGTAGCTATATTCATGACATGTCCGGGTAGACATAAATTAACATCAAGCCTTTAATTGTGCTATTTTATGCCTATCCTGTGTATTAATTATCTTGATTAGGACTGAGATTGAGGCTTTTAATTAAAGACATCGACATAGTCTCTTACTTTAGCATAATTGGGAAATATTTGATGCATGATGGATCTGTGGCTTCTCGTCTCGCATGTGTTTTCGCGAGCGAGGTAAATTTTTCTACTCTTATGGGATCCGGTCGTTCGCCTCGGAAGCAAAATAAATTACTCTTATGGGATCGGGTCGTTCGCCTCGGCAGGTTGGTAACACTATTCTTATGGGATCGGACCATTCGCCTAGGCAGTACTGAGTACCACTATTCCTATGGGATCAGGGCGTTTGCCTCAGCAGCTTCGTGCTTAATAAATGGAACTGGATTTGGTTTGGTAACAATTGAGATAGCGCCTTCAAGGCCGATTATGACATGTTTAGTAATTTGATATAGACTCATGTGTGTGGAATATCTGTTGTTACTTTTATTTGCTTCGTTGCTACTTGTTGTGCACTCACCATGTCTACTTTATGCATTTATACTACTATTGACTTCTAGTAAGCGTCAAGTCGGCCCCTTGTCACTACTTATACGAGGTTAGACTAGATACTTATTGGGTACGCATTATTTTTCGTATTCACACTACACTTCTGCACTGAATATGCAGGTATTGAGACAGGTACTACCAGTGGTCACGCGGGCGCGTAGCCGATCATCCATGGAAACTTAGTAGTGAGCTGCTTGCCTTGCTATGATCTGCAGCACCGGAGTCTCCCTCTACCTTGTTTATTATTTTTGTCTATCACTTTCAGATAATAAGTATTAGTTTTGTATGTTCTCTAGATTTCTCATGCACTTGTGGCGCCGGGTTTTGGGGACTTTTAGTATTTATGTATTGCTACACTTATCATTTCTATCACTACAGTGGATGTACTTATCACGCTTGTATTTTGTTAAGAAAAGAGTATGCACGGTTGCATGAGATCTTATTTATTTTGTTCTTTTAAAAAGAAAATGTTTGTCTCAAATGTTAAAAAGGGGTAATTAAATTATAGTTTCACTCGTGGGCTTGCCTAACGGAGGCGTTAGGTGCCATCACGACCTATTATTGGTTTTGGGTCGTGACAACAAGTGACATATTCTGGACAATCAAATATGGCCTTGTCATGCTTGATTTGATTGGTCGGAAAGAGTTTGTTCTCATCACTACTCTTCCCTCCCACAACTATAAATAGAGATCTTCATAACTTAGAAAAGACATTAGAAGTTATAATAAGAAGAAAAAGAGATCTCGTGGATCAAACGCCGCACATTTCTCTACAAGTTTCAAGCTTCAAGCAATCAAGTTCAAATTCAAGAAATCAAGTTCAAGCTCAAGAACAAAGAACAAATCAACATTCAAGGAGTACGAGTTCAAACCAAAGTTCGTGCTAGTTGAATTCAAGATCATCGTTCGTGGCAACAAATATAGTTACAAGATCAAGCTCAAAGACCCTTGAATTTATTTACTATTGGAAAGAAGAATTGGAAGAATCATAGAGATTGTAACACTCATATTATTTAAAATAAAATATTATGATTGTTGTAATATTTTTCGGTCTCGATTATATTTTCTTGAAGCAAATTTATTATCTACACTAATATTTCAGGACATTCTGAAGATGAAATCTTGAATTCTTTGTTAATTGTGTTGTGGAACCATTGAACTTTTTGTGATAAAATAGTGTATCAACACCCATGCTTTATGACTTTGAACTTTTGTAAGTTTTTTCGTTGATTTAGTCAAGAGTATACGATATTCTCTAATTTTTCTCTTATATTAATAATCTGTAACAGATATGATAACTAATATGGCATGTAACATCTAAATAGTATATATCAGGGGTGTACAAACCGAACCGAAAAATCGTACCAAACCGAAAAGTCAAACCAAACCAATTAAAAAATCCGACTTGGTTTGGTTTGATTTGGTATGGTATTGAGTAAAAAATCCGAACCAACCCGACATATAAATATATAATTTTTATATAAAATTTTCTTTAAAAATATCTAGAAATATTTGGGATTTTCTTGCGGGATATAAATTTTAATAGAATATGAAGTGCTCCATTTATTGACCTTAAATAATGGGTTGTATGATCATTTTCTTATCAAGTGTTACTGAAATGCGTCTATCTCTTTGTTCTTTCATAGTCATATCATATGTTAAGATCTATTAAATTCTTATATCTTTTTCGAATGTGAAGTGATTATTAATATTTATGTATCATATTGATTTTTATGTTTAATTACTAAATTCGGTTAACCTGAAAGTGTACATCAACAAAAATTTATTGTCAGACGACTAAAAAAAATAACTATTATGTGTTACTAATAGAATTCTCCCATAAGAATATTTTAATCGATAATATTTTTGTTAATTTTTTATATTTTTACTAAATATATATTTACTTATCAAATATTTAAAAAAAAGTAAGATTGAAATAATATTTAAGTAACAAAAAATTCAAAAAACCCGAAAAAACCGAACCAATGCAAACCGATATAGTTGGTTTGGTTTGGTTTTGATAAAAATCGAATCAACCCGGTCCATGTACACCCCTAATATATATTGCATAAGTGTCGAGGGTGCCTCGTTAACAAGTGAAAAGGAGCATAAAAAGACAAAAGGTACACATTTGGGTATGATTAAAAAAGATGAACCAAACCGATAATAATCAAACTTTGATAAATTTGCATTACATTTGGTTTGGTTGATTTTAATAACTGAAAACGAATTAAATTAGTTTGATTTTGATTTTAACCGAAAATCGACTAAAATAGACCTGACCCGAGCTGTGAATGTAACGACCTGACCGGTCGTTTTACTTTCTAGAACCTCGTTCCCCTAAATAAGACTCTCCGTATGTACTTTTACTATTTTATGACTTGCGGGGATGGTTAGTTTGAGACTTGGAAGGGTTCGGGTTGAAATCGGAATACTTGATTCCTTAAGGTTGGCTTAAAAGGCCAAGTTTGATTTCGGTTAATATTTTTAGTAAACGACCTCGGAATTAAGATTTGACGATTCCAATAGGTTCGTATAATAATTTCGGACTTAAGCATATGTTCGAATCGGGTTTTGGATGATCCGGGAGCATTTCGGTGCTAAATAGTGAAGGTTGGTTATTGAAGGTTTTAAAAGTTCTTTAAATTTGGTTTGGAGCGAATTTTGGGGATATCGAGGTCCAAACGGAATTTCGAGATCGAAAATAGTTCCGTAATGTTATTTAAGACTTGCACGTAAAATTTGGTGTCATTCAGAATTGATTTGATAGGAATCGGACGAGCGGAAGTCTTTTTAGAAGTTCTGAGTTCATGAGTTAATTCATGCATTTTGGCGTCCGATTCGTAGTTTTTGATGTTATTTCAGTGTTCCGATCGCGCGAGCAACTTTGTATGATGCTGTTAGACAGGTGTGGTTGTTTGGTGTGGAGCTCCGAGGGCTCGAGTGAGTTTCGGACGTACGGAAGGGATGAAAAACACATCAGACTTCTGGTGTTTCTTGGCACCAGTTGCAGGTCTCGCAAATGCGAGAAATAGTTCGCAAATGCGGACATCGCATTTGCGAGAAGAGCTTTGCAATTTCGAAGAAGCTCAGCCTGAGGATTTTTTGCATTTGCGACACCTGAGCCGCATTTGCGTACTCAGCAGTGATCGCATTTGCGACCCATCCGTCGCATTTGTGACCTTAGCAGCTGGAGCCAGACTTCGCATATGCGAGAGTTTTGTCGCATTTGCGTCCCTCGCATTTGTGAACCTGGTGTCGAAAATGCGACATCAGAGGCCTGTGCCCAGCTCATTTAATGCAGGACTTAGGCCATTTATTTCATTTCACTTCATCTCTTGGGCGATTTTTGGAGCTTTTGGAAGGGGGTTTTCACCTAGCACCTTGAGGTAAGTAATTTCTATACAACATGACTTAAATACATATATTATAGGTAGATTAACATGTAAAAATTAGTAAAAATTATGAGTTTAGATGAAAAACCTAGGTTTTGATAAAAATTAGATTTTATCACGAAAATAATTATGGAACTTAGTGAAAATTATATATTTATGTTCCTAAGGTTATGGGTAACAACCTTCTTCGAAAATTTTCGGAATAGGGATATGAACTTTTGAGCATAAATTGATTAATTTATATTATTTTTGGCTAGTTCCGAGTCATTTGGCATCAAATTTGGAGGTTTGAGCGCATTCTTAAATTGGGAAGTAAGCTTTGAGACGAGGTAAGTTTCTTTTCTAACCTTGTAAGAGGGAACTTAACCCATATGTGAACTTAATTAATATGTGTTGTTATTTGTGGGGGCTACGTACGCATGAAGTGACGAGAGTCCGTATGTAGCTACTATTCTTGTTTATGTCCGGGTAGTTTTAGGTTTACACCATGCTTGTGGACACCGTTATTTGATCATAATTGTTAACTGTATCAAATGGAACTAAGTTGAGGATTTTTAAGGATTTAAAATCTCCAAGTCGAATTATCTTTATTTTGAAAAGAATCAAGGAAGAGTTATGATTTATTGATAAATTTATATTTGACCGCGTCGCATGTATGATTCGCGAGCGGGGTAATAGATGCATTTATGGTTCGCGCCGTTCGACCCTCGGCAATGCACAATTTACATTTATGTTGGATCGGGCCGAACGTCCTCGATGGTATTCGTGTGTGATCATATGTTTTTTTTAAAGGAAGGAAGTGATTCAAGCTCTTAAACATTTCTGAAGACTTGCTCAGTTATTTCTTGTTCTAAGTCTTATTGATGTATATCATGCTTAATTAGAAATTACATATTATCATGTTATTGGCCCTAGTAAGTGTCGGAGTCGACCCCTCGTCACTACTTCTTCGAGGTTAGGCTAGATACCTATTGGGTACATATTATTTATGTACTCACGCTACACTTCTGTACTTAATTGTACAGGATCTGAGGCAGGTGCATCTGGTTACCAGTCTGGTGCGCAGATTTGATCTCTATCTTGAGGCTTCGCGGTGAGTTGTCTTTCGAGCCGTTCTGCAGCAACCGGAGTCTCCCTTATGTTTTATTTTGTTTCTATCTATTTCATTTCAGACAGTAGGCTAGTGTTCTTTTGTATATTCCACTAGATTGCCCACATACTTGTGACACCAGATCTTGGCACACACTAGTGGACTGATGATTTTGGATTTATCATTGTGACTTCGATTTACACTCAGTTATTTTTTTTTTGTTTAATTACCTTACAGTAGTAAATTTTTAAATCTTTTATAAATGCGAAAAAGAAAAATTATTACTTTGCAAACATATTAGAAGCGGAAACCACTAAATTTATCAGTGTTGGCTTGCCTAACAACGGTGTTGGGCGTCATCACGGCCTATGATGAAATTGGGTCGTGACAATGAACACCCTAAATTACACCACGTAGTTACCACCAATTCTTATATCAATCTTGAGAATTAAAGAACGTAATTTGTTATTACTTTTTCTCAACTATACCATGTTGACCAAGTAATTATTTTACAAGACAAACAAGTCAACAAAAAAGTTTTTTGATAAGGAAAGAAAGAGCCAAATTATATAATTACATCCGAATTTTATCACTACGTGACTTTCCAAGCAGGCTTTAAGTTTCTCAGACCAATTGGATTAGGTAAATGGATGGAAAGAAAGAAAGTGAACAAGAAAAGTAAATATATACTCCTATATAAGTTCTGAGTATTAAATGGGTGAGAACTAGAGCCGTCAAAATAAGTTTGGCCCGTGAGGTCAACCCAACCCAATTTGTTATTGGGGCAGGGCTGGGTTAGAATTTTTTTAGCCCATTTAAAACTGAAGCCGATAGCCCGACCCAAGTCATCGGTTGACCCTTGAAGCTTGACCGAGGCTGGGCCTGGGCTGGCCCGTGGTTAAAAATTAATCAAATCCAAATTTAAATATTTAATATATTTTTTTAAAAAGTAAAAACTAAAAAAACACTATTAACAATAATCCCCATTCTACAACCATAGATTGCTCATTTACCCTTCTATACCAACTAGAATTTATATTTTTGATATGCATGTGAATGACAAGATTAGTTTTATTTTTGCTTAATTAATAACGAGCTAGGGAAGTTTTAATGGTCGATAATATTTTTTGTTAAAAGAAAATATTACTTTAAGTTGCTAATAATCGGTTTGGATTATTTTAATATACTAGTCTCGCTGCATTCCAGATAATTTATTACAAAATATAAATACTAAAAATTGTAAGTGCATGTTCAAAAAATATTTACTTAGTTATATGTTACAAATTTGAATAGATAAGCTAGCATTCTCGCGTAACCTTTAGATCTTTTATGAATAAGTCAAAAGGCATACTCTTTGACAAACTCTAACTCCATTTTCTAGTCATCACGCTATCAATTAAATTTTGGTACATCTCCTTTTTGAAATTTGATTGCTTGAATAGACAATATCAGAAGCAACATTCTTTGATCAACTTTTATCTTCTCTATATCCTTTAACCACATAGAATTATCAATTGTGCTTTGGCATAATTATCTTTTCAGGATTAAATTGTTCTTTTCTAAAATATTCAAGTCTCTCCTTTTCTATTTTAATGTACATGTGATGCACAAAATTTTTAACTTCATCATATACACCTATAAGTGATATTTAATTATACATCTAAGTGTCCCAGTCCAAATCGCATAAGTGGATATGAAAGATTGAATTGCATAGTGAGTCTTTTTAGTCTAGTTATGAAAATTAGGTAATCAAATAAATAGAGTTAAGGAAAAGATCCATCTATCACATGTACTATTCAAAATGATTTATTTTTAATATTTTAATAAATTTTTAGAGCTTGATATCTTCCTCATATAACGATAATACTTTCTTCACATAAAGTTTATAACGACAAGGAACTCTCCTTCCTCTCCCCCGTTTAACTACATTGGACTTAGATAATATAAACACAAACTCAACAAACAAATACTTATAAGAGGTGAAAAATGAATTAAAATTTGATAATTAATTAGATAAGAAAAAGCGTAGAAGGAATTAATATATTTATTAAAATGAGAGATTTTAGTGGTGCTTTGTCCCTTTATTTTTCTAAAACGATCCAAATATAATAAAAATGTATTGCCCCAATTTGTAAGAAGTATATTATCTACATTAATTTTACTCCGAGGAATGCAACAAAGTAAAAGCGATAGAATAGGGACTTACAGAATTAACGATAGATATATGTGTAATTTCATCTTTCTCGAATATAATAAGAATCTTGACGGCAAGAGAAAGAAGAAGAGAATAGCTGAGTTATAAGTTATATGACGATATCTTTCATCCAACATCTATATTCTAGAGCTATTTATATTGCGAAAAACTATTTTGTCATACAACTCATTGGTTATTGGATATTAAATTTACCTTGAACAATTGAAATATATTCAAGCTTGTGTAAATTGAGAATGATATTAGATATCCTGATCTCCACTTGATCATGCCTTTGTAGCGTTTAAAATTTATTGGAGAGCATGATTAAAAAATTAACACATTACATGCTTTTGTTTAATTCAGTTAATGCTTAAGTAGTTCATTTATGACCTCTAGTCTTGTCGGCGCTCCGTCTTTTATGATGAAGAATAAAGAAAATATATTATGTGAATGTCCTAAACACTATGTTTGACATAAATATCAGTTTTGGCAATAGTACTTAATTGAATACACGCCCTTATAACCATATACAGTTCACAAAGAAAGAATTGAAGCACCCCTTGAGCCTTAAAACATAAAAGGTTATATTTAATATGTTTAAAAACTTAGAATTTTCTTTTTAACAAACGGAAAGAAAACATACGTCGAAAAAAACCCGCATAAAAAGCATAAGATTAAGAGTATCTAGTAAACTTACTTTTGCCACAGGTTCAAGTTGACGTGAATACAGAAATTGAAGTGTAAAATTTGTGAACATCAATCCTAGTGTATGTATATGCAAGAAAATCTAAAAAGTTGATAATATGTTTTCTTTGGCAGCGTTGAAATACCCCAAGAATTTGACAGTGGACACCGATCAATTTTATATGCGAAGAGTTCAGGAGAAAATCATGGGAATCTTAACGTGAATAAGGTTCTCTATACCAATGGAATGACACGAGAACAATTTTCCCAATGGCGGAAAAATGATTAACTCTTGAAACATAATCCCGCTTCCTGGACTTTCGATTTGGCTTTGCTACTTTCTTTTTGTTGGCCAACGGTTGGATTGTTACTCATTAAAAGGACACAACCTTTTATAAAAGACACTTAATTTTCTCCTTCTTAATTAATACTATTATTTGGTAATAAATAAATAATTTTATAGGTAGGGAATTTAGGTTATTTAAAAGGGCATTTTAGTAATTTAACTTTTAAGTTTTGAGGTTCCCACTTTTATAATAATATAGATTATTAATAATTAAATTGCTATTCAATATAGAAAAAGATCAATATTTAATACCAAATAAAAATTGACAACACTAGCAAATTTCATGAATTTTAAAATTTTCATGGACTATAATGATGAAATCAGCAAATGATGATAAATCAAAATAAAAAAATCTCGGCATATAAACTTATTGAAACAATCCCTAAACCTAAGGAAGTTGAAAGAAAAGTATTAAAAAAATTATTCATGTAACGTTAAAAAAAGAGCTAGAGATAGCGGATTTGCATTTCAATTATGAGATTATTTGTCAAATATCAAGCTTTTTGTATGCTCTAAGCAAACAGAAGTTGTTTACATGATTAAGCGACTATGTCACGGAGAAATATTTAAAGAATTTTTTTTTCTAAAAAAGTTGAAGGGTCGGCCCGCCCTAGCCCGGGACCCTCTTAGGGCTGGGTTGAGCTAGTCATTTTAAGGCCCATTTCGATGGTGGACCGGCCCATCCTAGCTCACCAACTTTAAAAGCCCGCGAACTTGGGCTAGGTTGGGATGGGATGGGATGGCCCATTTTGATAGCTCTAGATGAGGCGAAGTGAAAGTAAGAGCGAAGACGAAAAGTACATGTACATATCTCTTAGAATCAAGTATCACAATCAAAGATATGGTGAAATGGATGAGTTGTATTAATCTTTAACCAAAAATTTTAGGTTGGAATCCCGAAAATAAAGAAATCTTTGGTAGATAGCGCTCTTCCCTCTTCAATGAACTTTATACGACGCTAATCTAAATTAATTGTGTTTAAAGTACTAAATGCCAACTGGTTACACCAAATAGAGAAATTAACTATTAATTAAGGGGAAGGGAGAGAAAGCAAAATAAATCGTACATACTTCTCTAACTTGGAGCTAGGGGTGTGCATAGTTTAGAAAATATCGAATTACTATATTGAAATAAAAAAAGTTGACACTTCGATTTCGATATTATAGTATTTGGTATGCTTTCTAAAATTTTTTTGGTATTCCATACGGTATTTGATATTTAGAAAAAAAATATCTGAAATATCAAATACCGTACCAAAATACTTAATTACATATACAATCAATGTGTATCAAATTATTATATAAATAATAATAATAATAATAATAATTTAACCATTCAAATATAAACTAATAAAAGGCCCAAAATCCTAAAATCCATTGGAACTAAAAGCTTCTCTCCCTTACTACTAAATATAAACTAAATATTTAATTACTATAGTCATATATAATATAATTATTCAGAAATGTGTTGTTCCGAGCCAACACTAGACAATTTTATTCATTTCAAGCATAAAGGAGTTCCTACCATTGTTGAAATTTTATTTTTTGATTGTATGTAAGTCGAAGTCGAACAAACAGTGGTTACCAGCTTACCGGTATAATACTTAATCAAACTTAAATAAGCATGTGGAACCTTTTTAAAAATCGAATGAACTGAAATTTAAAAAGGCATACCTTACCGTACCATACCATAAACATTCCTAGTTGGAGTAGTTACTTGGGTGAGGGTGAACAGAAAGTCAAGGAAAAAGTAAATTAAATATAAAATTCGTAAATATGAATTGGATGAAGTTAATGGAAAGAAAAAAAAGAAGAATGAAGAAAAAAAGCAATATAAAGAAATTAGACCAATTCACCCACCTAGTGGGTCGTTTAGATATTTTATGGTCTTAATAGATACATCTTTTAGATTGTCTTATGTGCGCCTATTGTCATCTCGCAACTTGGCGTTTGCAAAATTAATGGCACAAATAATTCGATTACGGACATAGTTCCACGATAATCCAATTAATTCTATTCGACTTGATAATGTTGTTGAGTTTTCATCCCAAACATTTAATGATTATTTCTTATCAATTGGGATAAAAGTGAAACATCCTGTAGCTCATGTTCACACTCAAAATGGCCTTGCAGAGTCTTTGATTAAATGTCTGCAATTGATAGCAAGGTCTTTACTCGTGAAAACGAGGTTGCCCACTTCCGTTTGGGGTCATGTCATTTTGCATGCAGCAATGCTAGTTCGTCTCGGACCGACAAATTATCATAAATATTTCCCGTTACAATTAGCTTTGGGTCATGAACCTAATATATCCCATTTAAGAATTTTTGGATGCGCGGTATATGTATTTGTAGTACAACCATATCGCACCAAGATGGGTCTCCAAAGAAGGTTAGGCATATATGTTGAGTTTGAATCGCCCTCCATTATTCGCTACCTCGAAACATTAACGGGAGATTTGTTCACTGCTCGATTTGCATATTGTCAATTCGATGAGATATTTTTTCCAAAATTAGGGGGAGAAAATGGTGAGACCAAACGAGAAATTTTGAGAAAAAATCCATCATTGTCTCATCTTGATCCACGTACCTCTCTTTGTGAAAAAAATGTGCAAAAAATTATTCATTTGCAAAAAATAGCAAATCAAATGCCAGACGCATTTACGGATCTGAAAAGGATAACAAAATCATATATCCCTGTAGACAATGTTCCAATCCGTATTAATGTCCCTGTTGGATAATCTTCTAATTTCATAACTAATGAGTCAAAAGTGCACCTAAAGCGAGGCAAACCAATGGGTTCTAAGGATCGAAATCCTAGAAAAAGAAAAATAAATGATCAAGATGACACTACGAAAGAGTCACATAAATAATTCATGATTTAACCAATACTGAAATTCATAAGGAAATCACTAACCTTGAGACTCAAGAAAATAAGGAGCTATCAATAAATCCAATCGATATTGAGAAGAATTTGAATCTATTGGATATAGTCGTGGATTATGTCTTTGCATATAAAATTGCATCTAGCATTATGTAAGATAGTGAGGATCTTGAACCTCAATCTGTTGGAGAATGTCGACAAAGATGTAATTGGCTAAAATGGCAAGAAGCAATCCAATTAGAGTTGAATTCACTTGCAAAACGTGAAGTTTTTGGGCATGTAGTCCAAACACCTGATGGTATTAAGCCTGTTGGCTATAAATGGGTCTTTGTACGTAAAATGAATGAGAAAAATGAGGTACAAAGATATAAGGCACGCCCACAAGCATTTTCACAAAGGCCTGGTATCGATTATGAAGAGACATATTCACCTGTTATGGATGCAATAACGTTTCGTTATCTCATTAGTTTTGTTCCATGAAAAGCTTGACATGCATTTAATGGATGAGGTTACAGCCTACTGTCACGGCCCGAAATTCCCACATTCGGGACCATGATGACGCCTAACATTTCACTTGCTAGGTAAGTCAACGTTAGAATAATATTATGTATTTTAAAATAATTTTTAAATTTATTAATAATAATATAAACAAATATGAAAGTAAAGTCTGAAATGTAGTGAATAACCCATAAAAAAATAACGGTATCTAAATACCATCCCAGAATTGGTGTCACAAGTGCACGAGCTTCTAGAAAAATACGAATAAAGCTTTGAATAAAATAAAGCTGTCTGAAAGCAAATACACAGCTAAAATAAGATAGACGGGGACTTCAGAACTGCGGACGCAGTGCAATTATACCTCAAGTCTCATCTGCGTAGCTGAAATCCGAGCAAGTCTATGGTACGCCGCTGGGACCAATTTCGAAATCTGCACAAGTAGTGCAGAGTGTAGTATCAGTACAACCGACCCCATATACTGGTAAGTGTCGAGCCTAACCTCGTCGAAGTAGTGACGAGGCTAAGGCAGTTCACTTACATGAACATGTATGCAATAATAGTAGTAGCAACAATAATAATAACGAAAATATTAGTAAGACCATTAAACAATATTAATAATTGAAATCAACTCAGCAGTTACAATTCCTCAACTTGTTTCCATTGCGGTGTGCAACCCGTTCCCCCAATATAAACTTTAAACGAGTCTGTTGCGGTGTGCAATCCGATCCCCCCAATATAGACTTTAAAAAAATCTGTTGCGGTGTGCAATCCGATCCCTAAATATAAACTTTAAACAAGTCTGTTGCGGCGTGCAATCCGATCCCCCAATATAGACTTTAAACAAATCTGTTGCGGCATGCAATCCGATCCCTCAATATAGACTTTAAACAAGTCTATTGCGGCGTGCGATCCGATCCCCCAATATAGACTTTTAAATAAGTCTGTTGCGGCGTACAATTCGATCCCCCAATATGTGTGTGTGTGTGTGTGTGTGTATATATATATATATATATATATATATATATATATATTTATTTATTTATTTATTTATTTTCGTTGCGGTGTGCAACCCGTTCCCCCAATATATTTCAACAACTCATAAATGTAATAAATATTACTCCAATAAATACCACGTCCAATGAGAAACTATTAAGCATCAAGGCACACAATAATTATAATTTATTTATGAGCAAACAATGACAATTAGCAATTAATTATGAAAATGGTGGAGAAAATAGGCAGTTTAATATTTAGTATGATAAATGTCAAATAGCAATTAAGACACATAAGTCAAATAAGCACGTAACAATTATTGCAGGAATTCAAGAATTAATATTTGACAAGGAATATGAGTGAAACGATTAATATAATAATTCATTCATGATTTAAAACGATTTATGATTTTTTTCAAATAATTATACAAACAATTAATTTGACTACGTATAGACACTCGTCACCTTGCCTATACATGATTCACATGCATCTCACATAACAAATAATTTAAGGGTTCTATTCCCTCAAGTCAAGGTTAACCACGACACTTACCTCGCTTTGCAACCAAATTTCAAGAATCCAATAAACCTTTGCCTCGCGAATTCATTTCTGAAATCCTCAAATCTAATCATAAACAATTCAATATACTCAATACAAATCGTAGAAATTAATTCCATATGAACTTATAATTTTTTCGGATAAAAGTCTGAAATTTATTTTAAAAATTAACAGTGGGACCCACGTCTCGAATCCCAAAAAAACTAGCGAAATCCGAACAACTCGTTCTTATACGAGTTCAACCATATAAAAATTATCAAATTCCGATATCGGATTATCTTTCAAATCTTCATTTTACATTTTTGGAAGATTTTATAAAAATATGATTTTTCTTCCATAAATTCACGGATTCATGATATAAATGAGTATGAAATCATGAAATATAATCAATACAGGATAAGGAAGAGTTACCCCAATATTTTTTCGTAAAAATCGCCCAAAAATCTCCTTACCCGAGCTCAAAAATGGAAAATGATTGAAAATGGGACGAAATCTCATTTCTAGAACTTAAGTTCTGTTTTTCGATCTTTACCCTTCGCGAACGCGGTCAGTGCCTCGCGTTAGCGAAGAACATTTTTGTGCTGCCAAAACTTTGCTCTTCGCGAACGCGAAGTCAACCTCGCGAATACGAAGCCTTGCCAAATTTGGCCTTCGCGAACACGAAGCTTTATTGCTTGGTGCCCGGCCAGACCTCGCCTTCTACGCGAACGCGAACGCTTCCACGCGTTCGTGATGAACACTGCCCTCTACCTTTTGTGAACGCGGCCACTCTTCGCTAACGCGAAGAGTAAATTTCACCTGCCTCAAGTTCCTCTTAGCGAACGTGATTCCTCTATCGCGAACGCGAAGAAGGAAACCAAACAGTGCATCAGAAAATTTTCCAGTAGAGTTCCAAGTCCAACATTCAACCCGTTAACCATTCGAAACTCACCCGAGCTCTCGAGGATCCAAACCAAACATGCACCCAAGTCCTAAAATATCATACGAACTTGCTTGCACGATCAAATCGTCAAAATAACACCTAGAACTACAAATCGGACACCAAATCAAAGGAAAGTTTCAAGAAAATTTTAAAACTTATATTTTCACAACCGGACGTCCGAATCACGCCAAATCAACTCCGTTTCTCACCAAATTTGGCAGACAAGTCATAAATATTATAGGGGACTTATACTGGGTTCCGTAACCAAAATACGGACCCGGTGTCAATAAATCCAACATCAATAAATTCTTAAAAATCATTAAGCTTTCAAACTTTTAATTTTTTATCTAAATTCTATATCTCGGGCTAGGGACCTCGGAATTCGATTTCGGGCATACTCCCAAGTCCCAAATCACGATACGGACCTACTGAAACTGTCAAAATACTGATCCGAGTCCGTTTGCTCAAAATGTTGACCAAAGCCAACTCAGTTGAGTTTTAAAGCTCTATTTCACATTTTAATCCATGTTTCACACAAAAACTTTTCAAAAAATTATACGGACTACGCACGCAAGTCGAGGAATAATAAATAGAGCTTTTTCGAGGTCTTAGAACACAGAATTAATTATTAAATTTTAAGATGATATTTTGGGTCATCACATTCTCCTCCTCTAAAACAAACGTTCGTCCTCGAACGAAGTTAGAAAAAGTACCTGAGCTGGTGAATAATTGTGGATATTTACTCCGCATGTCTGACTCGGACTCCCAGGTAGAGTCCTCTACCGGTTGACCTCTCCAGTACACCTGAACTGAAGGATAACTCTTAGACCTCAACTGTCGGACCTGCAGTGCTAGAATAGCTACCGGCTCCTCCTCATAAGTCAAATCCTTGTCCAATTGGACTTAGCTGATATCTAACACATGGGACAGATCACCATAATATTTTCGGAGCATAGACACATGGAACACCGGATGAACCGCCGATAAACTAGGTGGTTAATGTAAGCCTGTAGGCTACTTCACCCACCTTTTCAAGAATTTCAAAGGGTCTAATATACCTAGAGCTCAACTTGCCCTTCTTTCCGAACCTCATTACACCTTACATAGGTGAAACCCGGAGTAATATTCTTTCTCCAACCATGAATGCAATATCACGAACTTTATGGTCGGCATAATGCTTTTGCCTAGACTGAGTTGTGCGAAGTCGATCTTGAATAACCTTGACCTTATCCAAGCCATACTGTACCAAATCGGTACCCAACAACTGAGCCTCTCCAGTTCGAACCATCCAACTGGCGAACGACATCGCCTTCCGTACAATGCCTTATATGGAGCTATCTGAATGCTCGACTGATAGCTATTATTATAACCAAACTCCACAAGTGGCAAGAACTGATCCCAAGAACCTCCAAAGTCTATAACACAAGCGCGAAACATATCTTCCAATATCTGAATACTGTACTCTGACTGTCCTTCAGTCTGTGGATGAAATGTTATACTCAACTCAACCCACGTGCCTAGCTCACGCTGTACAACCCTCTAGAAGTGTGAGGTAAACTGCGTACCTCGATCTGAAATAATAGACACGGGCACACCGTGAAGGCGAACAATCTCACAAATGTAAATTTCAGCTAACTGCTCTGAAGAATAGGTAACTGCCACTGGAATGAAATGTGCTGACTTGGTCAACCTGACCACAATGACACAAACTGCGTCAAATTTTCTCTGAGTCCATGGGAGCCCAACAACAAAATCCATAGTGATACGCTCGCACTTCCACTCAGGAATTTCTAACTTCTGAAGCAAACCACCAGGTCTCTGATGCTCGTACTTGACTTGCTGATAATTTAGACACCGAGCTACATATTCAACTATATCCTTCTTCATTCTCCTCCACCAGTAATGTTGTCATAAATCTTGATACATTTTGGCGGCTCCTGGATGAATAGAATACCTGGAACTGTGTGCCTCTTCAAGAATTAATTCACGAAGCCTGTCAACATTAGACACACAAATAGGACCCTGCATTCGCAGAACTCCATCTTTCCCCACAGCAATCTGTTTGGCATCACTGTGCCGCACAGTTTCCTTAAGGATAAGCAAATGAGGGTCATCATATTGCCACTATCTGATGCGCTCATATAAAGAAGACCGAGCGACTGCGCAAGCTAGAACCCGACTGGGTTCCGAAATATCTAACCTCACGAACTGATTAGACAAATTCTGAACATCTGCAGCCAACGGTCTCTCACCAACCGGAATATACGCAAGACTACCCATACTCACAGCCTTTCTACTCAAAGCATCGGCCACCACATTAGCCTTTCCGGGGTGATACAAAATGGTGATATCATAGTCTTTCAACAACTCCAACCATCTTCTATGCCTCAAATTAAGATCTTTTTGTTTGAACAGATACTGAAGGCTACGATGATCAGTAAATATCTCACACGAGACACCGTAGAGGTAATGCCTCCAAATCTTCAGCGCATGAACAATGGCTGCCAATTCTAAGTCATGAACAGGATAATTCTTCTCGTGAACTTTCAACTGCCGCGACACATATGCAATCACCCTGCCATCTTGCATTAATACTGCACCAAGCGCAATGTGAGATGCGTCATAAATTCCTGGCAGCGGATATTTGTTTTTGATAGTGGCCTTATTCAACTGTCGATAATCTATACGCATACGCATAGAACTATCTTTCTTCTTTATAAATAATATTGGTGCACCTGAGATACTGGGTCTAATGAATCCCTGATCAAGCAAATCTTGTAACTGCTCCTTCAATTCTTTCAACTTCGGCGGAGCCATACGGTATGGTGGAATAGAAATGGGTTGAGTGGCCGGAGCCAAATCAATACAAAAGTCAATATCTCTGTCGGGTGGCATTCCCGACAAATCTGCAGGAAATACTTCTGGAAATTCACGAACAATTGGTAATGAGTCCATAGAAGGAACATCCGCACTGGGATCGCTAATATAAGTCAAATAGGCTAGACACCCTTTCTCTACCATATGCCGAGGTTTCATATAAGAAATAACCCTGCTGGCAGAATGACCAGGAGTTCCTTTCCACTCTAACCGAGGTAACCCTGACATGTCTAGGGTCACTGTCTTGGCATGACAATCCAATATAGCATGATAAGGTGACAGCCAATCCATACCCAAGATGACATCAAAATCTACCATATCAAGAAGTAGAAGATCCACACTAGTCTCAAGACTACCGATAGTAACCACACACGAACGATAGACATGATCTACTATAATGGAGTCTCCCATCGGTGTAGATACACACACAGAAGCACTCAGAGAATCACAAGGCAAAACCAAATATGAAGCGAAATAGGAGGACACATAGGAATAAGTAGATCCTGGATCAAATAGAACTGAAGCATCTCTATGGCAAACTGGAATAATACATGTGATCACAGCATCAGATTACTCGGCCTTAGGCCTAGCTGGAAAAGCATAAAATCGGGGTTGAGCCCCACCACTCTGAACTGCGTCCCTGGGACGGCCTCTAACTGGATGGCCTCTACCTCTAACGGTCTGACCTCCACCTCTAATGGCCTGACCTCCACCTCTAGCTGCTTGACCCCTACCTCTAGCTAGCTGAGCAAGCGGTGAAGCAACCGGTGCCGGTATGATGGCACGAGAATCCTGCCGAGATCTGTTACTCACCAACCTAGGGCAATACCTCCTGATGTGACCAATGTTCCCACACTCATAACACCCATCCTGATGTCGTGGCTGCTGAAGCTGAAGCTTTCCCGAATAAGCCGAATAACCGCTGTAGTAACTCTGGAGTGGTGGTGCACTGATAGGAGATGAATGTGCACTAAATGTTGGCTGCCCAGAGTAAGGCATAATAGAACCGTGACTCCCTAAAGCACTGTGAGATGCCTGAAGCACTGAATGAAATGGTCTAGGAGGATGACCCCTACCAAAATTACCCTTACCTCCAGACGAGGCACCACTGAAACCACCGAACTGACGAGGCCTCTTATCAGACCTCTTCCCTCTCTCCTGTACAAGAACCATCTCGATCCTCCTCGCGATATTAGCAGCTGCCTGAAAAAAAATCTCACTTCCGGTCTCCTTGGCCATCTGAAGCCCGATAGGGTGAGTGAGTCCCTCAATAAACCTCCTCACTCTCTCTCCCTCAGTAGGTAATAAAAAGAGAGCATGATAGGCTAAATCCACAAAACGGGACTCATACTGAGTAATAGTCATACTGCCCTGCTGTAAACGCTCAAATTGCTTGCGGTAATCCTCTCTCAGTGTGATAGGAAGGAATATTTCCAGAAATAACTGAGAGAACTGCTCCCAGGTAAGTGTAGGCGATCCAAATGGTCTAGTCAATGTATAATCTATCCACCATCTCTTGGCGGAACCCGTCATATGAAATACAGCAAAATCAACCCCATTGGTCTCAACTATACCCATGTTCCGCAGCACTTCATGGCAGCGGTCAAGATAATCACGTGGGTCCTCAGAAGGTGTACCATTGAAGTGAACTGGAAAGAGCTTGGTAAACTTATCCAATCTCAATAAGGCCTCAAAAGACATGGCGGGCCTATCATCGGTCTGTGCCGCAACAACTGGCTGAACTACCCCAACTGGCGGGGCTGCTGGAGCCTGATTCTGGGGAGCCATCTGCTCTGGAGTGGGAGTAGTGGGAGTTTGTGCTCCTCCCCCAGCCTGTGAGATGGTTGGTGCCACTGGAAATGTACCATTCTGGGCCACGCCCTCCATAAGACTCACCAAACGGACTAGAGCGTCCTGAAGTACTAGAGTAGCTATGAACCCTTCTGGAACCTGAACTGGTCCAACCGGTACAGTCTGAACTGGAACCTCCTCCTGAAGGTTCACCTGAGGTTCTACAATAGGTACTTCTGCTCGAGCTCTAGATTGAGCTCTACCTCTACCTCTGCCTCTGCCTCGGCCTCTAACACGACCTCGGCCTCGACCTCTACACCTGGTCATAGTTTCCATCGGGGGCTCTGGTCCCAGTCCATCGGTAGATGTATTACGTGTTCTCACCATCTGCGAGAGAATAAGAGTAGAATAGTTCAATCATCGATGATAGAATAAATTCGCATGACAGAATAAGAAAGAAGTGATATTGTTCCTAAACTTCATAGCCTCTGAGAGATAAGTACAGACGTCTCCGTACTGATTTTTCAGACTCTACTAAGCTTGCTCGTGACTCGTAAGACCTATGTAACCTAGTGCTCTGATACCAACTATAACGACCCGAAATTCCCACCTTCGAGACCGTAATGGCGCCTAACATTTCACTTGCTAGGCAAGCCAACGTTAGAATAATATTATCCATTTTAAAATAATTTTTAAATTTATTAATAATAATAGAAACAAATACGGAAGTAAAGTCTAAAATGTAGTGAATAATCCATAAAAAATTAACGGTATCTAAATACCATCCCAAAATTGGAGTCACCAGTACACGAGCTTCTAGAATAATACAAATAAAGGTCTGAATAAAATAAAGTTATCTGAAAGAAAATACACGGCTAAAATAAGATAGACGGAGACTTCAGAACTGCAAATGCTGTGCAGTTATACCTCAAGTCTCCTCTGCGTAACTGAAATCCGAGCAAGTCTATGGTACGCCGCTGGGACCAACTTTAAAATCTGCACAAGAAGTGTAGAGTGTAGTATCAATACAACCGACCCCATGTACTGGTAAGTACCGAGCCTAACCTGGACGAAGTAGTGACGAGGCTAAGGAGGTTCACTTACATTAACATGTACGCAATAATAGTAATAGCAACAATAATAATTACGGGAATATTAGTAAGACCAGTAAACAATATTAATAATTGAAATCAACTCAGCAGTCACAATTCCTCAACTTATTTCCATTGCGGCATGCAACCCGTTCCCCCAATATAAACTTTAAACAAGTCTGTTGCGGCGTGCAATCCGATCCCCCAATATAGACTTTAAACAAGTCTGTTGCTGCGTGCAATCCGATCCCCCAATATAGACTTTAAACAAGTCTGTTGTGGCGTGCGATCCAATCCCTCCCCCTCCCCTAATATAGGCTTTTAAATAAGTCTGTTGCGGCGTGGAATCCGATCCCCCAATATATATATATATACACTTTCATTTCTGTTGCGGCGTGCAACCCGTTCCCCCAATATATTTCAACAACTCATAAATGTAATAAAAATTACTCCAATAAATACCACGTCTAATGAGAAACTATTAAGCATCAAGACGCACAATAATTATAATTTATTTATGAACAAACAATGACAATTATCAATTAATTGTGAAAATCGTGGAGAAAATAGGCAGTTTAATATTTAGTATTCTAAATGTCAAATAGCAATTAAGACACATAAGTCAAAGAAGCATGTAACAATTATTGTAGGAATTCAAGAATTAATATTTGACAAGGAATATGAGTGAAACGATTAATATAATAATTCATTCATGATTTAAAACAATTTATGATTTTTTTCAAATAATTATACAAACAATTAATTTGACTACGTATAGACACTCGTCACCTTGCCTATACGTGATTCACAGGCATCTCACATAACAAATAATTTAAGGGTTCTATTCCCTCAAGTCAAGGTTAACCACGACACTTACCTCGCTTTGCAATCAAATTTCAATAATTCAATAAACCTTTGCCTCACGAATTCGTGTCCGAAATCCTCAAATCTAATCATAAACAATTCAATATACTCAATACAAATCGTAGGAATTAATTCCATATGAATTTACAAATTTTCCTAATAAAAATCCGAAATTCATTTTAAAAATCAATAGTGGGACCCACGTCTCGAATACCGGAAGCACTCACGAAATTCGAACACCCGTTCCGATACGAGTTCAACCATACAAAAATTATCGAATTCTGACATCGGATTGGCTTTCAAATCTTCATTTTACATTTTTTGAAGATTTTATAAAAATATAATTTTTCTTCCATAAATTCACGGATTCATGATATAAATGAGTATGAAATCATGAAATATAATTAATATAGGATAAGGAACACTTACTCCAATATTTTCCCATAAATATCGCCCAAGAATCACCTTATCCGAGCTCAAAACTGGAAAATGGTCGAAAATGGGACGAAATCCTATTTCCAGAACTTAAGTTCTGTTTTTTCGATTTTTACCCTTCGTGAACGCGATCAGTGCCTCGCGTTCGCGAAGCACATTTTTGTGCTGCAAAAACATTGCTCTTCGCGAACGCGAAGCCTTGCCAAATTTGGCCTTCGCGGACGCGATACACCCTATGTGAACGCAAAGCTTTATCGCTTGGTGCCCGGTCAGGCCTCGCCTTCTACGCGAACGCGAATGCTTCCACGCGTTCGCGATGAACACTTCCCTCTACCCTTCGCGAACGCGACCCCCTCTTCGCGAACGCGAAGAAGGAAATGAGACAGTGCATCAGAAAATTTTCCAGCAGAGTTCCAAGTCCAAAATTCAACTCATTAACCATCTGAAACTCACCCAAGCCCTCGGGGCTCCAAACAAAACATGCACCCAAATCCTAAAACATCATACGAACTTGATCGCGCGATCAAATCGCCAAAATAACACCTAGAACTACGAATCAGATACCAAATCAAAGAAAATTTTCAAGAAAACTTTAAAACTTATATTTTCACAACCGGACGTCTGAATCACGTCAAATCAACCTCGTTTCTCACCAAATTCGGTAGACAAGTCATAAATATTATAGTGGACCTATACCGGACTCCGAAACTAAAATATGAATTCGGTGTCAATAAATCCAACATCAGTAAATTCTTAAAAATCATTAAGCTTTTAAACTTTTAATTTTTTATCAAAATTCCATATCTCGGGCTAGGGACCTTGGTATTCGATTACGGACATACGCCCAAGTCCCAAATTACGATACGGACCTACCGAAACTGTTAAAATACTGATCCGAGTCCGTTTGCTCAAAATATTGACCAAAGTCAACTCAGTTGAGTTTTAAAGCTCTATTTCACATTTTAATCCATTTTTCACACAAAAACTTTTAGGAAAATTATATGAACTGCGCACGCAAGTCAAGAAATGATAAAATAGTACTTTTCAAGGTCTTAGAATACATAATTAATTATTAAATTTAAAGATGATATTTTGGGTCATCACACCTACCTTTATAGCTCACTTGATAATGAGATATACATGAAAATTCCTGAATGATTTAAAATGGCTGACACACATAATTCAAAGTCCCGAGAAATATTTTCAATCAAATTGCAAAGATCTTTGTATGGTCTAAAGCAATCAGGAAGAATGTAGTATAACCGCCTTAATGAGTATTTTTTAAAGTAATGTTTTATAAATGATGCCATTTGTCCATGTAATTTTATAAAGAAAACAACATCAGAGTTTGTTGTACTTGCCGTATATGTTGACGACATAAACCTTATTGGAACTCCTACAGAACTCCAAAAGGCAATTAATTATTTAAAAAAGAAATTCGAGATGAAAGATCTCGTAAAGACAAAATTATGTCTTGGTTTACAAATTGAACATTTGGCAAACGAGATTTTTGTTCATCAATCTGCCTACATAAAAAGGTATTGAAACGATTTTATATGGATGGAGCATATCTGTTAAGTACTCCGATGGTTGTTCGATCACTTGATGTGAATAAAGATCCGTTTCGACCTCAAGAAAAATATGAAAAGCTTCTTGGTCCTGAAGTGCCATATTTTAATACAATTGGTATGCTAATGTATCTTGCTAATACTACAAGGCCTGACATAATCTTTTCATTTAAATGTCTTAGCAATATATAGTTTTACACCTACAAGGAGACATTGAAATGGAATCAAACACATATTACAGTATCTAAAAGGGACTATCGATATGGGATTCTCTTATAGCAATGATTGCAATCCTGATATTGTTGGTTATGCCGATGCTGGGTATTTATCTGACCCACACAAGGCTTGATCTCAAACAAGCTATATGCTTATATGTGGAGGCACTGCCATATCTTGGCGATCAACTAAGCAATCAATCGTGGTTACTTCATCTAATTATGCTGAGATAATTGCTATTCATAAAGCAAGTCGAGAATATGTGTGGTTGAGGTCTATAATACATCTTATTCGAAAAAAATATGGTTTGAAGTGTGACAAACTATCCACAATTTTATATGAAGACAATGCAGCATGCATAGCCTAATGAATGAAGGATTCATAAAAGGAGATAGAACAAAGCACATTTTGTCACACCTCCTTTTTCCCGATGGGGCGATGGGATTAGGGAGTTTTTCCAATTAAAGTGACAATATTCGAAATGGGATTATTTATTAAATCAGAGTCGCCACTTGGGATAATTTATGGTGTCCCAAGTCACCGGTTTATTTTAAATCCCAAATCGAGGAACTTTGACTCTATTTATGGTCCGCGAACACAGAAGACCGGGTAAGGAATTCTGTTAATCCGGGAGAAGGTGTGAAGCACTCCCGAGTTCCGTGGTTTTAGCACGGTCGCTTAACAATCAATACTTGGCCTAATTATCTGATTTATTACATATTTAAAATCTATTGTGCTTTTTATTCCTTTTAACCGTTTTTTAATATTTATGGAGATTATTTAAATAAGTCGCGATGTCGCGCACTTATTATTTTTGTACACATTGTGAATCGCGTCACGTGAAACGCACCCGCAATTTACAACATGTTAATTTTTATTATTATTCGAAGTTATGGTCGGGTCACATGAAATGCACTCCCGAATTGGAATTTATGTATCGTGACCATGCCACGGGAACCATACCCATGACCACGATGATTCATTATTAATCGCGCTTAAAGCAAACTACGATGTTCAATAAGATTATTATCTTCCTACGTTTGGAATCAAGCGTGGAAGCTAAAAACTCTGTAACTTATTTAAGGATAAAAGTGCACAGGCTATTATTTAATAGTAGAAGATTCATGCTCTGCCTTAGTTACACTTATTACACCCAAAACAAATTAAAACTAACTTTAAATGGACAACGAAAGTGCAAACCCCATCTTCCTCATCATCACAGTAGACCAATCAAATAATCAACTAAGAAAGAAAATAAGAATATTCTAATCTAAATCTGGAGTTTATTACATGGATACCTCTACAGTAATACAATCCAACTCCCTGGCTCAATTTTTCTTTCTTAAATCCAATTAAATCAACCCAGCAAATTATGTAACAAACTTTAAACTAACATTTACATGTACTTCTTAAGATAGAATAACACAAGCACATGAGAGCAATTTTCTAACTAATCAAGAAATCAATCCATTAAGAAGAAAACTCAACAAACAGTAAGATCTCATATTTATTGACATGAATTTCACAACTGAAAGCATGTATTAATAAACAAGGCAATAGAATAAAATGAGAGTGGGAGGAATGAACCTGAGATAGTCTTTTAGTTAATGAACCTCAGCAATTACAGCAACTAAGTCGAACAAAATCGAGCAGTGAATAAGCCTCAAACAAAATATTCAACAAAAACCTCTGAGCAAAAGCAGCAGAACTCGAACGGTGAGCGAAAACAACGACAAACTGGACTCAATCAAATCCCCTTTGGATTCTCAAAAGGAGTCATCGGATTTTCTTAAATACTTGAAAATTGTACAGGATCCTTAAGCAAAATCGAGGAAAAAAGCAGGGTGAACAGCAATTAACACGGAACTTGAACCACTAGACCGGAACTCAAAACGTGATACCGTCGCCGACCGAAAACTCAACAACTGCACATTGCTTGAAATTGAAAGGGGTTTGATCTTGTTTTTGGGCTCAAGATTTATGTGATTGTGAATGGTTGAGGAGATGGGTGTTTATGGATGTTTCATGGTGGTGTAAAGGTGGAGAAAATAGGGACGATGATGAAGGTTTTTGCTCTTGAAAAATAAAAGGGAGATGGTTTTAACTTTTAAGAGAAAAATGACTTAAAACTTTTTCGGTTCAAGCCATGGTGATTCGTTCGTGCTTGTGGGGAAGAAGATTATTTTTTTGGAATAGTGCAATGGGAAAAGAAAATTGAAGAAGGAAAGTGCAGCCTCCCCTCTATCTTTCGTCTCTGTCCTTCCGGGCCTCTCAAAATTAGGTGTTAGGGATTAATTGGTGGCCAAGTAAAAAGAGTGTATGGGCATGTGAGTTTGTTAGGGAGAGCATGTGAGTTTGTTACAAAAGATAAGGAAGAATCTTGCCACATGGAAATGACTCATTGATTCTTGCTTTAATTAATAATAATTTTTTTCTTTTAAGAGTGTAAAATAAAAATACTAGCTAAATATTTTAAAATCAAGAACATATAATTTTTGTGATTTTTAATTTTCTTAAATAAAACCTACTAAAAATGAAATAAAGGTTAAAATATGTAGATTAAACTTAAAATTATTTACATACTAAAAAGTGTTGAAAAATCACAAGTATGGTAAAAAATTAGGTGCTCATAGCTGCCCCTCTTTGCTTGGAAACATGAAGAGTTTTCAGGCAAAGACAAAGTGAGCCGTGTGACTAATTTTTGACCATAACGTTATTCAAAAGAGGAAGAAAATAAAAGGGAAAAGGTGCAACCGAGTCCTAACTTTGGACAACCTACATATCTCGGGTTATAAGGGAATCAGGTCGCGTGTAGTTCAAGAGGTGAATGAAGGGATGGAGTGTGTGGAGAGGATGAGAGAGTCGAGTGAGGTGCCGTTCCGTCGAGGTTCCGGTCCGCGATCCTGTTATTACATCAAAATCAAAAAATAAAAAAGACTAACTAAGCCTGTCAGCTATGAGTTACAAGATTCCTATCTATAAGTCTTCTGAAGCTTGATCTTGAGTCTTGAATGGTTCTTCATGCGGACTTTTGACTTAAACCTTGATGTTTGCTAGCTGCAGGTGCTAGTTCTCTCTTCTTCAGCTTTTCGGATCAAGACGGGACATGCAAAGCTTGCGACTTCAGCCATGTCTTGAGCAGTTCACATCTTTCATCGGCTTCTGCATTTTGGATTCACCCTTTTCCTTTTATTCTGGATTGAGACTTCTTCCTTTGGTTATCTCGGACTGTCAGCTCGCATTCTCGAGGCGAACTTTTGCTACTTCTAACTTGGATTGAATTCTTAAGTGACTTCCCTCGTTCTCCAGGTGGGCGCCTGATGACTTTAAACTGAAATGAATTCCCTCGTTCTCCAGGTGGGCGCCTGATGACCTAAAAACTTGAAATATATTCCCTCATCCACCTGCCTGATGACTTAAAAACTTGAAATATATTCCCTCATTCTCCAGGTGGGCGCCTGATGACTTAAAAACTTGAAATAAATTCCCTCGTTCTCCAGGTGGGTGCCTGATGACCTAAAAACTTGAAATATATTCCCTCATTCTCCAGGTGGGCGCCTGATTGACTTAAAAAACTTTGAAATAAATTTCCTCATTCTCCAGGTGGGCGTCTGATGACCTAAAAACTTGAAATATATTCCCTCATTCTCCAGGTGGGCGCCTGATGACTTAAAAACTTGAAATATATTCCCTCATTCTCCAGGTGGAAAACTTGAAATATATTCCCTCATTCTCCAGGTGGGCGCCTGATGACTTAAAAACTTGAAATAAATTCCCTCATTCTCCAGGTGGGCGCCTGATGACTTAGAAACTTGAAATAAATTCCCTCATTCTCCAGGTGGGCACCTGATGTTGACTTAAAGCTAAAATGAATTCCCTCATTCTCCAGGTGGGCGCCTGATGCTGACTTAAAACTTGAAATAAATTCCCTCATTTTCCAGGTGGGTGCCTGCTGACTTAGAAACTGAAATGAATTCCCTCGTTCTCCAGGTGGGTGCCTGCAATCATGACAACACAGACAAAACAGAGAAACTTTTTCTGCCCCAGTTTACACTAGGAAGATTTGTGAGTTATTAGCAGAACTATAAATTACCTATGCTATTGATGAAGGATGCAATGATGAGAGCAAAATTGAAGACTCGACTAGGATATGCGTCTCCTAAAGAAATAAAAATCTGAAAAACCCAAACTAGGAAGTGCGTCTCCTAAATTTGAGATTGAGCTTGCGAAAAATTATAAACTAAGCTTGACTAAACTAAAAACTGACCCTATTCTCCAGGCGGGACCCCTGATTTCAAGAAAACTAAATATTGATAACTTAAGAAAACTAAAAATTGACCTTTGTTTTTTTTTCAGACTTCCTTTTTTTTCAAAACTTATTATCCTAGGAGAAAATTCATCAGACTAGATTTTTTTTTTTTTTGGTATCTTAGGAGAAAGATTCATCAGACTAAGATTTCTATCCTAGGAGAAAGTTCATCAGACTAGGTCTTCAATCTTAGGAGAAAGATTCATCAGACTAAGATTTCGATCATAGGAGAAAATTCATCAGACTAGGTCTCTTTTTTATTATCTTAGACGAAAGATTCATCAGACTAAGACGTTAATCCTAGGAGAAAATTCATCAGACTAGGTTTTCTATCTTAGGAGAAAAATTCATCAGACTAAAATTTTTATTGGGAGAAAATCCATCGGACTAGGACTTTTTATCCTAGGAGGAAAAATGTGAAAAGCAATGGCAACATTTATGCACACTAGCAAGACAGATAAAGACAAAAATTTGAGAAACTTACCTTTGTCGGCTCTTCTCTTCTTTTTCTTTCTCTCTTTTTTTTTTTTTTTTTTTTTGAAAACCCAAATTCCTTGCACTGCTTTGTTCCTGTTTCAAACAAAGAAAATTTTGTCAGTTTTTAAAAGCTGTCACACCTCCTTTTTCCCGAGGGGGATAGGGGATAAGGGAGTTTTTCCAATTAAAGTGACAATATTCGAAATGGGATTATTTATTAAATCAGAGTCGCCACTTGGGATATTTTATGGTGTCCCAAGTCACCGGTTTATTTTGAATCCCAAATCGAGGAAATTTGACTCTATTTTATGGTCCGCGAACACAGAAGACCGGGTAAGGAATTCTGTTAACCCGGGAGAAGGTGTGGGGCACTCTCGAGTTCCGTGGTTTTAGCACGGTCACTTAACAATTAATACTTGGCCTAATTATCTGATTTATTACATATTTAAAGCCTATTGTGCATTTTTACTTTTTAACCGTTTTTAATTATTTATGAAATTATTTCTGGAACAAGTCACGATGTCGTACACTTGTCATTTTGGCACACGTCGCAAACCGCAGCACATGAAATGCACCCGCGATTTACGACATGCTTATTTTTAGTATTATTTTAAGTTGTGGTCGGGTCGCATGAAATGCACACCCGAATGGGATTTACGTATCGCGACCATGCCACGGGAACCGTACCCATAGTCACGATGATTATTATTAGTCGTACTAGCGTTTTCTTGAATGATTTACTTTCCTAAAGCTACTTTGAGATTAAATTATGGCAGGTAGTATGAAATTCATTTAGAGTCACAAATATGATTTGATTGAGTACTTATTTTTCATGAGAATGTATCTGGTTTGCCAGGCCCCAACGGACTACACCCTCATGAGCAGACCCGAGTCTAAACAAGTGAGAATAGACCCTTTAATCTCCAGAAAATTTGAGGAAAACATCACCCTGAACTATTAACAATCAGGCTTATACATTTAACATGAACATGGATAATGCTTTCTCAGGTCTAATTTCAAGTGAGCACTATACCAACTGATTAGTTTAACAAAAGATCCCAGATTTCAAACTAAAACCCGGACTCAATCGAAATCAACTGTTACACAAATAAATACTCTCACGCCTCCAGTAAATCTTGAATCCAGTTAAACATTAGTCAAAATTATGACTTAATGCTAGTGCCTTTTAAATCTCTATTTAGCATGTGACTCTCGACTTTAGATCTTACTCTAAATGAATAAGCATATCCATACTTCAACATACTGGAGAACAAATCTATTGGGATATAAATTAATTCTCAAAATCACAAGCCGCACAAGTAAACTCATTATAGATTAAATCTAAAACATGAGGAATCTGTTGAAATATTCAACGGCAAACAAACAATGCATCGGCAGTCAGACACGTTTTCAAGTAAGAAACAGGAGTCTAGTAATCGATTAATATAACAAAATACAAAGGACTCTTTTGAGTTTACCTCTTAGCTAAAGAGAGCATCTCGAACAAATTCCGGTACAGAACATTAGCAATCAACAACTCTTCAATTTCAAAATCTTCCTAAAATCCAGGAAAACAATGCAGCGATCGAGTAGGAACCGCGAGCCAAATTAAAACCGCGAACCCCAGACGGGATCTCGAATTGGCACCGAAATTTTGAACCCAAACCCGAACTCAAACACGAACTTCAAACAAATTCCATCTGAATGAGAGCTTTCGATTAACCTGCTAGTAGGCGATTACAAGATAGTCCGGCGACAAACTTGTCCACAAAATTGAAACGGCAGCAAGCTAATCAGGTACAACCAACTTGAACCTCGACTGGAAAATGAATTTACGGACGCGAACTCGAATCGATCTCAGCTTCAATCGAACTCCATATTTGAGACTCAAAATCAAAAGAAGAAACTGGAATATTTTTGTATTTTGTGTTTTTTAAAAAAAAAAATTCAAATGCTAATTAACTTAAAATACAAACATTTTCCTTTGTTTTGTATATCCCTTCTTCTGAGATGTTCAAAGAAAACAGAAAAATCCGGTGAGAAATTGGAGAACTCTTTTTCTGAAACCCTGGCTTTTTTCCTAATTTTTTTCCCTTTTTTTCTTGTGAAGTCCGGAATCAGCTTTTTGTAGGGAGAAGGGGCTTAGGGTTAAGGGATTGGGTAAATGGGCTGAAGGGAGGAGTGGGCTGTCAGAAATTGGGCTCAAGTTTGGGCCAAATTTGCCTTTAAAGGTGGCCTTTTAACTCTACAAAGCTAAAATATTAATTTCTTTTCCTAAAATATCATACCATAAAAATGTAAAATCAATCCTAATTAATTAAAATATCTATATTATGACATGAAACTATTTTTGTATTTTCAAACATATGTTTTAAAATTAAAACTAAAAGTTGACTGAAATCCTATTAAAAATAAAAATAAATAATTTTTTTTTGAAATATTCCTTTTAAAAGTTACGCGGGTCAAATATTACATGCTTACAGCTGCCCCTCTTTGCTTGGAAACACGAAGAGTTTTCGGAGCAAAGAACAATAAGCAACGTAATTGATTTATGACCCGACGCTTATTCAAAACGAAACAAAGACGGATAAAAGATTGTGACCGAGCCCTGGTATTTGAGCTGCCTACATATCCTTGGCTTTAAAGGAATCAGGTCATGTGTAGTTCAGAGGTGAATGAAGTGGTGGAATGTGTGGAGAGGATGACAGAGTCGAGTGAGATACCGTTCCGTCGAGGTTCCGGTCTGCGGTCCTGTTATTACATCAAAATCAAAAAATGAAAAAGACTAACTAAGCCTGTCAGCTATGAGTTACAAGATTCCTATCTATAAGTCTTCTGAAGCTTGATCTTGAGGCTTGAATGGTTCTTCATGCAGACTTTTGATTTGAACCTTGCGGCTTGCTAACTGCAGGTGCTGATTCATTCTTCTACAGCTTCTTCGGATCAAGACAGGACCTGCAGTGCTCGTGTATTCAGCCATGTCTTGAGCAGTTCATGTCTTTCATCGGCTTATGCATTTTGGATTCACTTCTCTTTTTTCTTTTTTTCTTTTTTTTCTTTTATTCTGGATTGAGACTTCTTCCTTTGGTCATCTCGGACTGTCAGCTCGCATTCTTGAGGCGAGCTTTTGCTACTTCTAACTTGAATTGAATTCTTAAATGACTTCCCTCGTTCTCCAAGTGGGTGCCTGATGACTTAAAACTCGAAATAAATTCCCTTATTCTCCAGGTGGGCGCCTGCTGACTTAAAAACTTGAAATAAATTCCCTCATTCTCCAGGTGGGCGCCTGTGCTGACTTAAAATAGAAATGAATTCCCTCGTTTTCCAGCTGAGTGCCTGATGACTTAAAACTGAAATGAATTCTCTCGTTTTCCAGGTGGGCGCCTGATGACTTAAAAACTTGAAATAAATTCCCTCGTTCTCCAGGTGGGCGCCTGATAATGACTTGAAAATTAAAACAAATTCCCTCATTCTCCAGGTGGGTGCCTGATGACTTTAAAACTTTGAAATTAATTCCCTCGTTCTCCAGGTGGGCGCCTGCTGTTGACTTAACACGTGAAATGAATTCCCTCATTCTCCAGGGGCGCCTGTGCTGACTTAAAACAGAAATGAATTCCCTCGTTTTTCAGGTGGGCGCCTGCTGACTTAAAACTGAAATTAATTCCCTCGTTCTCCAGGTGGGCGCCTGATGACTTAAAAACTTGAAATAAATTCCCTCGTTCTCCAGGTGGGCGCCTGATAATGACTTGAAAATTAAAATAAATTCCCTCATTCTCCAGGTGGGTGCCTGATGACTTTAAAACTTTGAAATTAATTCCCTCGTTCTCCAGGTGGGCGCCTGATGTTGACTTAAAACTTGAAATGAATTCCCTCGTTTTCCAGGTGGGCGCCTGCTGACTTAAAACTGAAATGAATTCCCTCGTTCTCCAAGTGGGTGCCTGCTGACTGATTTGAACTTAAAATAAATTCCCTCATTCTCCAGGTGGGACCCCTGATTTCAAGAAAACTTTGTCGGCTCTTCTCTTCTTTTTCTTTCTCTTTTTTTTTTTTTTTTTTTTTTGAAAACCCAAATTCCTTGCACTGCTTTGTTCCTGTTTCAAACAAAGAAAATTTTGTCAGTTTTTAAAAGTGGTGGTCGGTTTGCGGCCTTGAGTCTTGGGTTGCTTGACTTTGTGATCATCCAACTTTTGGAAGACTGACTGCATTGGTAGTTGGCTGCACTGCTGGAAGACTCTGTTGTTCCTTACAAGGGACCTTTACTTTCTGTATCAACCCTGATTGTTTCGCTCCCAATGCCATTTGTGTTTTGTGGCTCAATCAGCCTTATCTCAAAAAAGAGATTTCTTTTCTTGGATAACCTTTTCAGATATCTTGAATGGCTTTTGCTTTTGGAGCAATTTTGTCTCTCAGAGAGAATCACAACTGGTAAGTGCCTTTTGCACGATGTGCATACTTCGTAGTCATTGTTCGGTACTTCAGACAATCTCTGATTAACCTTGAGGTTATCTTTGCTTGCTTTACCCGAATAGGTTGACAAGAGTCTTTTGGAGGGGAAGCCTTTGCATGAATTCTCAATGCATGTTGACTGTAAAACCCGAGTGTGCTGGCCAAATTTACTTTGTGCAACTGAAAAGCTGGTAGCAGATTTTGAAATCTTTTCTTGCTTGTTTTGACAAGGACTGACTTAGAGCGAATGACACAATGATGCGAAGAAACAATATTAACAAGAAATACCCTTGTCGGGAAGGAAAGGAGGAAGATTTTTTTGGGGGGACAGCTAGCCCTTATGATCATGACATGCATTTTGGACTTAGCGGCATGATCTTTCAAACTGTTCAAATCTTTCCTTTTACCATTCCTATGACATTTGAAGTCGGACTTGTTTGTGCCAATTCTTTGCAACAGCTTCATGACTCACTTTCGACTAGTGGTGCCCCGAGGGATTTTCACCAACAAGTCTCTCTCATTTATTCATCTCTGCTTACCGTCGTCTTACAGTGCCCGTGAGGGTTTTCACTAGTAAGACTCTCTAATTGTTTCTTCTTTATTTTCTTTTTTTTTCTTTTTTTCTTTTTTGTGAGCAACTCGACAATGTTCTATGTCATGTGACAACTGCTGCTCTTTGCATGCGTCTCTTGGCATTCTTGAAGGCATATCGGGAGGTCTTTATTTGGAAGGTTTTTGGATAGGGTTGGAAAGATGGGTCGGAATGGAGGCTCTAAGTAGACTCAATATGATGGGTTGTACACTTTACAACTCTTGGAATCGACTCTTTCAAAAGTGAAATAAAATTTTTGCCCCAGTTTCTGATATTGGGGATTTTTGTATTTTTTTTCTTTTTTTTTTTGAATTCTTATTTGGTTGGACCGAACCGTGTAAGGCTGCCTACGTATTCCTTTTTTTAAAGGAATCAGGTCTAACGTAGTTCAAACATCTGACCTAACTATTATTTTTTCATCTTTCTTTCTGCTCTTTTTTTTTTTCTTTTTTCCGTTTTTTTTTCCTTTTATTTTTTCAAAATAAGTTGCCCAACTTCTATTTTCTGGGGGTATGAGCTTTTGACTGTTCTTTTCTTCTTCTTTTTTTTTTTTTTTTTACTTGTACTTTCTAAGAGTTGCCCCAGTTCGTACTCTTTGGGCATGGACCTTTCTTTTCATTTTTTCATTTCATTTTTTTTTAACTCTAAACTTGATTCCAAAAGAGGGTGGTCGAAGAAAATAACACAGGCTCAAAAGGGGTAACAAAGGGTAAAGTGTTTGGGTAGCAGAAAAATGGCCTCCTAGCCTCGAGAATGCCAAACATGGTTTCCTTTCGCGATACAACATTGATGAACATGTCTGTCTTCTTGGTGTGTCGTGGTCGAAAGACACTTTCCATCCCTTAATGTCAAACTTTCCAACAAACTTCAATTGATTCTTTCCCAAACCCGATCTTCACAATGATTTGAAGGTAAAACTTACTCGAGCTTAATTCCAAAGTGTTTCGACTCTTTGTTCATCCTAAAAATATCTTCTTCTTTTTTCGGTTATCCGATTCAAGATTAGATCAATTTTCTAAGATCTGGCCAAAAGTTCCGCATGCATGCCATGTCACTAGAACTAGCGGCGAAAGAACTAAGCATGGAATGAAACAAGGACAAACTGTATTTCACTGAATAACGGATAGAAGGATTTGACAATAAGACAAACAAACTAAAATCCGAGTTACGACCCTAAAATAACCCGGCTAATGAAAATAGCAACAAAACGAACAGACAAGACTCCCACAGACAAAATAGAGGGATAGAAGGGTTCGACTCAATAAAACAAATAAAATCTGGATCACACCCTGGAATAACCCAGGTAATAGAAAAAACATCAAAACAAGCTACCAAGATTCCTTCCTAGTGAGGAGGGAATGACTTTTCAATTGCTAAGCTTGACATTTAGCCACAAATTTGTTCATCAGAATCACCATGGCCTTCTCCAATTTCAGTCGGCAAGTTCCCGAGAGGATTCTCATACTCCATGTCACCACACATCATCCCCACAAAGTGTGCATCATCACGTGCATATAAAGGATTCTGCGTGATATTCTGGTCATTATCTTGGATCACTATCAGTTTTTCCTGGATCATCCTTTCTATTTCTCTTTTCAAATCCCGACAACTTTCAACATTGTGCTCCTGGGCATTGGAATGGTATTCACACCTTTCAGAAAGGTCAAAGTTTCTTGCACGTGGGTCCACATAATTTGGAGGAATAGGTGCAATCATGTCATAATGCTTTAATTTCTCAAACACACTTGCATAGGACTCTCCTATTGGTGTAAAATTATCTTTCAACCTTTGTTCCCCTCTATACCCCTGGCTCCGTTGTGGGTTATAGGGCACTTGAAAATTTTGTGGAGGTTGGTGGAGATTTTGTGGTGCTGGTGCTCGCCTTCTGGGGTGTCTTGGTGGTTGGAAAACATATTGAAGTGGAGCAATAGAGTATTGTGGGTTCTGAGGTGGATAGTAGTGCTCAGGGGAATCATCGGAAACCTGATGAAGCTGCTTATACCTTCGAGATGTTCTCCTAGGACCTCTTCTCAACCTTATTGTCATCATGGATTCTTCATCCTTCTCAATCTGGACAGCCTAAGTTGCAGCTTTGAGAACTGCTTGACTTATAATTTTGCCTGTCTTAAGGCCATTCTCAACCATTTCCCCAATTTTAATTGCTTTCGAGAAGGATTTGCCCACTGCGGACATCATGTTTTGAAAATAATCTGGCTCTTGAACCTGAAGGAAGACAGTGATTAACTCGTGGTCATCCATGGGTGGCTTAACTCTAGCCGCTTGCTCTCTCCATTTAATGGCATATTCCCTGAAACTTTCAGTTGGTTTCTTTTTTTAGGTTTGAAAGGGAATTGCGGTCTGGGGCGATATCGATATTGTATTGGAACTGTTTGACAAAGGCCTGGGCCATGTCATCCCAGACATGCCAGTGAGAGGTTTCTTGATCCATAAACCATTCAGAGGCTACCCCTGTCAGGCTTTCCCCAAAATAAGCCATTAGTAATTCTTCATTTCTTCCAACACCTCTTAGCTGATTGCAATACCTTTTCAAGTGAGCTATGGGGTCGCCGTGCCCATCATACTTTTCAAATTTTGGGATCTTGAAACCAAGTGGCAAACGAACATTGGGGAACATACATAGATCCTTGAAGGCAATACTCTTCTGACCTACCAACCCTTGCATGTTTTTCAACTGTTGTTCTAAGCTTTTTATTCTTTGGGTCATTTCTTCTTGTGCCATCTTTTGGGCAGGCTTCTCAATTTTTGCAGGAAGATCAAATAGGTATGAGTGGTACTCAGGAGAATGGTACTGTTCTTGCTGGGTAGCAAATTTGTGACTCGTGAGTTTTCTTTTGCACCACCGTCGGTTGTGGGATAGTGAAAACGGGCATAACAGCAGTGATTGTCTGATTGGTTGTCAATGGCACACTTTGGGAGTGCGCAACAGAAGTTCCAGTTGTAGTCGTGTAGTTGGGATAAAGACTGAACCCAGGTGGATAGAATTGATCGGGCAATGAGACCGGAATGGTAGTAGTCGAAATGGATGTGAACTCTGGGAAACCATGAATAGAAAAAGGCGGTCCTTGGCCATTGGCCCATGCTTGACACATTTCAGTCATTTACTGATTCAGTACTCTATTTTCCTCAACCACAGTAGACTCCTGTAGAACCCTCTGACCCTGAGTCTCTTGAGCACTTGTAACAGCTTCGATGCCAGTTGTCAATGGCATTTTTCCCTTGGATATTGTGTTGCCAACTTACCACAAACCGACCACCTCAAACCTTTTCTATGATTCAAAACAAGAGACACGTTAGAATGGACTCAATCGGTCCTTATTATCATCATCATTTTTATTTTATTTTTTCATATTTTTTTTTGGTCGATCGAACCTGATGTGGGTTGCTTACGTATCATGTGGGAACATGAATCAGATCGTGCGTAGTTCGGGAAGATCAAGAATAAAGGAAATAAACTAACTATTTTTTTTTCTAATTTCCGAAAGAAAGACTTATAAAGAAGAAAGAAAATATTTTTGGATTTCGATTTGTTTTTGTTTTTTAAATTTTTGAAAAGAAAGACTTCTAAAGAAGAAAGAAAATATTTTTTTTGAATTTTGATTTTTTTCGGAATTTCGAAAGAAAAACTTCTAAAAAAAAGAAAGGAAATATTTTTAAATTTATGGACTTTTATTTTGAATTTATGAAAGAAATACTTCTAAAGAAAAAAAAGAAAATATTTTTGAATCTTGAATTTTCTTTTCAATTTTCGAAAGAAGAATGAAAATATTTTTGGATTTTAAGAAGAAATTAAAAAGAAAATGTTTTTGTATTTTTTTTAAAAAAAATTGGAGCCTAAAAGAATGACTTTCTAAAGAAGGAAGTAAAGGAAAATATTTTTCGATTTATTTTTGAAAATTGTGGGCCGGAACCGATGAGGTTTGCCTACGTATCTCATATCCGGTGAGAATCAGACCCGCGTAGTTCTGCCAGTTTTGACGGAACAAGGGAAACAATGACTTTTGAAAGTATTGGCTTATTTTCTCTCTTTTTTTTCAAAATTTCCGCAGAGTTTCGAAATGTTTCAAATACCTACCTCACTTTTTTTTTTGATTTTCTTTCCCTATTCTAGAAGCCGGTCAACATACAAGCTGAAGCAAATGAAAACACAAGTAGCACGTAAAATGCATCAGGATGGTCTTTTAATTTTTGGGTACCTGTCCTAGACGGACCCAACCCCTGTGTTGAGTCCCTAAGGTCAAATGCACGTGATGCAAACAAACGTTCCTACTAGGGATCCAGCATGAGGCTATGTTATTCTAAGTTTGAATCCTGAAGTGTGTTGTTCTAGACCTGGCTCACCCGAGCGGACAACTCGAGCCGGGGGGGCAACGTACCGGTAACCAAAAGGCCATCCGGCTTTGTAACTGATCCGATCCTCGTTCTAAATTAGGATATGACATTAACAGAAAAGAAGTCACGCCAGCGTGCACTTCCTAGAAGATTTAGAAGACTCAGAGAGAAGAAGGATTTTCGTGACAGTTTATATACAGTCCAAACAATATCAAAGCGGTAAAAAGAGGCATTTAGCACATTAGGCTCAAACACGTAAAAAATCAGATAATAAGTAAAAGCCAAGTATAACAGTCATCTAAGCTCGAATTCTGAACTACGAAACCAGAGATTCTGGGTTCGATCCCCAGCAGAGTCGCCAGAGCTGTCACACCTCCTTTTTCCCGATGAGGCGATGGGATTAGGCAGTTTTTCTAATTAAAGTGACAATATTCGAAATAGGATTATTTATTAAATCAGAGTCGCCACTTGGGATAATTTATGGTGTCCCAAGTCACCGATTTATTTTAAATCCCAAATCGAGGAAATTTAACTCTATTTATGGTCCGCGAACACAGAAGATCGGGTAAGGAATTCTGTTAACCCGGGAGAAGGTGTGAAGCACTCCCGAATTCCGTGGTTTTAGCACGGTCGCTTAACAATCAATACTTGACCTAATTGTCTGATTTATTACATATTTAAAATCTATTGTGCTTTTTATTCCTTTTAACCGTTTTTTAATATTTATGGAGATTATTTAAATAAGTCGCGATGTCGCGCACTTATTATTTTTGTACACATTGTGAATCGCGTCACGTGAAACGCACCCGCGATTTACAACATGTTAATTTACATTATTATTCGAAGTTATGGTCGGGTCACATGAAATGCACTCCCGAATTGGAATTTATGTATCGTGACCATGCCACGGGAACCATACCCATGACCACGATGATTCATTATTAATCGCGCTTAAAGCAAACTACGATGTTCAATAAGATTATTATCTTCCTACGTTTGGAATCAAGCGTGGAAGCTAAAAACTCTGTAACTTATTTAAGGATAAAAGTGCACAGGCTATTATTTAATAGTAGAAGATTCATGCTCTGCCTTAGTTACACTTATTATACCCAAAACAAATTAAAACTAACTTTAAATGGACAACGAAAGTACAAACCCCATCTTCCTCATCATCACAGTAGACCAATCAAATAATCAACTAAGAAAGAAAATAAGAATATTCTAATCTAAATCTGGAGTTTATTACATGGATACCTCTACAGTAATACAATCCAACTCCCTGGCTCAATTTTTCTTTCTTAAATCCAATTAAATCAACCCAGCAAATTATGTAACAAACTTTAAACTAACATTTACATGTACTTCTTAAGATAGAATAACACAAGCACATGAGAGCAATTTTCTAACTAATCAAGAAATCAATCCATTAAGAAGAAAACTCAACAAACAGTAAGATCTCATATTTATTGACATGAATTTCACAACTGAAAGCATGTATTAATAAACAAGGCAATAGAATAAAATGAGAGTGGGAGGAATGAACCTGAGATAGTCTTTTAGTTAATGAACCTCAGCAATTACAGCAACTAAGTCGAACAAAATCGAGCAGTGAATAAGCCTCAAACAAAATATTCAACAAAAACCTCTGAGCAAAAGCAGCAGAACTCGAACGGTGAGCGAAAACAACGACAAACTGGACTCAATCAAATCCCCTTCGGATTCTCAAAAGGAGTCATCGGATTTCCTTAAATACTTGAAAATTGTACAGGATCCTTAAGCAAAATCGAGGAAAAAAGCAGGGTGAACAGCAATTAACACGGAACTTGAACCACTAGACCGGAACTCAAAACGTGATACCGTCGCCGACCGAAAACTCAACAACTGCACATTGCTTGAAATTGAAAGGGGTTTGATCTTGTTTTTGGGCTCAAGATTTATGATTGTGAATGGTTGAGGAGATGGGTGTTTATGGATGTTTCATGGTGGTGTAAAGGTGGAGAAAATAGGGACGATGATGAAGGTTTTTGCTCTTGAAAAATAAAAGGGAGATGGTTTTAACTTTTAAGAGAAAAATGACTTAAAACTTTTTCGGTTCAAGCCATGGTGATTCGTTCGTGCTTGTGGGGAAGAAGATTATTTTTTTGGAATAGTGCAATGGGAAAAGAAAATTGAAGAAGGAAAGTGCAGCCTCCCCTCTATCTTTCGTCTCTGTCCTTCCGGGCCTCTCAAAATTAGGTGTTAGGGATTAATTGGTGGCCAAGTAAAAAGAGTGTATGGGCATGTGAATTTGTTAGGGAGAGCATGTGAGTTTGTTACAAAAGATAAGGAAGAATCTTGCCACATGAAAATGACTCATTGATTCTTGCTTTAATTAATAATAATTTTTTTTCTTTTAAGAGTGTAAAATAAAAATACTAGCTAAATATTTTAAAATCAAGAACATATAATTTTTGTGATTTTTAATTTTCTTAAATAAAACCTACTAAAAATGAAATAAAGGTTAAAATATGTAGATTAAACTTAAAATTATTTATATACTAAAAAGTGTTGAAAAATCACAAGTATGGTAAAAAATTAGGTGCTCACACATTTCACCAAAGTTATTTTTCAAACATGATCTTCAAAAGAATGGTTATATCAATGTGCAACAGATTCGTTCAAGTGATAATATGACTGATTTGTTCACCAAATCTCTACCGACGTCAACCTTCAAGAAGCTAGTATACAAGATTGGGATGCGAAGGCTCAAAGATGTGAATTGATGCTCTCATTAGGGGGAATTAATACGAGTTGTACTCCTTTTTCCTTAGAAGGTTTTGTCCCACTGGATTTTCCTTGCAAGGTTTTTAACGAGACAACAAAAAGGCGTATTGTTAAACATGTGTACTCTTTTTTCTTTAGTAGAATTTTTTTCCCACTGGGTTTTATTTTAGTTAAGTTTTAACGAGACAAATTATCTGTTAAATATACATTCAAGGGTGAGTGTTACAAATAGTATTATATTTAAGGTGAATATTTATCTTTTTGAGAGTTTTTAGAGTTTGTTACTTTGTGGCTAAGACACTTTCCCCCATTATAATTCATCTCTCAAAAATAAATAGAATTCTCTCTTTTTTCTTTGCAATATTCTTCTTTTCTTTTATTGTGTTTATTTCAATGCAAATGTTTTCCTTATTTCATGAAATCATTTTCGTATTCGAAAATTGAAATATACCACTACCATGGAATTTCTTATCGTTTCTTTGACAATATCCAAAAGGCAAAGAAAAAGAAAAGCTGAAAGAAAGAAAAGAAATCCACGAACGAAATTAAACAAAATAATGTCTCAGTTTAAAGATGCAAAGAAATTTGCAAGGATGATGATCGTACAACAAATACATCATTTAAGAGCAAAGTTGACCAGTGTCCTTGCCTCCAATTGGGACATTGTCAACGATTTTTTTATTTTTTATTTTGTTGAAAAAAGGACAAAATTTGAATGGAAAAATCAGGATCAAGAAGCACGTATTTTTGAAAGGACTGCTAGAGAATAAAAGTCTAAAACTTTAATTGAATACATTAAATATATCTCTTACTATTTATTATGACGACAACAGATAAATATATCATAAAATAATATTATATTGTAATTTGATCAATCTGTCTACGTTATATGGGAGAAAATGAATAATCTGCTACTCCTATATAAAAGAGAAAACAGAAATATTGAATGAAAAAAGATACTCTCTAACTCTATTGTATTGTTGTATGAGAAGAAGTGATTTCAATTTATAAAAATGCAAAACATTTTCTCCAAAAAAAAAAAGAATATGGAAGAAGACCATTTCCGCTAAGAAAACTTACTCCCCCAAAGAAAGCAATTAGAAAATCAGGGCAAACTCCAGTCTAAATCAAACGAAAAGTTAAAAAAAATTATAGAATATTATTATAAGTATTCTGACCTTATGTTAAATGTATCCCTCCGCACCTTTTTATACCATCACAAATGGAGCACAACCATTTGCAACTATTGATATATTTGATGATGCATTTTGCTTATCAATATCTTACTGTAATACAATCTTTTCCAGCTGGTATCCTTTTGTTTTCTACAGTCTGGACGTTTTTTTGTCATCATTCGTGTTTCCACTTAACTCCACGATGATTAACAATTTTAAAACTACACTCTTTTGGGGGTTGATGAGTATTTAATGAAGGTGCTCAATATTTAAATCATCAAAAGAAATATTTAATGAGACACGGTGATATACTCATACTCATACTCATACTCATACTGGGTTGGCAAGAAAAATTCTAAAGAGAAAAGGAGGAACACATTGATTTTACGAGGACTAGTCATTCATTTTTCTTGGACATTCTTGGAAACAAACAGCTTGATTGCTGACCCTTTCTCCTATCACGGCTAGACAGCCAAACTCCACATTCTTATATAAAGACCACCCTTTTCATTTTGGATTTGGTAAAACAAAGGAAGTCCAGAAGATAATCAGAGAAAGATGAAATTTGGGAAAGAATTTGCATCCCAAATTGTCCAAGAATGGCAAGAAGCCTATGTGGATTACAATTATCTCAAGAGTGTTTTAAAAGACATCTTGAATTTCAATATTGCCGCTTCACCTGAAGTTGAAGGCTCCTTAAAGAGAAGGCTATCTATGTACAGAGCCTTTAGTGGATTACAAACTAGTTTCAAAGTTTCTCAAAACAATGAAGATGAAGCCATATTAGTGAGTTCAGAAGGCCACTATCAAACTATGTTTCTTATGTCATCTGAAAAAGGTGGAGAAAATGAGATGGTTTTCTTTAAAAGACTTGATGATGAATTCAACAAGGTGATAACTTTTTACCAGAAAAAAGTAGAGGAAGTGAAGGCTGAGGCTGATGAGTTGAGTAAACAAATGGATGCACTTATTGCTCTAAGAATCAAGGTTGATAAGCCTTCTATAAGAATCAAAAATTCCCATTTGGGAAATCCAGGTATGTCCAATACTTTGGCTATTCTATCAATGTTCCATTCTTTTGGGAAAATGGTCTACTACCCCTCTTATTATACGAAATATTTTAATTCTATCCTCCGTTCCCTTGTTGTTAGCAAATCATTGTGTATTTACCCTTGACTCGGAGTAATTTTAAACCATAATCAAAAGTAGAGCACTTCGAGCTCCATTAAAGTTAATGGAAAATACAGGACAATTTGCTAATGGAAAAAGTATGAATGAGACCCCAAAGTACTAAAACTAGAAAATTTACATAATAAATTTGGAGCTTTTCCCTTAATTTCTCCATCCCATGATTGCCCTTTAATTTGTTTGAATTCTTGTTTAACCCCAATATAGGTAGGTCAGAAATGGAGGCAATACAAGAAGCAGAGATGACAAGTGAAGAAGAAGAAGCAACAAGAGGGAAAAGAGATACAGCAAATACAAAACATATGGAATTTAGGCCTGCTCCACTAGAGATTTTGGACCATATAAAAATCAATCTTGAACCCGAAACACCTGTCTCAACTTTAAAAAATATCATCCATACTTCAAAATCCAACTTATCATTCAGCAAAGAGGAGCTCAGAAAAGCTGAAGAACAAATGAGAAAGGCTTTTGTTGAGTTCTATCAAAAGCTTCGACTTCTGAAAAACTTCTGGTAGTGCTTGCATTTTTTCTTCCAAATGAGGACTTACTTATACTAGTTGTTTTTATCTTTAACTAAAACTCGCACTTAATTTTGCTACTTAATTGTGCCAGTCTCTTAAATGTGTTGGCATTTTCCAAGATCATGAAGAAGTATGACAAGGTACTACACTGAAGTGATCACTATATATGCCAATGGAAAGTATTTAAGTTTTGCCTTTTCACCTTGCAATTTTATTGATTACAGATCACCTCAAGGAAAGCTTCTAAATCATACTTAGAGATGGTTAATAAATCTTATCTTGGTAGCTCTGATGAGGTATATACATTTTCCTTTAGTTTCAAAAACTGCTTTCCTCTCAGCATTATTATAGTTTGAACTTCTCATCGATCTATGCCTTTTTTAGGTTGCTAAGCTCATAGAAAGAGTGGAGGCCACATTCATAAAGCATTTTGTCAATGGAAATCGAAGGAAAGGAATGAAATCTTTAAGACCACAAGCTAAAAGAGAAACGCATAGAGTAACATTTTTCCTGGGTAAGTATGCATCATTAGTAGCATCAACTTCTTCCTGTGTAATCAGAGGTCAAATGCTGATTTAGGGCGGATTCTTCCGGTTCAACCGAACCTATTGCATTCAGCTCGAACTATGAGTAATACATATGCAAAACAAAATTTTAAATGTACACATATAATAAAGATCATACTCATTTGAATCAACTAACTCTGGATCCTTGATTCGCCTCTATCAGAGGTTACCAGTGATGTATTATCTTCATCCGAGATAAGTGCTTAGAAAAATTTGGTAAACTGCATCATAAACATAGTTTTTACTTTTTAGCAACTGAAATACGTTTCACCAACAGGTTTGTTCTCTGGCGGCTCAATAGCATTAGTGGCAGCTATTGCTGTATCCATACATTTCGGAAACCTTCTACAGCATGAGGGTCGTGGGCAGTATATGGAAAATATATTTCCACTCTACAGGTAAACTAATCATCTGTCTATTACAAAGTCATATTGATTCTTAATTACCCCTTGTCTGTCTACAAGCGAAACCATGTTTTAAGCAATACATATGAGTAATAGAGCTGTATCTTTTGCAGCCTATTCGGATACATTGTCCTCCATATGCTCATGTACGCCGGGAACATATACTACTGGAGGCATTTTAGAGTCAATTATCCCTTCATTTTTGGCTTCAAGCAGGGAACAGAACTAGGTTACAGACAAGTTCTTTTCCTTGCTTCTGGTCTTTCAGTACTTGCATTGGCTGCTGCATTGTCCCACCTAGATATGGAGATGGATCCAAATACAAGAAGTTTTGAGACAGTGATTGAGCTGATCCCACTTGCCGTGGTGTTTGTAAGTCTAGCAAAAAACAGTACTTCTTCTACTTTCATTTTACAACTGATCTATACAAAAATGTTTCAAAAATTACAAACCCCTAATCTTTTTTTTTTCAGATTCTGCTTCTAATAACTTTTTGCCCTCTGAACATCATATATCGTTCAAGTCGCTTCTTCCTTATAAGATGTGGTTGGCACTGTCTATGTGCTCCCCTTTACAAGGTACCAGCAATTTGTTTAAGAGATATTGCAGATTAATAACGCAGAAAGTACGTAGATACTAAAATGTTTCACATAATTTTGCAGGTTAATCTACCAGATTTTTTCTTGGCAGATCAGCTTACTAGCCAGGTTTTACACTAAGCTTTTTCTTTTGTAATGGGGAACTTCTGTATTATACCAAAAGAGAATCCAAGAAATTGATAATTCAGTCTGTGCAAATTTTGCAAAACTTATGGGAAAGAACTTTAATGTGCTCTTGCATTTCAGGTTCAGGCAATTAGGAGTTTGCAGTTCTATGTCTGCTACTATGTGTGGGGCAACTTCAGAACAAGATCTAATAAATGTCAAGAAAGCAGTGTTTATCAAATCTTATACATAGTCGTCGCAATTATTCCCTTTTGGTCTCGGTTTATTCAGGTGTGAGAAACTTTGCACCAGAAAAAATGAAAATAGGTATCTTCAAACTTATTTAACATGGTGATAATTTGTATAATATATGTACAGTGCCTTCGCCGCTTATTTGAAGAGAAAGATTCAATGCAGGGGCTTAATAGCCTCAAATATTTCTCAACCATTGTTGCTCTTGTGATGAGGACACTTTATGCTCAAAAGAGAGGAACGTTTTGGAGAGTAATGGCGGCATCATCCTCAGGAATTACTACAGTTGCAAATACTTACTGGGACATTGTTATAGATTGGGGTTTATTGCAAAAGAATTCAAGAAACCGTTGGTTGAGAGACAAACTGCTTGTGCCACACAAGATTGTCTACTTTGTTGCCATTGTAAGTTGCAGAAAGCAGGTTTGAAAAATATATAGAGTATTACACAACTCTCTTCCAGTGTAAATTAACTTTCTTGAAGACTAAATGCAGGTTCTTGACATTATTCTGAGACTAGTATGGATGCAGTTGGTTCTTGATTTTCAAGAACTACCATTTCTGCACAAGAAAGCAATGGTTGCAGTAGTTGCCTCTCTAGAGATCCTTCGCCGAGGCATGTGGAATTTTTTCAGGTCGGAACTCCAAACCATTATCTATTTGAGTAACATATTCCATGATATTGTAAAAGAATTTTTAAGCTATTAAGTCATCTAACCGTCCATAAAAAGAGGAATTAGAAACCTGAAAAACAAGACAGTTAATTATATGCTACAACAGGTTAAAATGTAAAGTTTATCTATTTTATAGCAGAAATTTGATGAGTTAGCCAGCTACTTGTGTATTTATTTGACATCACGTAGAAGATAGTTATGCTGTCTTTTATTGTTCAGGTTGGAAAATGAGCACTTGAATAACGTCGGGAAATATCGTGCCTTCAAGTCCGTACCATTGCCTTTTAACTACGAGGAGGACAAGAGTCTATAACTATATTTAGCTGATACGCAGAAGTCAAAGGAATCCAGGGTTTTCTTTTCTTTCTTTTTTTTTCTTGTACAAATTCTTTGATTCGTTTGTCAATATTGGTGTTTATAATACAGTTTTTTTCATGAAATTAGCAGTGAAGATATAGGACCAAAAGAAAGTTGATTCCAGCCTCTTGAAAACGGTCTTTACGTTGTTGCTTCAGATTTCTACGTTCTATATTGTGTCTGAACTTAATGTACCAAAAAATGGTTTAGATCCGCAAGGGACATTCTTTATATGAAATGGAATGGTGCTTGATAATTGGTTGACTCTCTCTACAAACTACCAAGACGTGCTACTACCAAAAATCTTTTCACGAAAATTCTTAGCGTTATTTTAGGCCCAGACGTGCTACTACCAAAAATCTTTTCACGAAAATTCTTAGCGTTATTTTAGGCCCATGATTGATTCATGGAGTTACCATAACCACTCAAAAACAATAGCTGAAGAATACAGACACTTGCGTCCAGGTTTCTTGGTCAAAAGAGTCCCAAAATATTTAACAAAAACGGATGTTTGAGGTCCCATCTTTTTAAAATTTCACATGACATTGGCTCGTAATACGATTGAAGGAAATCCCTCTTATGTAGAATAAGCCTTAGGAGCAGTTGCGGAGGCAGGATTTTTATTAGAGGGGATTCAAAACACACACACACACACACACACACACACACATATATATATATATATATATATATATATATATATATATATATATATATATATATATATATATATATATAAAAAAAAAAGATGTTTGAGGTCCCATCTTTTCAAAATTTCACATGACATTGGCTCGTAATACGATTGAAGGAAATCCCTCTTATGTAGAATAAGCCTTAGGAGCAGTTGCGGAGGCAGGATTTTTATTAGAGGGGATTCAAAACACACACACACACACACACACACACACACACACACACACACACACACACACACATATATATATATATATATATATATATATATATATATATATATATATATATATATATATATATATATATATATATATTGAGGTCCCATCTTTTCAAAATTTCACATGACATTGGCTCGTAATACGATTGAAGGAAATCCCTCTTATGTAGAATAAGCCTTAGGAGCAGTTGCGGAGGCAGGATTTTTATTAGAGGGGATTCAAACACACACACACACACATATATATATATATATATATATATATATATATATATATATATATATATATATATATATATATATATATATATATATATATATATATATATATATATATATATATATATATATATATATATATATATATATATATATATATATATATTCAACCACAGTGTAATTTTTCAATGTAGGGACTGTGAACCCCTTTCAGCTCCTTAGTGTGGCAGCCCACGCTTAGAAGTAGTTTGTGTGGGGTCCATCCCATAAATTAAGGAAGAAATTGATTGGCAGCCATCTTTTCTTTCTTATTGTCAAATAAGGTAGATTGCAGAAGGAAAATGTCAAACTTCTTAGGTGGAAGAAAGAAAAAATTTGCATTGCAAATTTTCAACCAATCCTTCATTCTGATTGGTTGAAGAGGTAGGCTATTTCTCCTATAAAAGGAGAGCTTCGACTTCTTCATTTTACCGCACAGAAAGAGAAGCAACACAATAGTTGCAGAGAGTATTTCTTAGGCATTGTGAGAAATAGACTGTGTAGAAGAAAATAGAGAGTGAACGATATTATCGTGAAGTGAGAATATCAAAAGAGGGTTATTTCTTTTGAGTGTTGTAGTGGTCTTTGGAGTATTTTACTCGGACCTACAAAGTGTAAAATTTCTTGCTATAGTGATATTAGTTGCTCGTCTCGGGGCCGTGATTTTTTCCTTATTCAAAAGGATTTTTCACGTAGAAATCTTGGTGTCGTTGTCACTCTTTTATTCTTGTTAATTACCGTATCTCGGTGCTGCATTATTATTCCGCCTTTAGTACCGTGAATATTATTTCTATGAGGGTTTATTCCCAACAACTGGTATCAGAGCACATGTTCTGCTCGTTCACAAAAATACTAATCAATGTCGGTAGTACTATACTCGGTGAAAAATAAAAATGTCCGGAGTAAAGTACGAGGTAGCAAAATTTAACGGAGATAGCGGTTTCTTAACATGGCAAAGAAGGATGAGAGATCTGCTCATCCAACAAGGATTATACAAGGTATTAGATGCTGATGCCAAAATGCCTGATACCATGAAAGCTGAGGATTGGGCTGACTTAGATGAAAGGGCTGCTAGTGCAATCAGGTTGCACTTATCAGATGATATGGTAAATAACATCATTGATGAAGAAACCGCACGTGATATTTGGACAAGGTTGGAAAGCCTATACATGTCCAAAACGCTAACAAATATATTGTACCTGAAGAAGCAGCTATACGTCCTACACATGGGTGAAGGTACGAATTTTTTGTCATATTTAAATATGTTTAACGGACTAATCACACAGCTCGCCAATCTCGGAGTGAAAATCGAGGAAGAAGATAAAGCCATCTTACTGTTGAACTCGTTGCCATCTTCGTACGATAATCTGGCAACAACCATCTTGCACGGTAAGACTACCATTGAGTTGAAAGATGTCACATTGGCTCTTCTACTCAATGAGAAGATGAGAAAGAAGCCTGAAAATCAAGGACATGCTCTCATCACAGAAGGTAGAGGCAGGAGTTATCAAAGGAGTTCGAGCAACTATGGTAAATCCGGAGCTCGTGGGAAGTCTAAGAACCGATCCAAATCAAGAGCTAGAAATTGCTACAATTGTGATCAACCAGGTCACTTCAAAAGAGATTTCCCAAATCCAAGGAAGGGCAAAGGTAAAACTAGTGGCCAGAAGAATGACGACAACACAGCCGCCATGGTGAAAAACAATGATAATATTGTCCTCTGTATAAACGAGGAAGAGAAATGCATGCACTTATCAGGTCCAGAGTCGGAATGGGTGGTTGATACAACAACATCTTACCATACCACACCGGTAAGATATCTTTTTTGCAGATTTGTAGCAGGTGATTTCAGCCTTGTGAGAATGGGTAACACAAGTTACTCAAAGATTGCGGGGATCGGTGACATTTGTATCAAGACAAATGTCGGATGCACATTGGTTCTAAAGGACGTGCGACATGTACCTGATTTGCGGATAAACTTAATCTCGGGAATTGCTTTAGACCGAGATGTATACGAGAACTATTTTGCAAATCAAAAGTGGAGACTCACCAAGGTATCATTGGTGATTGCAAAGGGAGTTACTCGTGGCACGTTGTACAAGACAAATGCAGAAATATGCCAAGGTGAATGGAACGCGACACAAGATGAAATTTCTACAAATTTATGGCACAAAAGAATGGGTCATATGAGCGAGAAGGAATTGCAGATTCTTGCCAGGAAATCACTCATTTCTTATGCCAAAGGTACAACGGTAAAACCATGTGACTACTGTTTATTAGGTAAGCAGCATAGAGTCTCATTTCAGACATCGTCTGAAAGAAAATTGAATATACTTGATTTGGTATATTCTGATATTTGTGATCCAATGGAAATTAAATCGATGGGCGGTAACAAATATTTTGTTACTTTTATTGATGATGTTTCATGAAAATTGTGGGTTTATATTTTGAAAATCAAAGATCAGGTGTTTCAGGTTTTCCAAAAGGTTCATGCTATGGTGGAAAGGGAGACAAGCCAAAAGCTAAAGCGTCTCCGAAGTGACAATGAAGGTGAGTACACTTCAAGGGAATTTGAAGAGTATTGTTCGAGTCATGGGATCATACATGAAAAGACAGTTCCTGGAACCCCACAGCACAATGACGTAACCGAAAGGATGAACTGCACCATAGTGGAGAAGGTGAGAAGCATGCTCAGAATGGCTAAACTGCCTAAGTCATTCTAGGGTGAAGCAGTTCAGACAGCCTGTTACCTGATCAATAGGAGTCCATCGGTTCCGTTGGCGTTTGACATCCCAAAGAGAGTTTGGATCAATAAGGAGGTATCCTACTCGTATGTGAAGGTGTTCTGTTGCAAATCTTTTGCACATGTACCAAAGGAGCAGAGAACAAAGTTGGATGATAAATATGTTCCTTGCATGTTCATCAGATATGGAGAAGAATTCGGATAAAGATTGTGGGATCCCGTAAAGAAGAAGGTCATCAGAATCAGAGATGTAGTCTTGCGAGAAAGTGAAGTTGGAACTACTGATGATATGCCAGAGAAGGCCAAGAATGGTATTATTCCTAACCTTGTTACTATTCCTTCTACTTCTAACAATCCCACAAGTGCAGAAAGTACGACCGACGAGGTTATTGAGCAGGGGGAGCAACCTGGTGAGGTTATTGAGCAGGGGGAGAAACTTGATGATGATGTCGAGCAAGTGGATCACCCCACTCAGGGAGAAGAACAACCTCAACCTCTGAGGAGATCAGAAAGGCCACGGGTAGAGTCATGCAGGTACCCTTCCACGGAGTATGTCCTCATCAGTGATGAGGGGGAGTCAGAAAGTCTTAAGGAGGTGATGTCACATCCAGAAAAGAACCAGTGGATGAAAACCATACAAGAGGAGATGGAATCTTTGCAGAAAAATGGCACGTACAAGCTGGTTGAACTTCCAAAGGGTAAAAGACCACTCAAATGTAAGTGGTCTTTAAACTCAAGAAAGATGGAAAAGGCAAGCTGGTCAGATACAAAGCTCGATTGGTGGTAAAAGGCTTCGAGCAGAATAAAGGTATTGATTTTGATGAAATTTTCTCACCTGTTGTCAAAATGACTTCTATTCGAACAATCTTGAGCTTAGCAGCTAGCCTAGATCTTGAAGTGGAGCAGTTGGACGTGAAAACTGCATTTCTTCACGGAGATTTGGAAGATGAGATCTATATGGAGCAGCTAGAAGGATTTGAAGTAGCTGAAAGGAAATACATGGTGTACAAACTGAATAAGAGTCTTTATGGGTTGAAGCATGCACCAAGGCAGTGGTACAAGAAGTTTGACTCATTCATGAAAAGTCAAACTTACACAAAGATATATTCTGATCTATGTGTATACTTCAAAAGATTTTCTGAAAATAACTTTATTATATTGTTGTTGTATGTGCATGACATGTTAATTGTAGAAAAAGACAAGGGGATGATCGCAAAGTTGAATGGAGATTTGTCCAAGTCATTTGATATGAAGGACTTGGGCCTAGCACAACAAATTCTGGGTATGAAGATAGTTCGAGAGCGAACAAGTAGAAAGTTGTGGATGTCTCAGGAGAAGTACATTGAACGTGTACTGGAATGCTTCAACATGAAGAATGTTAAGCCAGTCAGCACACCTCTTGCTAGTCATCTAAAGTTGAGCAAGAAGATGTGTCCTACAAGTGTGGAGGAGAAAGGGAACATGGCTAAATTTTCTTATTCTTCAACAGTCGGAAGCTTGATGTATGCAATGGTATGCACCTGACTTGATATTGCTCATGCAGTTGGTGTTGTTAGCAGATTCCTTGAAAATCCTATAAAGGAACATTAGGAAGCAGTCAAGTGGATACTCAGGTACCTGAGAGGTACCACGGGAGATTGTTTGTGCTTTGGAGGATCTTATCCAATCTTGAAGGGTTATACAGATGTTGATATGGCAGGTGACATTGATAACAGAAAATCCACTACTGGATATTTGCTTATATTTTAGGGGGAGCTATATCATGGCAGTCTAAATTGCAGAAGTGTGTTGCACTTTCAACAACTGAAGCAAAGTACATTGCCGCTATAGAGGCTGGCAAGGAGATGGTATGGCTCAAGCGGTTTCTTCAAGAGCTGGAATTGCATCAAAAGGAGTATGTCGTCTATTGTGACAGTCAAAGTCCAATAGACTTGAACAAGAACTCCATGTACCATGCAAGAACAAAGCATATAGATGTGAGATATCATTGGATTCGTGAGCAGGTGGAGAACGAATCTTTACAGGTCAAAAAGATTCACACAAGTAAAAATCCTGCTGATATGTTGACTAAGGTAGTACTAAGAGACAAATTCGAGTTATACAAAGAACTTGTCGGCATGCACTCAAACTAGAAGATAGTGCTACCTCCTTCAGGTTAATGAGACTGAAGAGGGAGATTTGTGGGGTCCATCCCATAAATTAAGGAAGAAATTGATTGGCAACCGTTCATATCTACCCACCCATGTTTAAATATCTGATTATGTATATACATTTGAATCCCTATGTCATTAACCGACTCGATGAAACGACACGCGAAGAGCCATTCATTGGCATGTATGAACAATAATTTTTGTTAACCAAATTCATGGGTAGTCAGTCCTCTTGCAAATCCAGAACAGTATCAACGAGTTGTTGGAGCACTCTAATAACTCACTCCGACATCGCGCGCATTCTCAGTCAATAAGCTTGCCTTTATGCACTGTCCAACGGATGTTCATTGGCAAGCAATCAAACCAGTCCTCCGTTGCTCACTGCTCATGGTCTACTTTTCTCAAAAAGTTCAACCTTGCACCTCCAAAGCTTCTCAAACAGCGACTAGGACGATAGACGATCCACCTCTGGATATCTAATTTATATGGGGTCCAATTTAATCTCATGGTCGTCAAAAACCAACTCACGGTAACGTTGCATCCGGGGCCGGATCTATATCATGAACCCATACTCTCCTCCCTCGATATTTTTCTCATCTCCTTCTTAAATAAGCATGTGTGAACCCATGCTCAAGTGAGCACTTTGGCTCACCGGTCAATGAGTGCACATTTGCCCGCAAGGTCACCAGTTCAATCCCTACATATATAGCATGTTTTATTAATATAGCATATATATATATATATATATATATATATATATATAGCATTAATATTAATGTTATATTAACATATGCTATATTAATATAAGTATACATATGTTGTTATTGCTAAAACTTAAGTATTAATATAACATTACATCTTATAGAATTATACACTTTGTTTTTAAATGTGTTATAGTAAGTTTTAATCGAATATAATTGAATTTTCAATTGATCCACTGATGAAGTATCCGAGCAAAGTACTAATAAAGTGATCGAGAATAAAACATTTAAGACTATGTCGATTATACACATCTTGGAGCATCTAGTCACTCATTATACATGAGCATGTTGTCACTTAAAATGTTTAAAATGTCCACTTAAACTTCAAGATTTGTTTTCTTATTTATTCACCGATCAAGCATTCGAGCGATGTAATGAACAGTTGAGAATAAATTAAAGCATCAACACTTGTCATATATATGTAAGTGTAAATTATCATAAATAAATAAAATCATACACTCTATTATAATCTATTACACTTGAAGTGTAATTTATATTAAAGCACACAGATGATAAACATTATATATATAATTGATCAAGTGTAATTGATATAGTCGTTATATCCAATATGCTATGACACACTTAGTGTCTTAGTAAATAGATTATAAAGTGTATCATTGATGTAATGCTATGGTAAAACTTAAGATGTAGTGCTATATATAAATCTAATTATATATTATTTTATTACAATCTTTAAACACAAAATCAATCGGTATGTGGTGCAAGTTAATTAAAAAAATTGATTAAGGAACAAATTAAGAAAGAAAGCATATATTACGTGTGCAAAATGCTAAGAACAAAAACATTTGTTAAGTAATTAATAAAAAAAATATTATTAAACTTTTTATAATTTATTTTTCAACCGATTTCGGTCGGTATTTGTGAGGTCAAACAGTCAAACATTTTTAACAATACCGACCGAAATCGGTCGAAAATCTGTTAATTAGACCAACACATACGGGTTCCTTCCCTATTTTCATCTTTTCACTCTCTCTCTCTCTTTAATCTCTCTTCCATCTCCCTTTCCCACAGAAATTTGGCCTAATCCCAACCAAAATCAAGTCACCCACCCTCAAAATCGAAGCCCCACCTATTCGATCTCACGCTTGCGCCCCCAGCCGCTGCCACCATTGTTTCGCGCCTCCATCACCACCACTACCACGCCGCCACCACCACCACTTTCTCCTCGTCGGCGGCACCACCACTGCCATTGTTGTTCAAGGTTAGTAATATACTTTATTAGCTTTTTAATTTTTAATTTTAAATTTTTGGAATATAATTTTATGTAATATTTTAGGATTTTTGTCTATTTAGGATTTATGTGACTAAATAAGGGTTTTGAACTGCATTAGATTTAGATTTAGAATTGAACTATCTAAAATTATAATTTTTTTAGGGTTTTTGGTTTGAACTACATTAGATTTAGAATTAAGGTATAAATTATGAACTACCTTAAATTATGAACTTGTGGTTCTTAATAGAACTCAAATTAATGCATTTAAATTATTTAATGTATAAACTAATTTAAGGTATAAATTATGAACTTAAGGTATAAATTATGAACTTATGGTTCTTAATAGAACTCAAATTAATGCATTTAAATTATTTAATATATAAATTAATTTAAGGTATAAATTATGAATTTAAGGTATAAACTATGAACTACAATATCAATTAATCTAATTGAGTTAGTCTAATTGCATGGCTTATCTAATTCATTGTTCCAGCGAGTCTAATTATGATTAATAATAGGGTTAGAACAATATATTAATATAACATTTAATTTATTTGTTCTTTGTGTATATGAAATATCGTAGTTGGATGTATAATAGGAATTATCCTAATCGTCAGTTTTTTAGGAAGGAATTTATAGAAGGGGTTAATGAATTTATTAGGCATGCAATGTCACTTGAACCATTTCAGTTTGGAGGGATGATTAGGTGTCCTTGTGTGAAGTGCAAGTGTTTGCATTTTTTCGAATCGGAGGATGTTAAGACTTATCTTTATAAAAAAGGGTTTATAGATAATTTTTTGTGTGGACTAATCATGGAGAGGTTGATGGCAGTTATGATGTATTTCATAACATAGTTGTTGGTGAAAGTAGTAGGTCGGTGGAGAATAACGTTCTACATCCTAGATACCATGAATGGTTGCGGATGCTTTTGGGGTGCACTTCAAGTTTGAACCCCATAAAAGTGTTGAACAAGCTCTTAACGAAGAGGCAAAATATTTTTATGAATAGTTAGAAGCCGCTAGTCGTCCACTAAGTGAAGGAAGTGTGCACTCTCAATTGTCTGTTGCAGTTAGACTATTAAGTATCAAATCAGATATCAATATTTCTCAAGCGAGAATGGATTCTTTCATTGGCTTTATGAATGAACTAGTTGACCCGACTTTCAACATACCTGAAGATTTCTATAAGGCTAAAAGATTGATTTTAGCCACTCGGATCACAGTAGTGGTCTGGATTGCAGCAGGGGTCTAGATCGCATCCATCTTCATCAGAGACCTCGTCTCCCTCTCCATGGGGTTCGTCTCCTAGCATTTCTAGACTTCACCTTCGAGATAGTAGCGTTGATCCAGATGCCTCCCCTTCTACGCACGCTTCAGATTCATCGGCATATGATGATCCAGAGGAAGTGCGGTATGATCGTTATCATAGGATGATCATCAAGTCTGAGGGCAATGGGTAAGATTTATTTATTACTTCTTTGTTTTTGCTAAATTATAATAGCTAGTCTTGTTTATTTAATGTAATTGTTATGTTGCAGGTTCATACCTAGTCATCAGACTACAAATATAATCACTGAAGCTCTTAGCCGGTTGTATGGGAGTGAATTTTCACCGGAGCACGTGGAGCAAATTCTTAACCAATTTAAGGTTTTAATACAATTCTTATCTATTTAAGCATTATATTAACAATATTTTCATATAGCGTTATACACTTCATTTGCAGACTAAGTGTGCCTGGGAGGACCGGCATAACAGTGCCATTCTTGTAAATTTTAAGTTCAAATGTTGACCACTGAGAAATTCGAGAAGAAGAGTGAACATGGAAAGAAGGCCCGAGCATCTGAGAAGGCTAGCTCCTTGCACTGTGTGGGTGCAAGGAGCATGGGGACTGTGAGGAAACTACTGGTATGTAAGGCCCCGTAAAATTTCGTAAAGGAATTTAAGGTTTCGTGGTGCCGAAGTAGGCTTACGTGTTTGAGGATTGTAGCTCGCTGTGGCTCGAACTTTTTGGGTCGAACAATGCACTGGTCAGTAAAGGAAAATTTTGGATAGAAAAATACATTTCGGCGGCCCACTATGCGGCCGCATAATGGCCGCAGAGTGAAGCAGCTTAGGCAAGTTTGGAGAGCAGGTTTGCAGCGCATTATGCGACCGCAGACCAGTTCTGCGATGCATTATATGACCGCAGAACAGGTCTGCGGGCCGCATAATGACCGCAGACTGAGTCAGTTTTGCCCAGTTCCAGAGGGCAATTATGCGGTCCATTTCGCGGACCGTAGATGCATTATGCGGTCGCTTATGCGATCGCAGATCCTGTTCCGGAGCTTTATTTTTTGGGGTTTTTATAACCCGACCCTACTTTGTTAAATAGACGATATGTACTATTTTTTTAGCAAAAACCTAATATTTTGAGAGAAAGAAAGTGCTCTAGAGAGGGAGAGAGTTCCTCAACCAATTGTTCCTCAATTCTTACTCAAATCTTGGAAGATTATAAAGGAAAGCACACTAGGTATTCATCCTAGAGGTAAAATTCTACACCCTAAACCTTAATTTTGAAATTTAACTAGGAACGGGTAATTGGTAAGATAATATTTGGGTATGGGAGTTGTTTATTTTGCATGAATGTGTTATCAAGATATGTAGGGAGATTATTGAGCTAAAATGGTAAAGAATGGGTTGTGGGATGATCGGATCCTCCATGAAAGGGCCTTGAAACCTTAATGCACACCTAATATTTAATAAAATGCTTAAAGGATCTAGAACCATGAGTATCTTCCTAATTTTAGTTAAATTTATTACATTTCTACAATAGATTGAAGTTGCTAAGATTTTCGAAATATTTTAGAGTTTAAGAAAGCTCAAGTGAGGTATGTTGGCTAAACTATTCTCTTAGAATTGAACCCCGCAATGTCCTTGTAAGTCATGCCCCTTTTAAATTGAATTTTTTTCAAATAAGCCTTGTGTCGAAATAATTATGTATTCAATATGTATTTCAAAGATTCTTGTTATGATAAGTTTATGTTAGAAGATGTGGTTTAAGTATGGGTTGTGTGTTACTATGTTATGATTTGAAAGTGTGAATTCTTATGAAAGCTACCATGTCAATTGTGTAGGAAGTCATATGTGCCTAAGACCCTAATTTGCTTAAGTATGTGATTAAAGTCTTAATGTTGAAAGGCCTTGTTGTTGATTATTTATGATAACGATTGAAAAGGGAATAGTGAGCTGAATTATGAAGTATGGCCAATGTGCCAAGAATGATATTGCCTTATCGCCAATGATGTTAATAAAATGAATGACATGTAAAAGAATATGAATTGAGTAGTAAATACTTTTAATAACAAATTCTTTGGGAGTATCGATAAGTCATCGAGGAAGGGTAGGTCGGAACAACCTAACCCCGAAACTATACGTGCCGGTGTAGGAGTGATTGAGGGGTAAATCCCTATTTTAATGTGATGAGACTGTTTTCCCTTATATGGGATGAGATTGGTGTGTTGAGATATGTTTCCCTTAAATGGGATGAGATTATTGTTAGCTAGATGTGATGTAATGTCGACCCACATGGCATTTTGGTGAGACAGCTTAGCCGGTCGGGCTGAGATCGGACGCCATGCCGCACACATGGTAGTATTGTGAGTGTATGTCTCGGGGTGAGACGGCTTAGCCGGTCGGGCTGAGACCGGACTCCGTGCTAAAATACGGTGGTATATCGGTGCTAAAGATCTCCCAACTTAAATTACCTAAACCTACGTGAAATTTACATTTCCCCTAATGTGGCACTTTGATACTGTTTGAGTCTCTTATTGATATCATTTTTATTCTCCGTTTATTGTTGCTCATTCTATTGAGAGGGTGTTTAGTTTTACATACTACTACTATTCCATATATACTAATGTCCCTTTTGCCGGGGGCACTGCATCTTTAATGGATGCAGGTGGTATTGATCAGTGATAGTAGCATACCCTCTCCCCAGCTGATTTGGCGAGCCCCACTTCATTTTGGGGTCCTGTATCTTCTATCATTTGTACATAGCATTTTGAGGTATAGTAAGGGCCTTGTTGCCGGCACTGTCATAGCACTTTTCTGTTCCTATTAGAGGCTCTGTAGACATAGTGTGGGTTGTATATATTTTTGGAAAAGTTAAACTAAAAATATTTTAATGGTATCATATGTTCCACTTTAACTATGATTGTACAACATACTGTTTTGAAGATTTGTTAATGACGTAACTAATGGAAATGAACCGGTGTTGTTCGCATGAATCTTATTGACTTATTGATGAAATGTATTCTTCTCTTTATGTGTGAGCGAGTTGGGTAGACGACACTGTGCAGGCTTGCCCGACCGAGGTAACTCTGTTGAGCGCCGGTCGCGCTCCCCGAGGTCGGGCGTGACATGGTAATTTCTTAAAATATTTAAATCTATTTTTATCGAACTATATTTATATATTTTAATTTAGTTCTAATATTTTATTATATTTGTAGAAAAAAATATGGGAGGAAGATGACTCATGATGAGTTCTTCATGGAGACTCACATCCGGAAGAAGAAGGCACCGACAAATCTAACTAAATGGGTCGAGGACCGGGCGGAGACTACATATGTAAGTTTCATAACTATTATAATTTAAAATTAATATTTATAATATTATATAGTTAATAATTTTTTATCTTCTAAATAAAGGGTCGCTACAAGGCTAATGTGGAGAAGTACACTCAGAGCTTCCCACTGAATGAGCAAGGCGAAGGACCACCCCTTTCAGACGAAGAAGCGCAGAAGATATGATTGGATATTGTCGGTGGTCCTAAAAAGGGGATAGCATATAGCCTTCCAGAGAGATCATTTCGGCGCTACATGGTTGGATTGCAAGGTATAGGGACTTTCGCCCAGGGCGAGGCAATTGATAGTTCGACTCTCTCGTCGATGGAGAAGAAGATCGCAAAGCTGACAGCAGAGCTTGAAGAGACAAAGGCTAGAGAAGAAAAAAGAGATAAATAATTTGATACCCTTCAAGTTTAGCTAGAAAAGAGGGACCAACAATTTAATGTCCTTCAAAGTCAGCTGGCCAATCTTCTTGCTAGTGGTGCTTTCCCGATTCTCCGGTCTTGTGAGTTTTCCTCAGATGCTAATCCTTCTCGTCGTGATCCTTCGAACCATGCCGACGATGAATCTTATAGTAGTGGAGATGGAGATAGAGATGATGTAGTACAAAACACTCATAGAATGATGTTTGAACTTTTAACTTGTGAAACGTTTTGTTGTTAGGTATTTTGAAACTCTATAAATACTGTTAATATAGTTTTGATAGTTTTTATTATTGTTGTTGTTATTAGTTGAATGGAAGCAATGTAATGCTGCCATTATAGGTGATTGGTTGTTGGCAGGTGGGGCAGCTGTTTTACAGCTGTATTCTGCCAAAAACTTACCCAGAAAACCGACCGCCTTCATGTTCATTTAATTTTATAGAAATTTAAATTTACCGACCAACTTCGGTCGGAATTTTTTATTTTAAATTTTAAATATTTTAATAATATCGGCCGACTTCGATCAGAATTTTAAATTTTAAATATTTTAATATTACTGACTGAGTTTAGTCGGAAATAAACAATATTAAAAAAATAAATAATTAAAATTCCGACCGAAGTCGGTCACTAATTTAAAAATAATTAAAAATTATTTTCAAGAATACCGACCGAATTCGGTCGGTAAATTTATTTTGTGTCAGATTATTTGGTCAAAGTGCGTTAAAAATTATCGACCGACTTCGGTCGGAAATATTGACCGTCTGCGGTCGCCTCGCATTAGCGACCATTATGTTTTCGACGAATTAAAAACGGTCGGAAATCGGTCGATTTTGTTCAATTCCGACCGATTTCAGTTGGTTTTTCTGGACGCTTTTTCTAGTTTTCTAGTAGTGATTGTAAGTAATGATGCCATTATTGATAGTTTTCAAAGTATGAAAAGTTGCTGAGGACATAAAGAATGCTAATAATATTAATTAGCATTTGCTCGTCAACTTGGGTCATCGTAAAAATATTTATATTATCAAATCATATATTTAACTAAAGATAGTGGTGCACACATGCCCTTAGAATCCTCGATACGCCTCTGGTCGCATCCGAAGTATTGTGGGCTCAATTCCTAATTAAGGAGCTTGGATTTTCGAATACACTTCTTGGTACTCTCTAGTGTGATAACATTGGTTCCATTTACCTCTTTCCGGATCCCATTTTTCGTGGTCGAACCAATCACGTAGAGTTGGATTATCACTTTATTAGAGCAGGTAAAGCTTGGAAATTTAATCGTAAAATTCATATCAAGCACTGACTAACTCGCTGATATTCTCACAAAGATGCTGGGTACGAAAGTATATCTTTATTTTCTTGACAAGCTGAACTTCAATGCCTTCAGCCATCAGCTTGAGGGGATGTTAGGACTTGCCCTGATTTTCTTATCATAAGTTAAAATTTTCTTCTACTTGAAGGAAGAACAGAACATTAACCATAATTGATTTATTTTTCCTAAAAGAAAATATAGATCTTGTCCATATTTGACATATCTTTTTCTTGGAGAAAAAGGTTACAGACTTCTACAAATTGAGAATTCCTCATTCACACTAATACATAACATCCACATTATGGCCCTTACGAGAGTTATGTTTAGTGGGAGACTATTCTCTCAATTTGTTTTCTCTTTTATATTAGTGATGAATGATATGCAGGTAATTTGACCAAATTATAATAAATTATTATGCCTTTTTTAGTATATTTTTATTTGTCATCTTGATTTATCGTTGCCAAATTTTGCTTTGTTAGTTTTCGCACGACGCCTTATTATTTCAATCCCAACAAGTGATTTCATCGCCAATGATTCAATGAGGTTGAAGACATGTTTAAAGTGGATTTTGATCAAGCTGCAAATAATTTGATGATAATGAAGAATTTTGTCCAAAAAAATATACGAGTACTATATTTGGAGATAAATTTTTAATCATATATTCAACATTCCTGATGCTGCAAATAAAAATTATTTTTAACACATGTTTACTTTTAACGCATGTACTCCACTTTTAACCATGTCCACTTTTAACACACGACTCCAATATTTTTAATTCGTGCTCACTTTTAATGCACATGGCTCCAAATTTCAAATCATACCCACTTTTAATCATGACAAGCAGCAATGATGAAGATTATGTGAAGAAGGCGGATCGAGTATTGTTAAGATAATTCAGGTCAACGGGGAAAATTATTAGAATTTGCCCTAACTTTCACCATATTCGAATTTTCTTTTGCTTGAAGGAAGAACAGAATATTAACCATAATTAATTTACTTTTCCTAAAAGAAAATATAAATCTCTTTTATATTTGACAAATCTCTTGCTTGAAAAAAACAAATTGTGTCTATAAATTCCTTCACATTAGAACACAACATCCATGATGTAACCCTTACGGGAGTTCTATTTAAGGGGGGCTATTCTTTAAAAAAAAAAAATTGTTTTCCCTTTTATACCAGTGAAAACAGCCTCTTGCAGAAATGCAGGGTACGCAGACCCTAAAATTAGGTGCTCACAGCCCCTTATGGTCCGATCCTTTCCCGGACCCCGCGCATAGCGGGAACTTAATGCATCGGACTGTTATTTTTCTCCTTTATACTAATGATAAATATATGTAGATCAATGGATCAAATCATAATAAATTATTATGCCTTGTTCAATATATATTTATTTGTGTTGATTTATCATCACCCAAGTTTATTCAGTTAGCTTCCCAATAGGGGATGTTAGAGAAAATGTTAGTTCCCTATGTTTCTCTACTTATATTTCTCTGTTTCTGGTTTATTATCACCAATAAACATTATCTGGAAAATTATTGTAGTAGCTGTCTTCTTCGTATCATAGTTATCTTCATAGTAAATTATACGCGGATTTTCTATTCTACGTGTCTCCTTTTTATAATCTTGATTGTGTAAGACTCTTTTTGAGGTTTCGTTAGAACCAAATAAAAACGCAGGACAAACCGCCACTAGTGGTTGCTGCTGATGACATTGGACATTAATCTATATCTGGACTAGCGCAAAATCCAGGGTCTTCCACTGATTTAAGATTGACGCAGAGGAATTTCTAGGAATAAATAGTTAATTAAAAAAATTTGAGGGTCAATGACATCATTAAAGAACTTGGTAGAATTACATCCCAGCATTCCCAAGTGTGCCTATCATAGGCGAGCCCCAAGGCTGTTTCAAAGGTTTAACAAGTATAAATGCCTTAACTACAGGAGAGGTAAGTCACTGAGACTACATTACGCCATAATAGGTTTTCTAACAACGTTACTACCTGATTCAGCTCATCTTTTTGATCAATTATAAACTTAAATTTTTTTTTAATTGGACACAAATACAACAGATCACCTCTGATTTTTAAGTGCACGGGATAGTAGAGGCCGATCCTGGCAAAGGACTCAAGCATGACCTTGAATGAGGATCATTGCTCTAGCTACCGGAAGTTGCACCAAATCGAAGACCAGTACACATAAAATGGAAAAGAGAATAGAGGTGATGAAGATCATTACTGTTCTTTAGCCAAGTGCAATATTAAACAGCGATTCTTTATTCTTATCAAACAAGGTCGAGCTTTTGACTCGTAGTCAGCCACCCAAATCCCGTAAAATCTGAGACTAGCAAATCAGTTTTTATCTGCAGATCCAATCAAGATGCCATCAAAATCACTTTCTTTTTAGTATACATACTTGGTGAGTGCCTACCAAGGCTCAAGCGAATGAGAACAGCTTAACTTTTTTGCCTCTAACCTTCAGATGCATCAACATTCTTCACATTCTTTCTCATATTGCTATCCTTTTCCACATTAGTCTCACACAATCAGATTATAAAAAAGAAAACAGAACATATTGCCATTGCATATGTAGGAGAATCTTTTAAGAGCTGAAAAAGTACAGTACTTATGTAGCCATGAATTACAGCCCCCGATATCAACGACCATACAAAAGTAGAGAACTGTCAGGACTCCCAACTTTAAAAATAATGGGTCAGAGTCCAGCAGAAACATTAAGGAAAAATATTAAACCGGAATTTGTCTTTGAAATTGGCATCAACACATTAGAATGTCGATGCAGCACAGTCATCAAACTTCTATGGGAAGGAAATGGCCAACAAAAATAAGGGCCATTTCCTAAAGATAGCTTTGGTTAAAAACAGCCAACTTTAAGAGACCCCATTTATCTACACCTACTATTAGAAGTCAGTTCAGCATTACGCCCTTTCTAATGCATCACGCATGCTAGTCACAAGATTCTCCTTTCCAAGAATTCTACTCAACCTATAAACTACTGTAATATCTACACCGGAGTTGCGTACTTCCAAGATATCACTCTTTCATCCGTTAAATTCTGTTTAACCAGTGAAATTCACATATAAAGGCCAGATTACCTGAAATATGAACTAATAAACAGTCTTACCCCAATATCAAGCGGCCCATTCCCTCCTCCAATAGCATGAAGAGCAACAGTGGTTGTTGAAAGAAGCCGTAGAGTCACAGGGAAAACAGCAGGTTCAACCTTTGCTGTACAAGAGAGACCAGCTTTTGAAGCATCTCTAATCTCTAATACACCACTCCCTTCCCTATTATTCAGTCCACATAAATCCAATTCTTGGTTCAGCTCGCATGAGCTCACAATGAGTGCTACTTCTTCAAGATACCTGCACTTCCCTGGACTACCCCTCCTGTTAAAGCGCTTATTCGAAGACGGACTAAGTACCAATGTCGAAGTAGCCTCAAGCCACTCCACAGTCAGTCCCTTAACTTCATCATAGTATATGCGCTGTTCGGTCTGGAAGTATGTAACAATAAAAAAAAAGCATTTTGAGAATAGGGCATGACACATAGACGTAGCAAGCATAATCTGATGCAGAAAACTGGTCCTAAAGGAAGCTTCTGGATTGTAAATACTACTCCCTCCGTTTCAATTCATATGATGTAGTTTAACTCGGTTTAGGAGTTTAAGAAAGTAAGACTTCCAAAACTTGTGGTCATAAAAATGTTATAACATTTGTATGGCTATAAAAGCTTCTCGTTAAGGGAAGATGAGAAATTTAAAGTTAAATTGTTTCCAAATAGAGAAATATGTCATTATTTTTGGAACGAACTGATAAGAAAATAGTGTCACATAAATTGAAATGGAGGGAGTAAATAGATCAATCAATCAAGGTAAAAAAGAACTTACGGCTAGCTTGTGTATGTACAAGGACATGAATCGTGGTCCCAAACCCATCACTCTTGCTTCTGAGAACAATACCTGCATGGAGGATAACACATGAATAATCAAAGGACTATTCTCATCAGTGCAAATTTGATAAGGTACAGGGATGAAAGTACGTTATCTGAGGACTATTTTCATCGTGGAAATTTTGATAAAGAGCAAAGAAAAAGGTTACACAAGTACTCAGGTTCTATTGTCCTCACATCTTTCCCATGTGTAGCTATTGCAACATACTAGAAACAAACTTAGAGCACAACAGTACACGATATCATTATTATCCTGCCATTTAGCCCTTTTCGGTTTAAAGTGATGATTGACACACGAGTGAAAGCTTTGATAAAGTACGAGGTGTTAAGCTATTGGAACTTTCTATAAACAAACTTGCAGCATAGTTAACACTTAGCAGTACAAGGATCTTCATTGTTCTTCCACTTTACCCTTCTGTTTTTTAATCATGATTAATTGCATGTCCCCATTCTGATAGCATCAGATAAGTTTTCGATTTCATCTGAGAGGAATCACAGAATCACCAATGTTTTGTTTGGGAAGGTGCGCGAAAAGAATAGTAGACAAGCCACCCAAAAAAAAGTTAAGAGAAAAAACTGATACAATGAACAATATTTTGTTTCGTTAATGAAGAACCTAAAACGATGGCAAAATAGAGAGGTATTATCTAAGTTTCTACTGTATTTCCTGTTCATCCATCTAAACAAAAAACAGAGAAGAAAATTTTCATATCCTCCTCCCACTTCTTCTTCTTCTTCCAACCAGTGCCAGACGATGCTGTGAGCTGCTAAATTTTAGAATGTCTCGAGACCTGTATCTTTGTTATTATCCAATAGATATTCTAATTACACCCTACTTTACTGAACTTCCAAATTTCTGCATGCTCTTTACTCAAAATATAACAACCTTATGTGTTTGCCAAATTCTCAAAAATACTGCCAAGTTGAGGCCATTGGCTACCCCTTTTTCAGTGGCTGAAGTTCAGCTTGAGATCTATCACTTACAAACATCCAGGTAAGACCTGATAGCATTTCACGATTCAAGCAATACGGTGCAAAATTGCAGCCGCACTGATATAGCCTCGAACCATCAAGAAAACCCCCCCCCCGCAAAACCCGGCACACCACAAAAAGGGCAGAAGATCTCACGCAAGTGCATGATATTTGTCAATTAAAAACACGCATTTAGCTTAAATTATTAAAGGTCATAACACCAATTGTTACCTCCAAATACCTTTCTTTTTGTTGTATAAAAGTATAATGCTTTGAACATAATTTACATACCTCCTTTCCTTTTAGAAGTACCCACATGTAGAGTTTCTCAATAGCATCTTTCACGTGCCTGCTAGCCAACTTTCTTTCATTGCAATGGGAAGCAATACCAGTAAGAGTTTTTGCACATGGAACCTTGTGTTTTGAAGCTGCTGCAGATAATGCTTCTTGAGCTTCAGGTGATCCAATTGCATCTTTATCAAAGCATACATTGGTCAAACATCTTTTGCGTGTCATTTCTCCCCCATCTGGATTTTGCAACAATTTGAGCTTCAGATACACCTCTTTAGCTTCTAGAGCTGCAGCAAGCATCCGATGCACCAGAATATCCGGATAGCGCCTGAGCGGAGAAGTAAAGTGTGTATATAAAGGAACAGCAAGGGCATAATGACCCCTATCATTTTCATCTTCTACGTCTCCACTGCAGAAGTAAGCTGCCACCTGCATGGGTCTTGAGGCGTAAGACATAAGAATATCTAATAACACAGAATCATCTGTGAGCTCTTGTCTAATGTGCTCCAATGAATTATGGAACTGGCCAGAGGAAGATGTGTCCAATTTCAGACCATGTTTAGAGCAGAAGGACTCGAACTCTCTGAGCTTACGTAGGTTGGGTTCAGGGTGCCTTCGCAACAGTGCACTAGAAGGGTAAGCTCTAGTTATAACTTCAGCAGCTGTCCTGTTAGCCAAAAGCATAAACTCCTCAACAAGGAAGTTCGACTCCTTCCTTCCACTGAGCACACTATCATAAGGTATCCCTTCTTCATCAAATAAGAAAACTATTTTGGGGCTTTCGAGTGATAAAGCACCATCCTCAAACCTTTTTTTCTTCAAGATTTTAGAGATCTCATAAAGGTTCTTGACAGATGTAACTACATCAGACCATTTAAAAAGGCCATGTAACACTGGCCAAGAACGTTCTCCTTTATAAGAACTTGGATCATCAAGCAATCCATCAATAATATCCTGAGCATGCTCATAAGAGAGCTTGCAACAAGATTGAATTATAGTGCGGCCAATCCAGCGCTGACTAACTTCCCCAGTAAGACTGATGTCCCAAAAAATAGAAAATGCAAGTTTGTCCACCCCAGGATTAAGCGAACCCAAATTCTCAGAGAGCAACGGTGGCAACATGGGCAATTTACTTTGCAACAAATACACACTCGTTGACCTCACTCGGGCATTTTCATCTAAAGCCGAGCCTGGTAGAACAAAGTATGAAACATCAGCAATATGGACCCCAACTCTAAAATTACCATCAGACAATCTTTCAACAGAGAGTGCATCATCAAGATCAGTGGCAGAAGCAGGGTCAATTGTAAAAACACAGAAATTTCTGATGTCTCTTCTACTTTGAAGCTCCTCTTTAGGTATTTCCCATGGGATACTTGGAAGACATGATAAGGCCTCTTGAGAGAATTCTGAAGAATCAATTGCATTTTCAAATAAGGTTGCAGCAAGCTGCGGCTCCACTTCTCCACCTCGTCCAAATATGCCAGTGACATGAGCTTCTGGAATATAGTTCTCTTCTGCCCAGTCTGCAATCCGTGCAGCTACTAGGTCCATCTCCAATGTCACATCACCAGCTTCCAATCTTTTCAAAATAAAGTCTGGCAGGCTCTTAAAGGGTACCATCATTTTTGGAAACCGAGGATCATTTGGTGTTAACAGGAGATACTGACAGCTCAAGGCAGTCGATAAATGTCTATTCTTCTTCGAGTCCCTTCTGTAACCTTCTCTACTCCACATCCACTTCTTGACACTGAGAAAACCAGTGATAGTGTCCCGACGAGGTGAACCCTCAAGGATAGCGACAACCCTTCCTGTTGGTCGTTTAGATGGGAATGAATTGACAGTGATGGACAATCTCTCGGTCGCATGCAAAGCATCATTCATTTCACTAGAGCACCCAACTATGGAAGGTTCCGACGCAGTCAAATTATGTCCATTGACACAATCATTCCTAACTGGTACTTTTTCTTCTGGATTTGACACTTCTCTAAAGGATTGGCCATTTCTATTACATACTGCATTTTCTAAGGGGCTAGAGCAATTACCGCAGCTACTGGACTCAAAATCTGCATCTACCTTGTTCTTCCCTTTGCAATTCTCTCTAACAAATTCTGAATTGTCAGCCTCCAGCATGCCATCATCTACCAAAGCGGAATTCTCAACACCAGCTGTATATCCTTTCATTTTAGTCCAAAGAGAAGGAGGATCAACTTCAATAGCAACAATGTCTCCTTCAACCTGCAAGAAAGTGTACAAAAGAAAATGTTATAATGGCACACACTGTAACTAATAAACAAACCGACACCTAAGAAATTAGGCAAGAAATAAAAGATACACCACACTTACGGCTCTGTTTTGAACTGCAGGTCCACTAATAAGAACATCTGCTCGCACACCATCAATTTTGCAATAGGCCTGAGAAGCAGGGGTTATATGATTATGAATCTCATGAAAGCACCAGAAGAACTACAAATTTGATGCATAACCAAAAATGGAGCAGCAAAGAGACCATGGCAAATGTTACTAGAGATTACCTCAAGTCTATTGTGGGCATTGACACGAAACAATGCTTTAAAGATATGACCCCTCTGCAGAACAACAGAAACGTATCATCAAACTCTCATTCAACGACACATTCTTTTAATTACTTCATTTACCAATATACAAGTATTCAAGCACGTTATGAGGCTGACCTCTAGTGCTTTATGAACAGCTTCTGCTGGCCAATGTGAAGCAAAATATTTCCTCTGGGGGTAAGAAGTAATTGGCGGGTCTCCGTATACAATGGGATCTGGGCATGAACCTGAATATATTTGTCCACCAACACCAGGTGACAATGTTAGCTGCACAGGGAGACTTTCGCTCTCCGCTGCCTGTTCATTAAAATGCATCGTAGGCAACGAAGTAAAAGCAATGTTTGATGCTCTAGGCAATGAAAGCTCTTTAGATCCCTCGTGATCAGGAATATCTCCCTTGAAATTCGATTCCCCAAGACAGACAGTCAGCGAACTACTTGCTGTTCCAAGTACAAGCTCAAAGAAGTGAGAGGAAATTAAAAACTACCGACTATTTCAAACCACAATCAAACTTTTATGCAGGATGAGTTCAACTATTTCCCCTACTAGGGAAAAAGACTTAGACAGCACTAAAAGGCAAACATGATAATTAAAAATTTGGTTAAATTAGTTACATCCATTGTCAAAGAAACCAAAGAGGAAGTACAATAGCTTACAATAAACATAAAGTGCAAATATAATTAACATATAAGAGCAAACAAGAAGATACATGCACTTCAACTCTAGCATCAAGTTCTAGTTTTCACCAGACTAATGCGGTCCGATGAGACTAGCTACTCTAAGCACACATGTTATAATATAGTTCCTTTTGTTTTCACAAACCGGAGTGAAGCAAGCATACATGTATTAATATATGCACACGCAGACACACTGATGGCTGAATAGATTTCTTTTTCTTAGGCATTTGATTGTATATTGAGTACAAGCCTGTAAATAAACGATTATGATTAATTCAACTGTGCTTAAAAGTGTTACATTTAATTAATATTATATTTATATATAAATAGAAAGTACAATCACTAGGCAAGAAAACCAAAAATAAAGCAAAAGGTTTCACTAATAAAATCAAGAAATAATATATTTATGTTTGCAATTTCAGGTTCATATCCTAGGGGATGCACTTGGTGAGCACAGTTATCACTGGTAGGATATAATATAGAGGTTCACCGTCATCAAATAGTAGTAATGCCCGGCCAAATCCAATAAAACAATAACAACTGAAAGAACAGAACTAACTAGGAAATCCTACAAAATAAAATCACATAGAACAATACTATAGAAAATTACGTACCTGTAGGAGGAGAGATTTGCTTAGATCGTCTAGATCGACGGTTCTTCTTCTTATCCTTAATCGGAGTATTATTACTGTCAACTACTACAGCTGTCTGATTTTGGGTTTCCACAACCACTTCACCCATATTCTCAAAATTTAAACCCAATAATAAACAAAACAAGCATCTTCCGGTATAAAAATTGGGGGAAGAATAAAAATAAAATGAGAAAAGAAAGCGGGGTGAGGGAGGAATTACTACGGTATTTATATAATGAGTTACTCATGTATTAGCAGGGATAAGGTGGGTTGGGGGGGCTGAAAGGAACGTGATGATTGGTCGGCGTAGACAAGGGCGCCGACTATTGATTCCTTTGTCTTCTCCTCTTCCCATTTCCTTTTCTTTCTTTTTCATTTCTATTTTCTTTCGTTAGCTCTCTCTTTTTTTAATCTCTTTCTTTTCTTTTTCCTCTTTAGGTAGATATATGTTTTTTTATCTTACTCCTCTCTCTTGCTTTGAGGGAAAGGAAATGAAAGGAGCATTAGGTGGGATGTGAGGACACGTGGGAACTCCTTTTTCTCTTTTTCTTTTCAAAATATTTGGTGCGTTTAGACTAGGCTGTTGATAGGCCGATTCAGTAGTATTTTGAAAACTAGTGAGGTGTTGCCCGTGCCAATAGTGCAATTATTTTCAATAGTATTCAATAAATGATTCTGCAAATTATTTTTTCTCCTACTTCATCAATTCTATAAGAGCCTAAATTGTCCAAGGAAAATGCCATGTTCCTTCGTCCGGTTTGGTATCTTATATCAATCGACAAAGTGAGATAAAAATAAGACTTATTCTAGAGATGTTTCTTCCGTTGCAAGAATGAGAAACCTAGATAGGCAACATTTATGGAGTACAATAAATATTTTCAACCAAGCTGATATTGTAAATGCACGTGTAATGTTATGTACCAGTTGATATATGTGATAATGTAATGAAGAATTGGAAATATACTCTTCTTTTGCTGAGCGTTCCAATAGTTGTTTGTAGTTTTGTTCGTAAATATGCTACACTACAAAAAAATGTTCTTACATCACATACGTAACTTTATTAATTATTTGTCCTTGCCAATCTGATAGTAAGCATGTGATATTCTGTGGCATCACCCGGTCAACGGCAAAAAATTTAAATGATTGATGGATTCTTTGTCAGTTTTTACACATATAACTGAGAGTCCTCTTCTCTGCCAATTATCTTGGCTAAGACATGCTGCCTCGACATCATTCCACACAAACCAGGGCATTTTGGTGTGTTGTTTCTGTCCTCCATGTCATCTTCTAAGGCCACTTGTTGTCCCATTTACTATCGAGCTTTTGGAGAAGATTGTAGCAACTTTTAATAGAGAAGAAGCCACTATTGCTAGTAAGCCCAGTTTGAGAGTCCATCCTGCTGTCATCAAAGAGAGATTGGCTGCAAAAGTGTGAAAGGTGATTGATATCTTGGATTTGCATATCATTAAAGTTTTTCTTAAACTATAGATGTCATTTATAGTTGACAAAACATTCACCAAATATAAGCATTTTTGTTCAGGGTTAAACTACAAAGAGTAGGGAACTCATCCTTCAATATCCATGTTTCAATACAACTATCTGTCCAAAATTTTGTCTTCCTTTTCATCCCCATCTTCAACATGATACTGCTGTATCAGGTTGTTTACCTACACTGCTAAAACACAAAATTGTAGGAAGCTTGTAAATTTTACATAGCACATCCTTCCATAGATTTAACATAAAGTGTACATAAAAGAACGTATAATTTGTCATCAATCAGAAGTAAAGGTTATGCACTAACCATTCATAGAAGGTGATATAATTGATGTACTTGATGCAAAATTTTAAGTAAGGTGCTCTTCAAATTATCACGGTAAAAAGGCAGGACTCTGATCTTGTATTCCTGCAAGGTTGAGAAAGCAAGACTGTTCTCGGCCAAGTTCCCAAAATAGTGAAAAAGATGAATAGAGAGAATGGAGGTATGATTCTTTATTCTCGAGAAAATATAGGTACATTACCAATCACGGTAACAATTAATGCACATTGAATAGCATCAATTCGGTAAGACCATTTTGTTACAAGGCTCTAAGCATATTTCGCATTCATCTTCTCTCAGCTTTGAAGTTGGCAAATTTAGAGTCTCCTTTCATTTTCTTCTGAGAAATTTCAAAGCCATGATTTACAACTTTACTATTGCCCAACTCTATAAGTTAGAATGTAGCTGGTGTAATGATGGAGGTATAACACCTGCAATTTTGTTGTTATCAAGAGCAAAGGTTCAAGCACAATTAAGGTAAAGAATCTGTTCGTAAAATGAGTACGTAAGAAACTAAGTGGATAATAGGAGAATGAGCAACGAACCATAAAAATCGCTAATAGTTGCTCTGCTTCCATGTCAGAATATCTTTGGTTGGTCTCTCATCTGTATGTACCTGCTAAAGGAGAGGGAATATTAAGAAAATAAAAAAAGTAGGTAAAAGTTGCATAAGACTGCTTCCACTACATGTTAAAACTGTACTACTATTGTTGTGTCACTAACAAAGTGCGGAAAAGAAAAATATTGAATATTCTTCAAATCCAGTGTTGCTAATGCACTTGCCTGGAAAGAAGGTTAAAGAATAATTAAAAACTGAAGTAATAGTTGACATGCAAACTATTACATAAAACTCAAACTTGGAATCTGCCAACCAATTTGAAGAACAAAATGCAGAGTAACTGAATCTAGAGAAGACAAATCAAGTGAAGGAGAAATATACAATGAAGAACAAAAGAGTTGCGAATTTCCAGTAGAACAACAAGCAACATGAGAGGAAATGTCAAATTTGATGTATTTCATGCTTTCTTTACAAAACCTATATATATCTCGGTCACACTCAATTAGACGAGGTTCTACAGTAAAAACAAATGCACTATGTATTTGTAACTAAATAAATCCACGGCATCAATTGGCGAACTCCGTTTTTCAAAAGCTAATCAAGGCCAAGTTACATTCACGAAAAATCTTCAAATTCCTTCACAACTTGAACTATCTACCAGATAAATTATAGTAATTAATTAAAAAGTTACGACATCAATTTGTTTAATCCATGGACATCTGAAATTTTAGCAATTTATAGAACCTTCACGTGAAATATCTAACAATGGCGACTTCTACATGCAAAAAAAAATACACACACAGATATTTACCCTTCAAAGTATGAATCTGTTATTTTAACAAACCAAAATATAGAATAACTTTTCATAATACAAGTTGTAAATTAATCCATGTATTATATTAACCAGCCCATTTTATATCAATAGTAGAAATAAAGAAACTTTTCGCAATAGACAGGAAAACTACCTATCGTCGAAGTTGATATTGATGTACTTCTTAAATACCTAAAAATTAAAGCGTTAAACACTTTAATTCATAATATTAATGAGTACATAAATGACATAGAACGAAGAAGCATTAAAAAATATCAATGAATGACGTACAGTTATGCTCAGAAGCTTCTGAAATAATTTGTATCCTCTGTTTCTCTATTGGTTCTTCCTGGTTGACAGAGAAGAGTGAATACAAATCAACGCTCACCTGATAAACTAAGTAGCTTAGAAAATGGAGTAGAATGATAAATCAAAGTAGCACCAAAAAAGCGAGAACACAGTGAATAGCACGAGCCCAACACTCTGAATAAATATTGCTTGTTAGCATACAGACGGCCAAACTGCTGTGAAAACGCATATACTCTATATTCTTTTCTGTTATGATCGTATAAAATAGACTATCAAGTATAAAGCGAATGGAGTCATATAAAATAGACTCTCAAGTATTAAGTGAATCGAGTGTAAAGAATAGACTAAATAAATTTTAAGATACCATTAAATGATACATCTTTGATGCGGAAGAGGCAATAGTTAGAACCATTCCACGACACTTTTGGGATAAAAATCTGCTTCTGGAGTAACAGCAGAAAGAGATCGCAGTTCTTTCTGAATTTTCCTTCTTTCGTAGCCAAGGGAAGAATTCCTAGGACTAATTGTATTCTGTTTAGTGGATCATTATCATGGTTCTTTCGATTACGAATATAAAAGAAGAAAGGAGTAGCTCAATCAGCAGGTAGCGGGAGAAGAAGAAAGGATCATAATCAACCCAGACTTTGGGAGTCATATTTTTTTGTGCTAACATCTACCAATATCAGTTTTATAAAAAGAAGATAATCTCTCTAAAATGAAATTCGATAGCCAAGAGGAGCTATGGAATTTCGGACAAACTTAAGCACCACGATACTACATATCACAACTCCATGGCCCAAGCAACTCTTGTGGTATTTTTTCTCTGTAGAACGTGTTTGTTGAATTCCTAATTGTAGAAACTCACATATATGGTATACTTTTAGTTAGATCATTGCAAGATTCATGATTCTTCTTTGGCATGTGATGTTTGACTTACACATAGGGTACATATATTGACTCTTCTAATGCATAATCCACATATAAATGGAATTACGATTAGTTGCAAAAAGAAGGAAATGAAAAGGGTAAAGAAATCGAATTCAGAATGAACAAGAGAGATGTGCGCCAAACCTTATAAATGAGGACATGAAAGAGATTTAGATAACTGGGAAGCAAGAATGTGCAAGAACAATCTATTCAACAGAGTAAACACGGAAGCATAGGAGCTAATTCATTGTATGGCAGTTTCATTTGAAGACATGCCTATCCCTTATCTCTTGGAATTGCAGCAGCCCTGTAAACCAGCAAATTAGTTCATTACAAAATGAACTCTGAGCAGACAGAAACAAGAATTAAAATATATCAGCCGCAAAATCATCACCATGTCCAACGTCCAAGGCATGAAAGAAACAACTGCATAAAAGATTTGATACTAATGGCGCTTTTTCACAGGAATAAGGAACTAATTACTTGGATTAACGGTTAAGTTACTATGGAAGTGCAAGCTTTTCTTTTTTAAAGCCTAATCCAAAATATGTAGTTTCAGTCAGATATTATATTCTTTGATGGCACAACTCATCTTTTTGACAATTGATGTGAGAAATCAATATACCATTTGAGGAATATATGATTTTGGTAAAGATTAGCGTGCTAAATGTAAGAGCAACTGGCTAACAATTTGGTAACACAGAGTTCATATATCAATGTATTCATTCAAGAAAGAAAAATTACTGATCACTGGATTTTCTTGTTCTTCACATTAGTATAAAGTTTGTTTCCGCAACAGAACAAATTAAATAAATACCCTTCTAACCGTGTCTAATGGTAATATGTCAGAAATTAAAATTATACAGCGAGAAAGAGGAAAATATAGAGGAACAAATAAACAGCCTTACACAAATTGCAACCAAAGAATGAGACCTGAGAATACAACATACATGAGAAATCTAATAGAAAAACTGATATGAATAATTTTATCAAACACCTAGAGAACAAAATCGATTAACATATTACTCTTTCTCTGTGGGAATTCACTCTCACTCGCTACTCAGGGGAAAACACAAACACCTAGCATATCGCCAAGGACTGAACTAAATCAATACAAGAATACCCAGTAGAAAATGACAATGGACAGAGCGGAGGAGTGAGAGAGCAGAAGCATATCAAGAGAAGAGGTGTTTGCAGAAGAGGTGTTTTCACGTTGAGCTTTTCACGAAGTGTTGAGAGAAATCAAACGATGACTTAACAACTGTCAAAATTGGGCTACACGTGTTGGGCTGCAAACAGAAGCCGTAAGATAATAATGGGCCAGGCAGACATGTTGACCATAAGCTGCCTGGTTATCCCTATTTATAGTATAGGAATAGATGTGGACTTTGTATTTTTACATTCCATACTCTATCAAAATAATTTAATTAATAGCCTGTTTGGCCAAACTTCTCAAGAGGGAAAAAGTATTTTTTTTTTTCTCAAAAGCACTTTTTTCCCTAACTTGAGGTGTTTGGCCAAGCTTTTTGGGGGGAAAAAAGTGCTTTTAGGAAGAAGCAGAAAAAAGTAGCTTCTTCCCAAAAGCAGAAGCAGAAGCAGTTTTGACTTTTCTTCTTACCAAAAATACCCTTACAAAATATAGTATATACCAAAATAACCGTTAAACTTAATACTTAGGATATTAATGTATAAATATTTTTTATTATTTTTAGGATAACTTTCTAATATATAGTGACTTTAGGGGTGAATGCTTTTATATTTGTTGAATAATTTTTAATATATTTAACTTATATTAAAAGAATTAAGTACTTTTAAATTTTATTTTCATATTTTACTTAAATAAAATGAAAAAATTTAATTATTTCCTGTAATAATAAAATTTTAAGATTATTTATTTACTTATAATATTAACTATTAAGCAAATCTATTCATGTCCTTATTCGTAATTTGATGCTTAAAAGCACTTTCTGAAAAGTTTGGCCAAACACAAATTATTGCTCAAAAGTATTTTTCAGAGTGATTAGCCAAACACAAACTGCTTCTCTGCAAAAGTACTTTTTTCAAAAGCACTTTTGAAAAAAATACTTCTCAATATAAGCTGTTTTCTTCAGCTTGACCAAACAGGCTATAAATTGATAACGTGCAATTTTTCTCTTTTAGAATTCATTTTTTTCTGTCGGATTATTCGGTTAATAAATACAATAAATAACGATTTCAGATTAGATTACAATTTTATACGACTTTCCTTTTTTAAATGCACGTGAAAGAACATTACTCGAGGGTACGTTGAGGGAAAATGTAATGCTAATATTAATAATGTTTACCCTCAAGAACGGATAACAATTAAATTTGTAAGTGGTTTTAAAGATACGTGGGTTGATTCAATACAAATGATAAACTGCGTTAAATTAAACAGATAAGGGACGTAATAAATTGTCAAACCAATCAAGATGAGTGATCCCGGACTTAGTAACAGCTTAATGAAATGCCTTCCTTCGATCCCGGGCTCACGTTATTGATGAATTGATGAACAAAACTAAGAACTTTGAATAACAGAAAAAATAAGAATATATTGCTTTGATATCAGAGTTACAGTGTACCTAATGAATAATCAGACCCCCTTTATATAGTAGGGGAGTCTTACCCTAAGTGCAATTTCACAAAAGGTAAAATCTTCCGTTTAACTAATCACCAGTTTTCTGCCGATACGTGCCGAGATTCACGCTGTGACATCCGACTGGTCATGGATATCACGACCTTTTGTTGGTCATGCTCGATTATCTGGTAATGCCCTCCGGGAGTTTTGGGATTCGAACTGATCCTGGGGGTCGTGGCCTCGATACTCCCGAAGGCAAACGTTTTGCCCGGACCTCGGCTCGAGGGACTCCTTGCCTTGATTCCGGTCCCTTACAGTCACGTCTCTTCCTCTATTTACTTCATCAAAAATTGAAGCGTCTCATGGATTCGGTTTCACCCGTACACAGATAGTCCCCTCGTTTCTCGGAGAGCAAGTTTACGGAAACGACGAGAAATGATATATGCACTTCGATTCCTTCTTCAATACGTCATGACAGAAATGACAAAGAATCTGAAAAGTCCTGTCAGTCGTGGCATGGACTAGTTGTCGCCCTATCACTCTATCCTTGATTATCATTACAAGACGATGATATTTGCTATGCCAGGTCTACCATGACTTGAGTGGAGAGGTACCTTAGATCGTGTTCCTAGCAGGATTGTCTCATTTCTTAAAGCTCAGCGAATGGTTGAGAAGGGGTGTGATGTGTACCTAGCCTATGTAAGGGATGTTAGAGTTGATACTCCTATCGTCAAATCTGTTCCAGTAGTGAGGGACTATTCAGATGTATTCCCGGCGGATCTTCCAGGCATGCCACCTATTGACTTTGGCATTGATTTGTTACCAGGACCTCAGCCAATTTCTATTCCACCTTATCGGATGGCCCCAGCAGAGTTAAAAAAATTAAAGGAACAGTTTTCAGGAACTCCTTGATAAGGGATTCATTCGACCTAGTGTGTCGCCTTGGGGTGTTCCTGTCTTGTTTATGAAGAAGGTTCTATGCGAATGTGTATCGATTATTGCCAGTTGAACAAGGTTACAGTGAAGAACATATATCCATTGTCACGTATTGATGACCTATTTTATCAGCTTCAGGGTGCGAGAGTGTTCTCTAAGATTGGCTTGCTTTCAGGCTATCATCAGTTGAAGATTCGGGCGCCAAATATCCCGAAGACTACTTTCATGACTCGGTATGGTCATTACGAGTTCCTCGTGATGTCTTTTGGGCTGACCAATACCCCAACAACATTCATGCACTTGATGAACAGTGTATTTCAGCCCTATCTTGACTCCTTCATCATTGTGTTTATTGACGACATTCTGGTGTACTCCCGGAATCAGGAGGATCATGAGCAGCGCCTGAGGACTGTGCTTCAGACCTTGAGAGAAAAGAAGTTGTATGCAAAATTTTCGAAGTGTGAATTCCGGCTAGATTTAGTGGCATTTTTGGGTCATGTGGTATTGAGTGAGGGGATCAAGGTAGACCCGAAGAAGATTGAAGCAGTGCAGAGTTGGCCTAGACCATCCTCAGCTACGGAGATCTAGAGTTTTCTTGGCTTGGCGGGGTATTACCGTCGATTTGTAGAGGATTTCTCTTCTATTGTAGCACCTATGACCAGATTGACCTAGAAGGGTGCTCCATTTAGGTAGACCGAGGATTGTGAGGAGAAATTTCAAAAGCTTAAGACTGCTTTGACTACAACCCAGTGTTAGTATTGCCTACCGGTTCGGGGTCCTATACGGTATATTGTGATACGTCGCTCATTGGTCTCGGCACGGTATTGATGCAGGATGGTAGGGTGATTGCCTATGCGTCTAGGCAGCTGAAGGTGCATGAGAAGAACTATCCTGTCCATGACTTGAGTTAGTAGCTATTGTTCATGCCTTAAAGATCTGGCGGCACTATTTGTATAGTGTTCCTTGTGAGGTTTTCACCGATCACCGGTGTCTGCAACATCTGTTTAAACAGAAGGATCTTAACTTGAGGTAGTGGAGATGGTTGGAGTTGCTTAAGGATTATGACATCACCATTCTCTATCATTCCGGGAAGGCCAATGTGGCCGATGCCTTGAGTCGCAAGGCGGAGAGTTTGGACAGTTTAGCATATCTACCAGTAGCAGAAAGGCCTTTTAGCATTGGATGTTCAGGCCTTGGCCAACCAGTTTGTTAGATTTGATGTTTCCGAGCTGAGCCGAGTTTTGGCTTGTGTCGTTTCTCAGTCTTCTCTTTATGATCGTATTAAAGAGCGTTAGTATGACGACCCCTATCTGCTTGTCCTTAAGGATACAGTTCAGCACGGTGATGCCAAGGAAGTCACTGTTGTAGATGATGATGTATTACAGATACAGGGCAGGCTATGTGTGCCTAATGTGAATGGCTTGCGTGATTTGATTCTCCAGGAGGCTCACAATTCGCGGTACTCCATTCATCCAGGTGCCGCAAAGATGTATCATGATTTGAGGCAACACTATTGATGGAGGCGGATGAAGAAGGACATAGTGGAATATATAGCTCGTTGCCTAAATTTTCAGCAGGTGAAGTATGAGCATCAACGACCGGATGGATTGCTTGAGAAGTTAGAGATTCCAGAGTGGAAATGGGAGCGGATCACTATGGATTTTGTTATTGGGCTCCCACGGACTCAGAGGAAGTTCGATGCAGTTTGGGTGATTGTGGATAGATTGACAAAGTCAGCTCATTTCTTTCCTGTGGTTACTACTTACTCTTCGGAGCAGCTGGCTCAGGTTTACATCCGCGAGACTGTCAGGCTTCATGGCATACTAGTATCTATCATCTCTGACCGGGGTACGTAGTTTACATCACGGTTCTGGAGAGTCGTACAGCGTGAGTTGGGTACTCGTGTGGAGTTGAGTACAACATTTCACCCTCAGACGGACGGACAATCCGAGCGCACTATTTAGATATTGGAGGATATGCTTCGTGCGTGTGTGATTGATTTTGGGGGTGCTTGGGATAAGTTCTTTCCACTTGCGAGTGTGCCTACAACAACAATTATCAGTCGAGCATTCAGATGGCCCCATATGAGGCTTTGTATGGTAGACGGTGCCGGTCTCCAGTGGGTTGGTTCGAGCCGGGCGAGGCTAGGCTATTGGGTATAGACTTGGTTCAGGATGCCTTGGAAAATGCTAAATTGATTCAGGATTGACTTCGTATAGCCCAGTCCAGGCAGAAGAGTTATGGGGATCGGAAGGTTCACGACTTTGCATTCATGGTTAGGGAGCAGGTCTTGCTCCGGGTTTCGCCCATGAAGGGTGTTATGAGGTTCGGAAAGAAGGGCAAGTTGAGCCCTAGGTATATCGGGCCTTTTGAGATTCTTGAGAGGGTTGGAGAGGTGGCTTACATACTTGCACAACCACCTAGTCTCTCTGCAGTTCATCCAGTATTCCATGTTTCCATGCTCCGGAAGTATCACGGCGATCCGTCTCATGTGTTAGACTTCAGCTCAGTCCAGTTGGACAAAGATCTATCCTATGTTGAGTAGCCGGTGGCCATTTTGGACAGACAGGTTCGAAAGTTGAGATCTAAGAACATTGCTTCTATGAAGGTTCAGTGGAGGGGTCATCCGGTCGAGGAGGCGACTTGGGAGACTGAGCATGATATGCGTAGCCGTTATCCTCATCTTTTTACCACTTCAGGTATGTATCTATACTCGTTCGAGGACGAACGCTTGTTTTATGAGAGGAAGGATGTAACGGCCCGGTCGGTCGTTTTGAGAGTATTAGCCCCGAACCCCTAATTATTGTTCCCTCTATTTTATTTTTGGGTTTTGTGACTTGCCGGGAGGATTTGTCTTTGGTTTCGGAGTGAAATGGGACACATATTCCCTAGAAGGGAAGTTTAAGTCGTAGGAATTGACAGTAGGTTGAATTGTGTGAAGACGACTCCAAAATAGAGTTTCGACGGTTCCAATAGATTCGTAGGGTGATTTTGGTCTTAGGAGTGTGTTCGGATATTGAATTGGACGTCCGTAGGTTGTCAATTGGCGGAAGTTGAAAAATTGGTTTAATTTTGGAAAGTTTGACCGGGAGTGGACTTTTTGATATCAGGGTTGGATTCCAATTCCGGAAGTTGAAATAGGTCCGCAATGTCAATTATGACTTGTGTGTAAAATTTTAGGTCAATCGGAATTGATTTGATAGGTTTTGGCGTCGGATGTAGAAGTTGAAGTTTTAAAGTTCATTATGCTTGAATCGATGTGCAATTCGTATTTTTAGCGTTGTTTGATATGATCTAAAGGCTCGACTAAGTCTGTATGATATTTTAGGACTTGTTGATTGAGGTCCCGGGGGGCCTCGGGTGTGATTCGGGTAATCATCGGATCATTTTTGGACTTAGAGGATTTATGATGCTGGGCTGGTTCTGGTTCTTCGCACCTGCGGTGGGGTTGGCCACAGGTGCGATCTCGCATAAGCGAGCTGTGAGCCGCAGATGCGGGGGCGAGGAGGATGGCCAGTGATCGCAGATGCGGCGTGAAGACCACAGAAGCGGAGCCGCTTCTACGGAAGGGTGATCGCAGAAGCGGATGAGTGACCGCAGAAGCGCTTTCGTAGATGCGGATATTTGCGCGTAGGTGCGGAATCTGGGAGTTTAAGTGAACCCCATAGATGCGGAGACTTCACCGTAGAAGCGAATTTTGGACCGCAAAAGCGAAAAGCCTGGGCAGACTATATTAAATCAAGGGTTCGTGATTTTTATCATTTTTGGACATTTTGAGCTCGGGTCTTGGCGATTTGTGAGAGCAGTTTTGAGATATTTCTTAAGGTAAGTCTCTTGTACTTATTTTTATCAATAACCTTGTTTCCCCATTGATTTTTTCACCTAGATTGTGTGTGTTTAAGGTGGAATTTGAGAGTTGGAAGGCTAGGGATTTGGAGAGTTAAATTTGGGAATTTGGGTGGCGACTTGGTGTCAGATTTTTGTAATTTTGGTATGGGTGAACTCAATATTGAATGGGTATTCATATTTTATGACTTTTACCCGATTCCGAGACGTGGGCTCGGGTCGACTTTTTGGGGTGATTTTTTGATTCTCTGCTAAAGTCGTAGATTTATGATTTAAATTAGTTTCTTGTAGTTGTATTCATGATATGTAAGTGCTTTTGGCTAGATTTGGGCCATTCGGAGTCGGAAAATCAAGGGAAAGGCATCCTTATCGATTGATTGAGCGATATTTGAGGTAAGTGTCTTGTCTAACCTTGTGTGGGGAAAATTCCCTTAGGATTTGGTACTGTTGTAATAATTTGTGATATGTGAGCGCCGTGTATGCGAGGTGACGAGTGCGTACACAGGCTTATTGTGAAAATTTCATTTCTTGATGAGTAGATTTCTTTTAAATTCCTTAACCCAGTTTTCTTAACATGTGTAGCTGTCATGTTTAGCCTATTATCGCATGTCTACGTGTCTTAACCTTACTTGAAATTCGATCAACATGCTTAGTTGAATTACCTGTTTCCTTAATTATTGTATTCAATTTTTAACTGTAGGATTCCTTGCTGTAAATTCGTGGTTCCATAATTTATGAGTTGCATATTTACTTTGGGACTACGAGGCGATATTTCGGGAGAGTGTTATTGTTGCTGTTGTACTTGTTGTTCTTGCATATTTACTTTGGGACTACGAGGCGGTATCTCGGGAGATCCCCCTGTCTTGCATATTTACTTTGGGACTATGAGGCGGTACCTCGGAAGATCCCTCTGTCGTGCATATTTACTTTTGGGACTACGAAGCGGTACCTCGGGAGATCCCCCTGTTGAGCATTTACATTTGGGTTACGAGGCGATACCTCGGGAGCGCCCCTGTGATTTACCTCTATTTGCTGTACTGTTATTTTCTGAAACTTCTCGTTGTTTAAATTCTCAGTCATTTCAAAATATTACTATATCTTCTGCCTTGATTACCTTTTAACCAGTAGGGCCCTGACCTGACCTCGTCACTACTCTACCGAGGTTAGGCTTGGCATTTTCTGGGTACCGTTGTGGTGTACTCATACTACACTTCTGCACATCTTTTTGTGCAGATCCAGGTTCTTCCTACCAGACTAGATACCAGTGAGTTGGACCGCACGTGGAGACTTTAAGGTATATCTGCCAGCGTCCGCAGACCTCGGAGTCCCCCTCTATCCTTATTATGTTGTTTCCCTTATTCTCTTTAAACTTTGATGTATAGAGACACTTAGTATTTTCTCTTAGAAGCTTGTGACTTATTTTTACTGGGTTTTGGGAGTTGTAATAATTAAATCGTAGTTTCTATTTATATATCATGTGTTGAGATTGGAGTTCACTTTATTATTCAATTATTTCGCAAATTGTTAGGCTTACCTAGTATTAAAGACTAGGTGCCATCACGATATCCTACGTAGAGAAATTGAGGTCGTGATACTCCGTTTACTTCATCGAAAATCGAAGCGTCTCATGGGCTCAGTTTCACCTGTACACATATAAAACAGGCACATCAAGTGCGCTTGGATGTCAAGATTTAACAAATATACAATAATTTTTCAATTTGTCGCTTGTTTTATCTATTACGTTGGTTAGCCTTCTTACCATGTTAACTTGCATGTACTAAATGTTGTATTGCGGTTTTCAATATGTTGCCTCTTAGTAGAAGGTATATTCAGTCGCATCACACCACACTTGATTTGTCATTTATGTCTCCGAATTTGACTGAACCTTGCCACCTCCATCATGAGAGTTTTCTCTATTGTTGGGAGGAGTCATACTCAAATCGAATTGTGGGCCTTCTAAAATGTTTGGCAACCTAATTGTCTTGTTCTTTTTCTCTCGAGCAAAGCAGAGCTCAGTTTCACTATGAACTTCATGATATCCCCAATATACTAAGTAAATTGGTCCATCATACAATTATTAATTTGTTGTCGAATAATAATGTGGTCATAACAATGAGAGATGGAACACAAGTCCATTATCCAGATGTCATGCATGCAAGTTGCATTAACTGGTGGGACTTATGTCGTTGTGGTTGAACCCTCGGATGAACGTGTGTTTGAGGAGGGAGAACTGTGACCTACAACCTTCTTCCTTATTACTACTCTTTAGTGTGGCAGGTTTTGCCGGATCTTTAATTTATATGCAAGTATTTTGGGCCTATAGAAGTAGAGTTTCAAGGACTTTCAATTTTGGAATATCCTATAGGTGGTGCTAGAGAATTTTAGTTGACAAAAATCGAAATGGACCAGATCAAAAGGTATGTTTAACCTAAAAATTATACTTAATGGATTAAGTAAATAAATTTGCATTTGTCGGCCACAAATCGGTTCAATCCAAAAGACATAAATTTTTGTCAATACATTGTAATAGAGAAATTGAAAATGGATTAAATGACAAATAATATAATCAAAATGAAGCAGAGAATGGATAATTTTTATTGAATGATCCTTGATAGGATAAGTGAGGCAAACAGAGCTTGATGTGCCGAATTATAGCCAGCTATGAAGCAAGTTTGCTATGAACTACAATGTGTAGAATTGTAGAATGGAAATTAGATTATAAAAATTATAGTAAAGTGTGCCTGTTATAGTAATTCTCACGTAATCACTTTCCTTGAATCGTGGATCCATTTTGAGTACTTAACCACTTTCCTTGGATTAATAGTCCATTATGAGCATTTACTCAGTCCATCTGTTATTTTCTGAAAAACCTGTAACTGCTGAGTCAATGCTGAATTTCTGTAACTACCGAGTTAATTATGTAATTGCTGGTATGTTGGTTATCTCGTTCAGGAATAGCTTCCTCCAAATATTCTTATACGAGGATATTTTATCCGAACAATCTTTTCGGACTTGATTGTCCCAGACTCATGATGGTTACTTCCGGAATGATACTACTGGATCCCGATTCAGACGACTTGGGTTGTACTTCCTTGGCTAACCTTCCGATTTGATGTGGAGCTGATTAGGCTATACTTGCCACGTATTGACCATTGAGCGGACCACATATTAAGTCCATTTTTCACCAATACAAGGTAAATCTAAATTGCTAATAGATTATTTCAAATTGTAATAAGATAAGTAATGTAGAGATGACTGTGACACGCTCTAACCTTGGGGAGCGGGACCGATACTCAACTAAGGTAATCCAGTCAAGTAAGCCTACATAGTGCATAGAAATAATATGTAGTAAACCACCAAGAACATAGAACTACACAATACTGATTTCCATTACTTAAGGGATTTTATTGATAGTTGACAAAAATGATACAAGTCCATAGTTTTAAGTAGAAGCAATAACAAACAACAACAACCACCCAGTATAATTCCTCAAGTGGAGTCTGGGGAGGGTAGGATGTACGCAGCTTTATCCCTGCCCCAAGGCAGGGAGACTGTTTCCGATAGACCTTCGGCTAAGTAGAAGCAAAATGACAAAAACATAGTTTTACTTTTCCCATACATACATGACTCACAAATTTGTCTACGGAGCCTGTAAGTTGTCATTAGTAAAGTAAGGAAGTGTTGATGACAAGGCCCCAGCTATACACAAAATAATATACAAAAGATCAAGATACAACATGAGGGCCCCAGTGTAGAGTAGGGCTCACCACAATCAACTGAAGAGAGAGTACACTACTATTGAGAATTTATGCCGCCTACTGAGTTACCACCTGCATCCATTAAAAATACGGTGTCCCCACAAAAGTGACGTTAGCATATAAAATACTACTAGTATGTAAAGCTAATTACCATCACATGAAATGAAATTTTAACATAAGGAGAGAACACATGGAACTAAGGAGAAATAAATTATTAGAAATAAATATGACATGTTAAAGCATAAGGAAAAAGTGTAACATGAGTAAAAACTTCAAATAAACATTAACATTTTAGTTGGGAGATCATTAGTTATTGACATAGGAACATATAACCACCATGTGCGCGACAATAATGTCCGATCTCGGCCCGATCGGCTGAGCCGTCTCACCATAATTCTACGTGATTCGGCATGACTTTATTGGCAATACATTCATGATGATTAAGGGGCATAATCTCATCATTATGCAAAGGGACTCATTTCCAATCTTTTTTCTACACCAGCACGGGTAATTTCGGGTATGTAACGATCCGATCGATCGTTTAGGGTATTGGCATTTTGTTTGATAGTTTGAAGTCTTGAGTAGCTTCATATAATGTATTAAGACTTGCGACCATAGTTAGTTTTGAATTTTGGGAAGTTCGAGATTGATTCAGAAGAGTAATTCTAAATTTAGAAGGTTTAAGTTGAAAGAGTTGACTAAGGTTTGACTTGTGAGTAAATGATCTCAGATTTATATTTTGATAATTTTAATATATTCGTATGGTAATTTTGGACTTAGTAGTATGTACGGATATGGATATGAAGGTTCCTAGGTTGATTTGGCTCTATTTGGCAAAAGTTGGAAATTTAAAGGTTTAAAAATTTCATAAGTTTGACTGTGAGTTGACTTAGTGGATGTCGAGTTCGGATTGTTATTTCAGAACTTGGAAGGGGTCCGTTTTTTCATTTGAAACTTTTGTATAAAGGTTTCATTTCATTCCGAGTTGATTTCGTAAGATCGCACTCGTTCGGTAAAGCTTGAAGGTGTGAAAGCTAAGAGAATGATCTTGATCTTCGATTCTTGGTTTTGATGTTATTTATGATGTTTCGAACTGGTGGATAAGTTTGGATAATGTATTTGGACTTGTTTTCATATTTAGACGGGGTCCTGGGTGCCTCGGGTGTGATTATAGATGGTTTCAGACCGTTTTGGAGGTGTTGGGCAGTGCTGGTTTTTGGTGTATCTGATATGTTTTGTGGTCGGGGGTGGATTTACGCGCAGCTGGCAATGCATCGCATTCATGATGAGGTCCCATGTTCGCGTACGGTGGTGGATCTGACTATTGCATTTGCACTCGTCAGTTCGCAATCATGGAGTATTGCTGGAGGCAATTGGCTCGTTGGCTTCCGCATTCGGGGGAAGAGGTCGCATTCGCGCTTCTGTGGTTCGTTAGCTTTTGCGATCGCGGGGCTCAGACGCGATCGTGTAGTGTATTTTTCTGGGTCAGTGTCACTTTGTTCTTCGCGATAGTGAAGGTTATTCCGCGATCACGATGTGTATAACTGGGTAGTGCCTATAAGTTTTCATTTTTGGACTTTAAGCTCATTTTATCACATTTTGAGATTGGAAGCTCAGATTTGGGCAAGTTTTGAGGGGATTTTCATTACTTGGATTTGGTTAAGTATTTTTGACTCGGATTTAATTATTATTCATGCTTCTATCTTTGATTTTGGCATTTAATTGCTGAATCTAAGAGTGAAATTAGGGGTTTTGGGCTAAACTTTTCTAAAGTAAATAATTAGGTTTTGAACATCGATTCAGAGTCGAATTTGGATGAAACTTGTATGGTTGGACTCGTATTCGAATGAGTTATCAGAATTTATGAGTTTTGTTAGGTTTTGATGTGCGGTCCTGGGTTGACTTTGAGTATTTGATTAAAGATTCGACCTTTATCATTTGAGTTTGATTTCTATAGCAGTATTTGATGTTATTGAGTTGTTTTTGGCTAGATTCGAGTTGTTTGGATGATGATTCGCGCGGGAAGGCATTTTTAGAGTATTTATTTGGCTTTTTTGAAGTAAGTATCTTGTCTAACCTTGTGTGGGGGAAGGCCCCTTAGGATTTAGCCTTAATTACTTGTTCGTGTTATGTGAAAAATGAAGTGTACATGAGGTGACGAGCGTGTACAAGGGTGCTATATGTGGCTTAAGACCGGATTAGACCATAGGCTATTAATATGGCTTTATTTGATAGTGTAATTTATATGAAACATGCTTAAACCACTTTGAGGCTACATGATCAAGATCTCTACATTTGACTTAGCCATAATCATGGTTTATTTATTGAACACTCCTCCGCACTTTTATGTTATTGTCATATCCTTGTGTACTTTGTTGTTAAGCTGTGAACTTATATCTTGATAAAGCTTTGGTATTATTGTTTTGTAATATTGTGACACATGTGGACATGCTGTGTGGGTTGATTGTTGTTATGTGGAGTATAAAGGTGTTGTGAAATGCCCATGCGGCAAAATAAGGGAGGCATTTCATTGTTATGTGCATGCGGCAAAATAAGGGTGGCATTGTTGATGCTGTTGTGTAATGACTCATTTTATTGTTATATGCATACGGCAAAATAAGGGAGACGATATGTGAATATGGAGACATAAGGGAGGCATTTTATTGTTATGTGCATGCGGAAAAATAAGGATAGCGATATGTGCATGCGGCAACATAAGGGAGACATTTGATTGTTATGTGCATGCGGCGAAATAAGGGCGGCGATATGTGCATGCGATGATATAAGGGAGGTATTTCATTGTTATGTGCATGCGATAAAATAAGAGTGGCATTGTTGATGATGTTATGTGACGATTCAGAGGTGTATTTCTTGATGTTGTTTATGTGTTGTAAACGGGATTGATATTTTGATTGCATACACATTCCTTAAAATTTTTTGTCTTGTATTCTTAATAAGTTGTTTGTTATACTTGACATTCAATCACATGCCCCACTTCGTTTGATGAATTTTTGATAAAGATGGGCTTTTCTATGCTGAGTTGTCATCACATGTCCTACGACATAGTTGATATTATTTTTATTATATATTATGTTATCAGTTATTGATATATTGCACAAGTGCGAGCATAATTTATATTGTGGCACGAGGTATTTGTCGTGTGAGTGTGATTGGTATTGGCATGAAGACTTTGTCATGCGAGCACGAGGTCTTTTCCATGCGAGTGTGATTGGTAATTCCACGAGATCTTTGCCATGCGAGCATGAGGTCGTTTTCGTGAAAGTATGATTGGTATGAGCATGCGGTCTTTATCATGCGAGTGTGATTGGTATTGGCACATGCTATTTTCTGTGCGAGAACGAGGTCATTGCCCTGCAAGTGTGATTGATATGGGCACGAGGTCTTCGCCGTGCGAGTGTAATTGCTATTGTGATACAAGGTTTTGTCGTGCGAGTGTGACTCATAATGTGGGAACGAGGTGTCAAATGTGTGTATTTTAGTTGATGACTTGTTGCTAAAGCTAAGCCTTTAATTTCATTGAATTATTATTACTGGTTCTAATGAAATTTCTGTTATAACTTACCCGCCATACTTTCTATTGCCAGTCTTTGATATATTGCATATGTTAGTTGACTAGTGAGCATCACATGATTCGAATCTCGTTACTACTTCATCGAGTTTAGTCTTGATACTTACTAGGTATCGACCATGGTGTACTCATACTATATTTCTGCACCTTCTATGTAGATTCTTGGAGCGGAGCTATTGTGGATGACAAAGGGAGGCATTGAAGTTGTAGCTGCATCCCAGATTCAAGCTACCATTTTTTCATGGTAGATTAGGAGCTCATTTCTGTTTATGTAATCTTCAAATAGATGTTGTACTTATTTCTTTTACCAATTTTTATAAATCCAAATCATAGTGGCTCATGACTTGTACCACCAGCCCTTGGGATAGTTATGTTAAAATCTTTTGCAGTTTTTTCTATAATATTGATGATTTCTCATTTCAGCTGTAGCTTATACTGTTTGGATTACCTAGAGGGTTGGGTTAGGTACCATCACTACTTGGTGGGATTTTGGGTCGTGATAGGGTATAGGTCCTTGCAACCTATACCTTCTCGGTTACATAATAATACTCCAAAAAACTATTTCTTTATAGCAATTCATAAAACCTTTTTTTATTAACACTTTTGGACATACATCATAGCTTTTATTCATGGCACAAATGACCACATATCATCTTAATTCTTTCTTTTCATTCATATGCCATGGATTGTGGAAAATCATCAAAGGTATTTAAAATATTAGAAAGTCATATCTACAAACACATGAGCATATGAAAGCTTAAAATACTTGATTATTTTTGTAACGATCCGATAGATTATTTTGAGCATTGGTATTCCGTTTGATGGTTTGAGATCTTCAGTAGCTTCAAATGATGTGTTACGGCTTGCGTGTTTGGTTGGTTTTGATTTGCGGGAAGTTCGGGATTAATTCGAAAGAGTAATTCTCAATTTAGAAGCCTTAAGTTGGAAGAGTTGACCAAGGTTTGACTTGTGAGTAAGCGACCTTGGATTCATATTTTGATGGTTCTAATAGGTTCTTGGGGTGATTTTGTACTTAGGCATGTGTCTGGATTTGTATTTGGATGTTCCTAGGAAGTTATCAAAAGTTGGCAATTTGAAGGTTTAGAAATATCATAAGTTTGACCATGAGTTGAATTTGTGGCTATCGGGTTTGGATTATTATTCTGGTACATGGAATGGATCTGTTTTATCATTTAAAACTTATGTTCAAAGTTTGGTTTTGTTTCGAGTTGATTTGGTATAGATCAGAAGCTTAATTGTGAATATCTGAAATTCTTGAATTGGAAGGTTGCATGATGAGTTTTGGTGTTCGATTCCTGATTTTCATGTTATTTATGATGTTTCGAGCTTTTGGATAAGTTTAGATAACGTATTTGAACTTGTAATTTGGATTAGACGAGGTTGGGGGGCCTCGGGTGTGTTTTGGATCGGCTTCGGACCATTTGAAAGTGTTTTGGCAGGCATGGTACTAGAGTCGCACACCTGCAATGGATTTTGCGCAAGTGCAAGGTCGCATATATGAGGAATGATGGGGGATGGGAAGCCCGTAAATGCAGAGTATTTGCGCATCTGCGCATCCGCATGAATGGGTATGTGTGCGCAGAAGTGCAGACGCATGAGCACAACCTTTGCCGCAAAAGTTATTGGGGGCTGAAGCGAGGTAGCTCGCAGAAGCGAGGTTTTGGCAGCATATGCGGTTTCGCAAAAACGAGTATCTCAGTCGTAGATGCAATATTGCCTGACAACATGTTAAAATTTGAGGGTTCATTCATATTTCGTCTTTTGAGATTTGGAGATCGGATGAAGGCGATTTTTGAGGCGATTTTCACTCACTTGGATTAGGTAAGTGTTCTTGACTCGGATTTGATTATTATTCATGATTCTGTCTTGGATTTTGGCATTTGATTGGTGAATCTAAGAGAGAAATTGGGAGTTTTGGCAAAACTTTTCAAAAGTGAAAAAAATAGAGGTTTGAACTCCATGTGGAGTTGGTTTTGGATGAAACTTATATATTTGGACTCGTATTCAAATGGGATGTTCGGAATTGTTAGTTTTGTCGGGTTCCGAGGTGCGGGCTCAGGTTGACGTTTTGGTTGACTTTGAGTATTTTATTAAAGATTCGACATTTTATCGTTTAGGTTTGATTCCTATGGCTTTATTTAATGTTATTGAGTTCTTTTTTGCTAGATTCGAGCCGTTTGGGGGTTGATTCGCGTGGGAAGATATTTTTAGAGTATTGATTTGGATTGTTTGAGGTAAGTGTCTTGCCTAGGTTTGGTTTAATTTTTCCTAATAATTGATATTAGTTGCTATATGTAGCGGTGATGTATATATGAGATGACGAGTGTATATACATGTGCCATAGATATTCATGCTCGAGGTGGATTCTAGATTAATTTATGCCATGTTGATTGTGTGTTCTACTTGATTCTAAATATTATTCAGTTAATTAACTACGTGGGTGTAATAAATCATTCTAGAGCTAATGTTAAGGTTATTGGTGCCTTAGTTTGAACATGATGAACTAATCTTGAGAATGACGCTTACTACCTCAGAAATAGTCACATGTATATTATGAAAAGACATCTGCTCTCGTGTTGTACCTTGAGTTGAACGAGCGCTCTTTGTGATGTATGTTCAATCCTTCGTATGACTACGGGGGTTCATCCATTTTCATGCTAGAGATTATGTTTTAGGATTACGATTTCCTAAATTGGCCAAGTCGAGCATTTGTGGAATCATTGCTAAGTTGATTTAGCTGTAGGCATGCTTTAAATGTTTAACCCTCGCATTCATTTCTTTTCATGTCCTTGTGCACTTTGTTGATAAATTATGAGCGTATGCCTTTGATGATGATGTGGCTTATTGCACTGTTGTGATTATGGCACATGTGGAAATATTGGTTGGGTGTTGGCACAAAGTTTTGGCAGTGCGATTGTGATTATATTCGTATTGTGTCAGGGTTTAGAGCGATAAGGGTGGATATTGTTGTTATGTAATGGTACATAGCGATAAGGGTGTATATTGTTATTATGTCGGGTGCAGAGCGATAAGGGTAGATATCGTTATTGTGTTGGGTACGGAGCAATAAGGGTGAATATTGTTATTATGTCAGGTGCGGAACGATAAGAGTGGATATTATTATTGTGTCGGGTGCATAGAAATAAGGGTGGATATTATTATTCTATCGGGGTGTAGAGTGATAAGGGTTGATATTGTTATTGTGATGAAATGTGGAGTACGAGGGTAAAATATGCATATATATCATCTATGTTTGTCATGTATTTCTACATGATTTTGTGTTATATCTAACATGCTAATTTATGCCTCTATTATTATTTGATGATTTGGTTGTCAAGATGGATTTACGTATGTGGAGTTGATATCTCATGTCTTTTTAAGTTGTCGGTAGCGTATCAGATTGATATGATAAGGAAGTTATCATCATGCATTGCTATATTTGATTCTTAGAAGGTTCTCTTGAACGTGTTATTACGTATTATATTTTGCATACCTCTTCGTGAGTGAGGTTGGTGTAAATTGTATTTGTTGCATATATCAAATTGGTAGAGTTTATTTATTACCCTATCCCAACTGTACACCTTTATCATTGATATTCTTTATTCTGTAATTGTCTTTATGGAATATTTTCTCTTCAATATACATGTTATTGAGCTGCACAGGTTCATCTAAGTGAGTATCTTTTGACTTAAAAATCTCGTCACTACTTCTTTGAGGTTAGTCAAAATACTTACTGAGTACATGAAGTCAGTTGTACCCATACTACACTTTTGCACCTTTCGTGCAAATTCTGGAACTGGGTAGCTGTGGAAGACGAAACCTTGCTTTAGAAACGTACCAACATACCGGATTCATGCTACATTTTGTTCATGGTAGTTTAGGATTTCATTTTTGTTTATGTAAACTTCAAACAGATGTTGTAAACATTCTTCATAACCGCTTGGTAAATCTAATATTAGTAGCTCATGACTTGTACTACCAGTCTTTGGGATAATTGTATTGAATTATTTTACAATTTTATTAATAATATTGATGATTCTCTTATGATAGTAAGTTATACAATTTGGCTTACCTAGTGGGTTAGGTTATGTGTCATCACGACTTGGTAAAAATTTTTATCTTGACAAGTTGGTATCAGAGAACTAAGTTCATAAGTTCTACGAGTCATGAGCAAGTGTTTAGTAGAGTCTTGTAGATTGGTATGATGAAGTCCATAACTATCTTCGAGAGTCTACAAGGCATCTAAGAAACTTCCCTTGTTTCTTTCCTTGTTGTGCGACTTTGTTTTAGCTTGAAGCATGTATCTTCGATTTCTTCCTATTCATCTGTATGTGATATTAAGCACTCAGTATCATTGTGCACCAATGGCTTGTGATGTTGCGCATGGGCTACAAAGGGCTAGAGATGCCTGATCATCATCTCGATATGTTGTACAATTTGAGGATGTGGATGTGTTGGTGAATCTTTCAGTTGTTCACATGCGGAAAAAAGTGGATTCTTATATCGTGTTGACGAGTGTAGCCTCGGGAGGATTAATTGGTTGCCTACTTGTTGTGGCCATGGTAGGGTCATGGTAAGATATCAATTTGAGACTAGCAGATGGGTTATCTCTTGAGAGAAAATTTGAGGTTGTGTGTTTCGTATAAGGCTTACTATTATTTCAGAGCATTTGAGGAAGTTGGCTTGACTGTCACAAGGATGAGTATGCACTTGGCGGAGTTTTGGAGTGTTTTATGCTAATGTTACATGAGTTTATGAAGTATTCAGCTGATTAACAATCCGGGATCAGGGCAGCTATGAAAGAAGTGTATTGTGGTTTACAGACGATTTGTTCTATGGCTTCGAGCCAAGTGGGGGGAGTCTTCTATTGATTATCGGATCGCATGGTCATGTTTTATATCAGTTTCTGAAGTAGGGGATGCTTGTGGATTTGCTGTAACTTGAAAGGGATGGCTTCAAGGATGATTTGAGCAAGGGATGGGCTGGATGCATTATGTACTATACTTTGTGGGTATATGGAAATCTTGAAATGATTCAAGTTTGATATTCGTTGTGGATCTAGTGTGTAGGAAAATGAATCGTTGGGTTAATTCTTTTGGATATTCATGTGCTGGTGGTGCACAGGTTGTTTGGTACATATTGGTTGTGCATTGAAGATTGGAGCTGAGTGGATGACTATCGAGAAGGTTCTTATGGGTTTAACATTCATATGTGGTATTTAAAGATTTTTGGAATTATGTATGGCTAGGACTAGAGATCTGTATTAGATGGTATTGAGACTTGTGGTACTTCTATATTATTATTGATTCTACATTACAATATTAGAGAGATAGAAGAAACAACTTCGAATTCACAGAAGGTCTCTTCAGAGTAAGCATTCCGGTTTGAGTTACCTTTGGCGGTCTACATGATTTGGTTAATTTAGAGGGATTCAGTCCCGATGGCTTGGTGATGTGCGAATGGGTTTCGAAGACTTCATGACGATTTTGACTACGGCTTGAGGTTAATGTCTGATATAGGTATAGAAGGTTGTTGTGTGCCACGATGTTCTCCTATATTGAGTTAAGTGGAGGGTTCTTGGTTAATGAAGTGTCTATCTTTCTCGTGATTCAAAGTTGATGATGAAATTCTCATGTTTTCACAAGTTAACCTTGATAGTTACGGTGCGCCGTGTGGGATGGAGAGTTGCATGGACAAGGTTGCAGATCAGTATTAAAATAAGGTCATGAGTTTTAGACAGCATGAGAGATTTCAGATGTTTAGAGGATGTTAGCACTATCTTGTGTCGCCTGAGAAGAGTGTGTGTTGTAGAAGACACATTGCGTTCTAACTTACAGATGCTTGACTAGTATTACAAATATTGCCTGGTTGTTGATTGCTGATGATTAGGTTTTGCTACGTGGTGCGGAAGACTGATGGATGTATTTCTCATATGGTGATTGTGTATGAGTGATGTGTCAGTCCTTTGAGTGGGAGAGTCGGGATCAGATATGGGGATTCTTGTATTCTTGAGGTTTAGAGACTGGATGTTCTCAGAGGCAGACTATTCCTTGGTTGCAAACTGTAAAGGTATACTAGGAGTTAGGCAGCTGATGGTATGTGTTACGACTAGCTTGTTGTGTACTTTGGAAGGTTATTTACCTGTTTTGGTACTAGTAGAATTGATTTGGGGCCTATTGATAGACCTAATGAGAATGTGTATTCTGCATCAGAGAAGGTTTGTTTGCTTAGCACAACGATTATTGGGGTGAGCCGGCGGCTATAGTTGATCTCATTTATGTCCTTATATGTTCCATGTGTTACTCCCATACGCTATGATGGGCTGTAAGACTACTTGACTATTCACACGCATGATATGGTTTTATTTCGGCCTGGTGGAGAGAATTCGAGTGAGATGGCTCTTGGGGTGTTGAATTGTTTATTGCACCTTGGTTATGGTTTTCCTATCTGGGGTATATTGTTCTATCTGTTTCTCCATGGTTTTGGTCATGCAGTTCTCGTATTTGTTGTTGATATGCATGTGATTGTTGATTGTGAGCATTATGATAGGTATTCCATGTGGACCAGTGTGTTTGGATCGGGCTACGTGCCGCAATAGTAGTATGTTAGGATGTGATTCTTTATGGTTATTTCGTGTGTTTTGCTTCTCCCTTGTGGGATAGATTCATAGCATGGTATCATTATGGTTGTACCTGTTGGACTTGTTAGTAATTCTCTTATTTGTCCTCCTTCTATCTTTGGTTATATTCAAGTTATTACTTATTGGGTGCAGATTGAGTCATATGGTGGTTCTAAGTGGCATTGGATATGGCTTATCAGTCGAGCAACTTGTACTAGGTGAGATAAGGTTATTGGACTTGGAATTAGAGAAATCAGATTGGGATAAGATATGTTTAGAAGAATCATGTCATCAGTCAGCTTAGAATTTGGCAATGGTTCTTGTTGGGCGAGAGAGCTCCACCACCTTTTAACTTGGAGAGAGGTTATGAGTTTCTACGTGCTTATTTCATCCTTAGCTGTGTTGCGAAAATTTGGAACAAGGTTTTACATGATATGAGGTATGTTGTCAGCACCAAATTTAGTAATAAGCAGCTATTGCGTTCTGAAATATTATTATGAGTACATGAGTTATGTGGTATATTATGTGATTATATCTTGGAATATGGTTATGGCTTAATGCAGCTTGTTTAGACTTATACAGTGTATAGATGTGAGAATCGAGTCTTACAAAAAATTCCTGGTGTTGGAGATTGGGTTCTATGGTTTATGGACTAAAGTTAAAGAAAGAATCTTTAGTTAGGCTGTGTTGACAGACTTATATAGATTGAGGTAATGTGGGATCACCCATAGTGTAACGACCCGTTTAGTCGTTTTGAGAATTGATGTCCCCTTTAGCAGCTTAAGGTCCCGAGCAGCTTTGTAATGTGCATTATGACTTGAGTGTATGGTCGAGTTTGATTTTCGTATGATACAGGATTAAATTGAAAGAACAATTCTCATTTTTTGAAGCTTAAGTGAAAAGAGTTGACCGAAGTTTGACTTTTGTGCAAACGACTCCGGAATGGAGTTTTGATGGTTCCAATAGTTTCGTATGGTGATTTTGGACTTAGGAGTGTGTCCGGATATTTATTTGGAAGTCCGTAGTTGATTTTGACTTGAAATGGCGAAAGTTGGAAATGAAAGGTTTGGAAGTTTAACCGAGAGTTAACTTTATTGATATCGGGATCGGAATCTAGTTCTAGAAATTTGATAGGTCCGTTATGTCATGTATGACTTGTGTGCAAAATTTGAGGTCAATCGGACTTGATTTGATAGGTTTCGGCATTGAATGTAGAATTTGGAATTCGTTAGTTTTCATTAAGCTTGAATTGGGGTGTGATTCGTATTTAATTGTTGTTTAATATAATTTTAGGCATCGACTAAGTTCGTGTCATTCTATGGGACTTGTTAGTATACTTGGTTGGGGTCTCATGGGGCTCAGATGAGTTATGAAAGAGTTTTTGGAAGAGCATAAGTATGTAAAGATCCAAATGTCCATTTTTAGTTCTAGAGATCGAAATTCGATTTCGAGACTTCCGTGAGTTTGATAATGAATTATAGGAATGATCTAGAATGTTTGGTATAATTTCATCAAGTCGCGGTTAGGTTTTTAGCGCAAAACATGAGTTAATTGTTTAACGAGCGAAATTGGTATCGCATTGAGCAAATAAGCTATGATTTGAGTTTCGATTGAACGACTAGGTTCCTATTATTATTTGTGACTCATAGGAATAATAATCGTCGAATTCTGAGTTCGTATGTTGGAGTTAGAGCCTTTTAGTGAAATAATAAATTGTTGGTGCAAGCAGGTTCTGGTGCGGACCTTTAGTGACGGGAAATGGGTTTTTATTGAGTAGTTTTGTTTTTTGAGCTCATTTCAACATTTTTGGGTGAAAGAACACGGCTTGGGGCGAAGTTTTAGAGAAATTTCACGGGAAATCTTGAGGTAAGTGATCATTGTTAGTCAATAATATTGAATTATCATCGAATATTCCGACTAGATTACGTGTTTTTGAGGTGTAATTCGAGAATTTGAGCCTAGGGATTTAAAAATAAGATTTGAGAATTTGAAGGTCGAGTTGATGTCAGAATTTGGTAAATTTTGTATGGTTGAACTCGTATCAGAATGGGTGTTCAGATTTCGTAAAAATTTTGTCGGGTTCCGAGAGGCGAGCCCCGTGTTGACTTTTGGATGACTTTTTAATGCAAAATTTTAAGTTGACATTTTATTATCCAGAATTATTTTAGATGAATTTTAATAAAGTTATACAATTAATTTGGATATATTTGAGTTTTCCGGAGGTCTATTAGAGCAAGAAGGTTATTTTGGAATATCGGCATAACTTCAAAAAAGGTAATGTGATGACCCGACCGGTCATCTCGAGAGTTGTAGCCCTGTTTCCCCTTTTTCTGCTTCTATTGTGTTCTACAGCTGTTCTATGACTTACCAGGTTGGTTGGTTCGGGTTCGGAGTGATGTCAAAGTGGATTGAGACACTTAGTCTCTTAATTGGAAGCTTAAGTTGGAAAAGTCGACTTGATATCGACAAATGTGTAAACGGCCTCAGTTTTGAAAATTGATGGTTCTTTAGCTCTGTTAGGTGATTTTGGACTTAGGAGCGCGTCCGAAATATGATTTGGAGGTCCGTAGTAGAATTAGGCTTGAATTGGTGACAGTTGAAATTTTTGGTAAATTTGACCGAGAGTGAAAATTTTGATATCGGGGTCGGATTGGATTTTCGGGAATTGGTGTAGGTTCGTGGTATCATTTATGACTTGTGTGCAAAATTTGAGGCCAATCGGATGTGATTTGATAGGTTTCAGCATCGTTTGTAGAATTTGGAAATTTCAAAGTTCATTAGGCTTGAATTGAGGTGTGATTCATCATTTTGATGTTGTTATGTGTGTTTTGAGGCCTTGAGTAGGTCCGTATCGTGTTATGGAACTTGTTGTCATGTTCAGACGAGGTCCCGAGGGGCTCGGGTGCGTTTCCGACGAGGTTCGGATCATTTCATTGTATTTTTGGATTTTGCTACACTGCTGGTTCTGATGTGATCGCACATGCGGCTGGTTTGCGTAGGTGCGATGGTCGTAGAAGTGAAAGAGGAGTCGCATAAGCGTGAAGGGGAGCCGGGCGTGAGGATCCCAGGTGCGGGTGCTTGGACGCACCAGCGCAATCACAGAAGCGCAATCGCATAAGCGACTTAAATACCGCAGGTGCGAGGGATTGCTAGGTCAGACTGTTTTTGCAGAAGCAAAGTTTTACCGCAAAAGCGGTGGTCGTAGATGCGACGAATTGTCCGCAAATGCGGAATCGCTGGGCAAAAGCTATATTATCGAGGGTTTTGTTTCTTTCTTCATTTTGGGAGCTATGGAGCTCGGATTGAGTCGATTCTTGAAGCAATTTTATCTTGTGGACTGGGGTAAGTATTCTCTACTCATTTTTGATTTTATATCATGAATCTATCTTCATTTTTGGCATGTGAATGAGGGTTCCAAAAGAGGAAATTGGAGGTTTTAGCCTAAAGTTTCATAATATGAATTTTTGAGATTTGAACATCGAATTAGAGTCGTATTTGAGTGAAACTAGTATGGTTGGACTCGTAATTGAATGTGTTGTTGGATTTTGTGCATTTTGTTGGGTTACGAGGCACGGGCACGGGTGTGAATTTTGGCCGATTTTGGGTTTTGATTAAGGATTCGATCTTTATTATTTGGAATTGTTTCCTTGGGCTTTATTTGATGTATTTGAGTGGCTTTTGGCAAGTTTTGAACCGTTTGGAGGTCGCTACGCGCGTGATGGCATCTTTGGAGCACAGCTTTTCTTGCTTGGCATTGGTATTTGCTTGTTCGAGGTAAGTAACAGTTTTAAATTTGGTCCTGAGGGTATGACACCCCGGATTATGCGTTATGTGATTGATTTGGAGGTGACGCACATGCTAGGTGACGGGCGTGTGGGCGTACACCGTAAGAATTGGGACTTGGTCCATTCCGTGGAACTGTAAAGTTGAATAACTTGTTGTTAGCTATATGCTCTCCCTGTCTTATAGAAATTTGACTGCAAATCATGTTAGAAATCATGCTTAGGCTATGTGATGGTACTTAGGTCGAGTACTTGTTGAATTATTTGCTAATTGCTGTCTTGTACTCAGTCATGGTTTTACTTGCGTATCATATCTCAGTCTCTTCTTGATTCTTGTTGATACACTATGTTATTTTTATTTGGGCTAATCTTTATGATTTCTGAGAGCCTGAGAAACTGCAAAGGTTGGTGACTGAGTTAGGGCTTGAGTGCCGAGCTGTGAGCTATATGTATATATATGGATCGGGTTGCATACTGCAACGAGCCTGAGGGCTGTATGTATATGGATCGGGTTGCACGCCGCAACGAGCCTGAGTGTGTGTGTATATATATATATATATATATATATATATATATATATATATATATATATGGGGATCGGGTTGCACGCCGCAACGAGCCTTATTACTATTTATATATTATGGGATCGGGCTACACGCCGCATCGATATAGCGCTTGGGCTAAAGAAGCACCTCCGGAGTCTGTATACCCCCAGTGAGCGCAGGTACCTATTGAGTGTGATTATTGAGGGCTGATAGCCGAGTGTTTGAGCTATTGAGAGCTTGAGTGATTGTTACCCTGGGATGTTGCATTTTTTTTCCTTTGTTGCTGCACTTAGCTAAATTATGTCATTGTTCTGAACTTCTGGAAAATATTGTATCCCTTTTATTTGAACTTAGTAAATGTACAACTGACTTAACTTATATTGCCGGAATTGAATCATGTCTACTTTCATTGCTGAAATTTCTGAAGAGAACGGTAATTGTATAGCCCGTCACTACTTCTTAGTTCCTTATTTATTTTTATTACTTACTGAGTTGGTTGTATTCACGCTACACCCTGCACTTCATGTGCAGATCCAGGTGTATCCGGTCGCAGAGGATGTTGATCTCGTGCGTGGTTGAGTATCGGAGATTCACGAGGTAGCTGCCGGCATTCGCAGTCCTTGTCTCTCCTTTCTTACTATCTTTCTTTTCTATATTGGCATTTAGACACAGACTCTTGTAGACACTGTTTCTTAGACTGGTTGTTTATATGCTCATGACTTGGTGACACCCTGATATTTGGGGCTATTTTTCCGCGTTGTATTTTGAGTTTAACTCCTACTTTTATGAAAACTCTATCATATCAAGCTTTTGGTTTATTTTGTGAAACATTTGAAGTATTTTGAAAACATTGGCTTGCTTAGTACCATCGATAGGCGCCATCACGACAGGTTAGGGTTTTGGGTCGTGACAAGTTGGTATCAGAGCCTAGGTTACATAGATCTCACGAATCATGAGCAGGTTTAGTACAGTCTTGTGGATCAGTACGGAGACGTTTGTACTTATCTTCGAGAGGCTGCCGAACCCTTAGGAAATTTTCACTTTCTGGTATTCTATCATGCGGAATTGATTCAGCTTGAAACATAACTCTTTGAATTCCTTCCACCCATTCGTTCGCGCATGTGAGCGCTCGGTATCAGTTGTGCATTATCGTCTTGTGATCCCATGAACGAGGTTCAAGATGAGTATTCTGTGTTTTGGTAATGGGCCAGTCTGGAGGACTTGAGGCTAGGGTTAGACCGCCGCTTAAGCTCGGTAGTTTCGGTTATGAGAACTTGTGAGTTTGGACTCATGCGACCGGTAGTGTCCCTATGAGTGAAAAATTATGGCTCGATGAGCGATCGAATGGCTATATGATGAGTATGATGTGACTGTGGGATGTGTTCATATGGGTTGAATGTAACGAATAAAGTTTACTTGTGACTCAAGACTTTGCTATGGGGTATTTGATTTCTGTCTTGATTTGACGTATAGTCTCGAATTATGAGTGTATTGAAGGATCTTTAACGTTGTTTAATTGTGAAACAAATTAAATTCCTATGTCTTGTTTGGACTCAGGAAGAATAAGTGCTTGCGTAGTAATTGTGGCTGCGAAAGGGTATACTAAGATGCCAATTTGAGGCTAAGCAGGGGTTATTTCTTGCAGAGTAATCTATGTAGGTGTATTCCTTATAATGTTGAGCGGGAGAGTTTCTATTCTACCAGCGGAGTGTATGTGTTGAGATTTTAACTTGAATCTAGGTGAGAAAGTTGACTTGACTGTCAAGAGAATAAATGCGAGCTTAGCGGATGATTGAGGTACTTTATGGTTTGTGTTACCTGAGCTCGTGAAGCATTTTTGTTGAATCGATTGTGGGATTATGACAATAGTAGAGTATGGGTATGGTGAGTTATCATATGTTTTATTATATGGCTTTGAGTCAAGTGGGGGAATCTGCTATCTATGATTTGATTGCACGATTATGTGCTGTATTGGTCTTTACCCAAGGCATACTTGTTGATTAGTTATGACTTGCAGAGGTTGAGATTGAGGATGGCTCGAGTAAGGAAATTCCTGAATACGGGCTACATTGCACTTTATGAAAAATATGAAAATCATAGAATGAATAAGTTGTTATTTGGAAGAATATAGTGCTCACGAAGTATAGATTTTATTGGTGATGTTTAGGCAGGGTTACTTCTTTGGATGTTGTTATGCTAATGGGGCTTGTGCCTTTCGGCCCGTTTGGGCTGTGCAATTTAGATTTGAGCAAGATGGGTGGCTCTCGAGAAAATTCTAATGGGTTTGAGAATTATATATATAATAGTTGAGAATGTTTACGGACTTGTGTATGGGTAAAATCTGAGATTTGCATTTGAAGGTGTCGGGACTTGCGGTAATTTTGTATGACTATGGATTCTACATTTCAGAATAAGAAAGGAAATAGGAACAATTTTAAATTCACATAAGGTATTTTCAGAGTGAGTGTTGTGGTTGCGGTATTTATGGGATAATTATGATGTTGTGAGACTTTACAGAAATTTTGGTGGAAATATTCTTGGGTTTGGTGACCTGTGTGGCTTGGTCAAGTTAGAGGGATTCAGTTCTGATAGCTTGGTTATGTGCAAATGGATTTCAAAGTGTTCTTAATGGTTTCTACCATGAGTTGAACCGGATATATTCTACCGTTGTGGGGAACGTGTTGTGTATTGTGATTTCCTCGTGGAAGGAAGCAAGAGGAAGGTTTCAAAATGACCGGGTATGTAATTTGTTAGTTACCCAGAGTTGAAAACGAGATTCTTATGCTTGTCACATGATGGCATGATAGATGTGGTGTGTTGTGCGGGATTAAGATTTACATGTACAAGGTGACAGTTCAGCCTTAAAAGGAAGATCACGAATTATGGACAGAATGATCAATTTTAGATGTTTAGATGAATGTTATAGCTGCTCAGTAATCCTTGAGAAGGGTGCGCATTTCAGTAGGTGCATTGTGTTTTGACTTACAGATGTTCATTGGTATTGCGGTACTCACCTGGTTGATAGACTGCTGACATTCAAATTATTGCTATGTGGCATGAAAGAATTATGAAAGTATTCCTCGTGGGATGATCGTGCATGGAAGATGTGTTAGGCATTCGAGTGTTGGAATTGGGATCAGTTATGGTGGTTCATGTGTTCTATGAATTTGGAGACTGGGAATTCTCCGAAGCATATTATTTTAGGGTTGCGGCCTGCTTGAGGTGAGTGTTTTATTTAAACTTAGTGTAGGCACTAGTTGCGCTAATTATTTGTGATAGCTGCGCGCTATGAGTGCGCATATATGTGAGGTTTGAGCCCATGTGCGGGCATCATAGCAAGTATTCATAGTCGGAAGAATGCTTAGGCTATGATCTGCCTAGAGTTGACTGTTAAGCGTAAAGTTATAACGTTTCTCTTATTCGTACCTTTGTTGAGAACTATCTAGGATATACTTGAGGTTACAAAGAGGCTTATTCCCTGAATAAATTGGGTAGTTACTATTTCTGCATTAGCTTGCCGATTTGAGTTGTGATAGCACACTTTGCATATGGCTACTCTATGGCGTGTTGTTTACGCCAGACCAGGAGCATATGAATTTTATTTCATTTATCATGTACATGTGTACTTATTTGATTGCCCCTGTATGATATGCTTGGATCGAAGGCCTGTGACCATGCCAGGTGGATTATGTTATTGGCACGTGAGTTGTCCGTGCAGATCTATGTACTGATATTATTGGCACGTGAGTTGTCCGTGTGGCTCTAGATATTGATACTATAACATGTGAGTTGTCCGTGAGGGTGATGTTAATGTGAGATATGGGAGAGCTGTCTACCATTATTAGATTCGTGTGTCTTGGTTCTACTATCTGAGATGAGCTCATAACATTGCGGTTGTGGTGGTTCTTGTTGAACCTGCAAAACGGCTCTCTTCTTTGGGACAATTTTCATTTTTGGGTACACAGATTGCGCAGTTTGTGGCTTGAATTATATTGGTGTGGCATGTCTGTGGAATAGTTGTGTTCAATAATATAGGGTCATTGGACCTAGAATGGGTACTATCAAGTTTGACTACGGCGTGTTTGGGAGAATAATTTAGAATTTGGCTTAAATAATTGGCTATGGTACTTGTTGAACGAATGAAGCTCCATGACCTATTGATTTGGTTAGTGGTTGTGAGTTCCTGTATGTTTCTTTCATTATCGGTGGTGTACGAAGGTTTTGGAATGAGGTTTTGTTGAATGTGGGGGTTTTCTACTAGTACTTGGTTGGTTTGAGTAGTTACGGTGATCGAGAATGGTGTTGCGAGTGTGTAGTATGTTATGCGATTATATATGGGGTTATGGTTATGGCTTGATACAGCTTGTTCAAACTCATACAATGTGTAGATGTGAGACTCGGGTCTTGTATGAAATTCTGGATGTTGGAAATTTGGGTTCTAAGTTTTACGGACTAAGGTTAAAGTAATGATCATCAATTGTGTTGTGTTGTAAGGCCTATATAGAATAGGGTGACGTGGGATCACCCCTGGGTATGTGTGTGGTAAGGTGGAATAGTGATTCGAAAGTTTAGGAACAACTCTTGGCACTCTGTTTACATTATAGTCTTAGAGAGCAGTGCAGTGAGAATTAGGTACACAGGTTCAGTTGAGTACAACATTTCACCCTCAAACGGACGGACAGTCCGAGCGCAATATTCAGATGTTGGAGGATATGCTGCGCATTTGTGTCATTGATTTTGGGGGGTTCTCGGGATCAGTTTCTGCCACTCGCGGAGTTTGCTTACAATAACAGCTACCAATCGAGCATTCAGATGGCTCCGTATGAGGCTTTATATGGAAGACGGTGTAGATCTCTGGTGAGTTGGTTCGAGCCGGACGAGGCTAGATTATTGGGTACAGACTTGGTTCAGGATGCTCTGGAGGAGGTTAGGGTGATTCAGGATAGACTACGCACAGCCTAGTCCAGACAGAAGAGTTATGCCGATTGGAAGGTTCGCGATATTGCATTCATGGTTGGAGAGCGGGTCTTGCTCTAGGTTTCGCCTAAGAAGGGCGTTATGAGGTACGGGAAGAAGGGAAAGTTGAACCCAAGGTTCATTAGCCCATTTGAGGTGTTGCGGAGAGTTGGGGAGGTTGCTTATGCGCTTGCTTTACCTCCCAGTCTAGTGGGAGTTCAGCCAGTATTCCATGTTTCTATGCTCCGGAAGTGTCACGGCCATCTGTCTCACGTGTTGGATTTCAGCTCAGTTAAGTTGGACAAGGATCTATCTTACGTTGAGGAGCCAGTGGCTATTTTGGACAGGCAGGTTCGGAAGTTGAGGTCAAAGGACATTGCTTCTGTGAAGGTTCAGTGGAGGGGTCAGCCGGTCGAGGAGGCGACTTGGGAGACCGAGCATGATATGCGCAACAGTTATCCTCATCTTTTCACCACTTCAGGTATGTCTCTATACTCGTTCGAGGATGAATGTTTGTTTAAGAGAGGGAGGATGTGACGACCTGACCGGTCGTCTCGAGAGTTGTAGCCCCGTTTCCCCTTTTTCTGCTTCTATTGTGTTCTATAGCTGTTATATGACTTACCGGGTTGGTTGGTTCGGGTCCAGAGTGATGCTAGAGTGGATTGAGATACTTAGTCTCTTAATTGGAAGCTTAATTTGGAAAAGTCAATCGGATGTTGACAAATGTGTAAACGACCTCGGATTTAAATTTTGATGGTTCCGTTAGCTCCGTTAGGTGATTATGAACTTAGGAGCGCTTCCGAAATGTGATTTGGAGGTCCGTAGTAGAATTAGGCTTGAATTGGCAAAAGTTGGAATTTCTGGCAAATTTGACCGATAGTGGAAATTTTAATATTGGGGTCGGATTGGATTTCCAGGAATTAGAGTAGGTTTGTGGTGTCATTTATGACTTGTGTGCAAAATTTGAGGTAAATCTGCCGTGATTTGATAGGTTTCGGCGTCTTTTGTAGAATTTGGAAATTTCAAAGTTCATTAGGCTTGAATTTGGGTGTGATTCATCGTTTTGATATTGTTATGTGTGTTTTGAGGCCTCGAGTAGGTCCGTATCGTGATATGGAACTTGTTAGCATGTTCGGACGGGGTCCCGAGGGGCTCGGGTGAGTTTCAGATGAGGTTCGAATAATTTCATTGCATTTTTGGATTTTGTGAAGCTGCTGGTTCTAGTGTGATTGCACCTACGACTGGTTTGCATAGGTGCGATGGTCGCAGAAGCGACAGAGAAGTCGCAGAAGCGTGAAGGGGAGCTGGGCGTGAGGATCGTATGTGCGAGTGCTTGGACGCACCTGTGCAACCGCAGATGCGGTTCAAGTGCACAGAAGCGCGATCGCAGAAGCGGCTTAAAGACCGCAGGTGCAAGGGATTGCTGGGTCGGACTATTTTTGCAGAAGCTAAGTTTTACCGCAAAAGCGGTGGTCACAGATGCTACGAATTGTCCGCAAATGCGGAATCGCTGGGCAAAAGCTATATTATCGAGGGTTTTGGTTCTTTCTTCATTTTGGGAGCTATGGAGCTCCGATTGAGGCGATTCTTGAAGCAATTTTATCTTGTGGACTGGGATAAGTGTTCTCTACTCATTTTAGATTTTATATCATGAATCTATCTTCATTTTTGGCATTTGATTGTGGGTTCCAAAAGAGGAAATTGGGGGTTTTGGCCTAAAGTTTCATAATATGAATTTTTGAGTTTTGAACATCGAATTGGAGTGGGATTTGAGTGAAACTAGTATGGTTGAACTCGTAATTGAATGGGTTATCGGATTTTGTGAGTTTTGTTGGGTTACGAGGCGCGGGCCCGGGTGTTATTTTTGGTCGATTTTGGGTTTTGATTAAGGATTCAATCTTTATCATTTGGAATTATTTCCTTGGGCTTTATTTGATGTATTTGAGTTGCTTTTGGCTAGTTTTGAGCCGTTCAGAGGTCGCTACACGCGTGATGGCATCTTTGGAGCATCGCTTGGCTTGCTCGGCATTGGTATTGGCTTGTTCGAGGTAAGTAACAATTTTAAATCTGGTCCTGAGGGTATGAAACCCTGGATTATGCGTTATGTGATTGATTTGGAGTTGACTCATATGCTAGGTGACGGGCGTGTGGGCGTGCACCATAGGAATTGGGACTTGGTCCATTCCGTGGAACTGTAAAGTTGAATAACTTGTTGTTAGCTATATGCTCTCCCCGTGTTATAGAAATTTGACTGCAAATCATGTTAGAAATCATGCTTAGGCTATGTGATGGTTCTGAGGTCGCGTACTTGTTGAATTATTTGCTAATTGTTGTCTTGTACTCAGTCATGGTTTTACTTGCGTATCATATCTCAGTCTCTTCTTGAGTCTTTTTGATACACTATGTTATTTTTGTTTGAGCTGATCTTTATGATTTCTGAGAGCCCGAGAGACTAGAGAGGTTGGTGACTGAGTTAGGGCTTGAGTGCCGAGCTGTGAGCTATATGTATATATATGGATCGGGTTGCACGCCGCAACGAGCCTGATGGATGTATGTATATGGATCGGGTTGCATGCCGCAACGAGCCTTATGTCTATTTATATATTATGGGATCAGGCTGCACGCTGCAGCGATATAGTGCTTGGGCTGAAGGAGCCTCTACGGAGTCTGTACACCCCCAATGAGCGCAGGTACCTATTGAGTGTGATTATTGAGGGCTGAGAGCCGAGTGTTTGAGCTATTGAGAGCTTGAGTGATTTTTACCCTAGGAGGTTGCATTTGTTTTCCTTTGTTGCTGCACTTAGCTGAATTATGTCATTGCTCTGAACTTTTGGAAAATATTGTATCTGGTTTATCTGAACTTAGTAAATGTACAACTGACTTAACTTATATTGCCGGAATTGAATCTTGTTTACTTTCATTGCTGAAATTTCTGAAGTGAATGGTAATTGTATAGCCCGTCACTACTTCTCAGTTCCTTATTTATTTTTGTTACTTACTTAGTTGGTCGTACTCACGCTACACCCTGCACTTCATGTGCAGATCCAGGTGTATCCGATCCCTGAGGACGTTGATCTCGTTCGTGGTCGAGTATCGGAGATTCACGAGGTAGTTGCCTGCGTTCGCAGTCCTTGTCTCTCCTTTCTTACTATCCTTCTTTTCTGTACTAGCATTTAGACACACACTCTTGTAGACACTAATTCTTAGACTGGTTGTTTAGATGCTCATGACTTGGTGACACCCCGATGTTTAGGGCTATTTTTCCGCGTTGTATTTTGAGTTTAACTCTTACTTTTATGAAAACTCTCTCATATCAAGCTTTTGGTTTATTTTGTGAAACATTCGAAGTATTTTGAAAAAATTGGCTTGCCTAGTTCCATCGATAGGCGCCATCACGACATGTTAGGATTTTGGGTCGTGACAGGTAAGTATCTTGCCTAACCTTGAGTGGGGGAATTACCCCTTAGGCATTGAGTCATATGTGCCATTTGTGTAATGTGAAAGCCGTGTACGCGAGGTGACGAGTACGTACTCGGGCTTATATGTGCAAATTTTATTGCTTTAAAATCTTAGGCATTTTTATGTATTACATTGAAAATTGCTGGCACTTATTAATCCTTATTTGTCATGCCTCATTCTTTGGTTGTCGAATTTGTTTTATATGATAATTTGGTGTGATTGCTACTTTGATTTTTATGTGAATTTCGTGTGCTTGTTGAGTTGACATTTCCTGAAAATAATTACATTATGAATTTTCCATATGCAAATAATTAATTAAATAAGTTTAAAAAGAGGCGTTAATATATTTATCAGAAATTTGGATTAAAGAAGAGGTTGTTCTTATTGAATTAATTTTCCATATTTGTTGTTGCATATTTACTTTTGAAACTATGAGGCGGTATCTCGGGAGCTCCCTTGTTGCATATTTACTTTTGGGACTATGAGGCGGTACCTCGGGAGCTCCCATGTTATGTATTTACTTTTGGCTCTACGAGGCGGTACCTCGGGAGCTCCCTTGTTATGTATTTACTTTTGGGACTACTGTTGTTTACCTTTATTTGCTATGTTATTTTCTTTCTGTAATTTCTCATTGTTCACTTCTCAGTCATTTCATTACATTATTATGTCTTCTGCCTTGTGAATTGTTCGTGCATTTGTGATATGAAATGTGGGCACGAGGTGCCACGAGTAAATGATGATAATATTGGTACGTGAGTTGTCCGTGCAGTTGTGATAGAGATATGGGCACGAGGTGTCACATGGTGTCTTTTACTTGAAAAGAATTATATTCGTAAGATCTTATTTGAAAGAATTATATTCGAAAGATTTTATTTGAAGAATTATATTCGAAAGATATTTATTTGAAGAATTATATTCGAAAGATACTTATTTGAAAGGATTATATTCAAAAGATATTTATTTGAAGGAATTATATTTGAAAGATACTTATTTGAAAGGATTATATTCGAAAGATATTTATTTGAAGGAATTATATTCGAAAGATATTTATTTGAAGGAATTATATTCGAAAGATATTTTATTTGAAAGGATTATATTGGAAAGGGTTTATTTGAAAGATTCTATTTGTAGAATTATATTTGAAAGATATTTATTTGAAAGGATTATATTCGAAAGATATTTATTTGAAGGAATTATATTCGAAAGATATTTATTTGAAAGAATTATATTCGAAAGATATTTATTTGAAAGAATTATGTTCGTAAGATATTTATTTGAAAGGATTATATTCTAAAGATTTCTATTCGAAAAACTTGTAGATAAAAGATGTATATTTTGAAGGACTTGATTAATTGGCTGTGCTTGTGTTCATTAATCGTTTGGGCAATGTTTATGGTGTTCTTGCTGCCTTGCTGTTTATATCACTAGTTGATTATTGTTGCTATCATTGCCATTTGTCTTTCTATTATTTTTGTATGCTATACTGCACAAATTATTTGACTAGTGAGTATCTTGGCTGTACCTCGTTACTACTCCATCGAGGTTAGTCTTGATACATACTGGGTACCGACTGTGTTGTACTCATACTATACTTCTGTACATTTTTGTGCAGAGCCAGGTATTGGAGATATCAGATTGAATATTATAATGAGGTGTCATATGGTGATATCGGAGATATGTATTATAATGAGGTGTCATTGGAGATATCGGATTAAAAAGAATTATATTCGAAAGATTTTATTTGAAAGAATTATATTCGAAAGATTTTACTTGAAAAATTTTATTCGAAAAATATTTATTTGAAGAATTATATTCGAAAGATACTTATTTGAAAGGATTATATTCGAAAGATATTTATTTGAAGGAATTATATTCTAAAGAGACTTATTTGAAAGGATTATATTCTAAAGATATTTATTTGAAGGAACTATATTCGAAAGATATTTTATTTGAAAGGATTATATTCTAAAGATATTTGTTTGAAGGAATTATATTCGAAAGATATTTTATTTGAAAGTATTATATTCAAAAGAGTTTATTTGAAAGAATTATATTTGAAAGATTTTATTTGAAGTATTATATTCGAAAGATATTTATTTGAAGAATTATATTCGAAAGATATTTATTTGAAAGGATTATATTCGAAAGATATTTATTTGAAGAAATTATATTCGAAAGATATTTATTTGAAAGAATTATATTCGAAAGATATTTATTTGAAAGAATTATATTCGTAAGATATTTATTTGAAAGGATTATATTCTAAAGATTTCTATTCGAAAAACTTATAGATAAAATATGTATATTTTGAAGGACTTGGTTAATTGATTGTGCTTATGTTCATTATTCGTTTGGGCAATATTTATGGTGTTCTTGCTGCCTTGCTGTTTATATCACTAGTTGATTATTGTTGCTATCACTGCTATTTGTCTTTCTATTATTTTTGTATGCTATACTGCACAGATATTTGACTAGTGAGTGCCTTGACTGTACTTCGTCACAACTCCACCAAGGTTACTCTTGATACTTACTGGGTACCGACTGTGGTGTACTCAAACTATACTTCTGTACATTTTTGTGCAGAGCCAGGTATTGGAGATATCAGATTCGGGCAGAGATTAGAGTGTGATCGCAGGGATTCAAGGTAGGGCTGCTTGGTCGTCGCAGTCCCTTAGAGTCTTTCCATTTTATTGTACTGTCAACTCTTATTCGAAAAATATTGTATATTCGATCCTTGAGATTATTGCATTTATTCAGTTAGAGTTCATGACTCAGTATTACCAGTCTTGGGAGGTTGTTGTATTTGTTTCTGCTTATGGTTTCGACACTTGTATTAAATTATATGCTTAAAAAAAACATTGCTCGAAATGTAATTGTAATCGGCTTATCTAGTCTTAGAGACTAAGTGCCATCATGACGCATGTGGTGGGATTTTGTGTTGTGACACATAGGTATGTGTATGGTGAGTTTATACAGTGATTTCATGGCTTTGAAACGACTCTTGGCACGTTCGGAGATGAACATATGTTTAAGTGGGGGAGCATGTAACAACCTGATTGGTCGTTTTGAGTATTGGCACTCCATTCGATGGTTTGAGGTCTTGGGTATCTTCATATGATATTTTTCGACTTGCGTGCATGGTTGGTTTTGATTTGCGAGAAATTCGGGATTGATTCATAAGAGTAATTCTCAGTTTAGAAGACTTAAGTTGGAAGAATTGATCAGATATTTGACTTGTGAGTAAACAACCTCAGATTCATATTTTGATGGTTCCAATATGTTTGTATAGTAATTTTGGACTTAGACATATGTCTGGATTTGTAATTAGAGGTTCCTAGGATAATATGGTTTTTTTTTTTGTCGAAAGTTGGAAATTTAAAGGTTTAGAAATTTCATAAGTTTGACCATGAGTTGACTTTGTTGCTATCGGGTTCAGATTGTTATTCCAGGACTTGAAATGGATCCGTTTTATCATTTCAAACTTGTGTTTAAAGTTTTGTTTTATTCCGAGTTGATTTGGTATGGATCAGACACATAGTTGTGAATATATGAAGTTCTTGAATTGGAAGGTTGCATGATGAGTTTTGGTGTTCGAGCTTTTGAATAAATTTTGATAATGTATTTGGACTTATTGGTAGGATTAGACGGGGTCCCAGGGGCTTCAGATGTGTTTCAAATTGGCTTCGGACCATTTGGGAGTGTTTTGGCAGGCCTGGTTGCACATGTGCGATGATTTTTGCACAGGTATGAGGTCGCAGAAGCGTTGGGGTGGTCGGATCTATGAGGAAAGTTGGGGTATGGAAAGTCCACATATGCGGATTATTTGCACATCTGCGCGTCCGCAGGAGCAGGTATGTATACGCAGGAGCACAACCTTTGCCGCATAAGTGATTGGGGGCTGAGGTGAGGTTGCTCGCAAAAGCGAGGTTTTGGCCGCATATGCGGTTTCACAAAAGCAGGTATCTCAGTCGTAGATGCTATATTGCCTGACAACATTTTAAAATTTGAGGGTTCATTCATATTTTGTTATTTTGAGATTTGGAGATCGGATGAAGGCGATGTTTGAGGCGATTTTCACTCACTTGGATTGGGTAAGTGTTCTTGACTCGGGTTTGATTATTATTCATGATTCTATCTTTGATTTTGGCATTTGATTGGTGAATCTAAGAGAGAAATTGGGAGTTTTGGAAAAACTTTTCAAAAGTGAAAGAAATAGAGGTTTGAACTCCATTTGGAGTTGGTTTTGGATGAAACTTATATATTTGGACTCATATTCAAATGGATGTTCGGATTTGTTAGTTTTGTCGGGTTCTGGGGTGCGGGCCCGGGTTGACGTTTTGGTTGACTTTGAGTATTTGATTAAAGATTCGACCTTTATCATTTAGGTTTGATTCCTATTTGATGTTATTGAGTTCTTTTTTGCTATATTCGAGCCATTTGGGGGTCGATTCGCGTGGGAATGCATGTTTAGAGTATTGATTTGGCTTGTTTGAGGTAAGTGTCTTGCCTAGGTTTGGTTTAATGTTTCCTAATAATTGATATTATTTGCTACATGCAGCAGTGATGCATATATGAGGTGACGAGTGTATATACATGTGCCATGGATATTCATGCTCGGGGTGGATTCTAGATTACTCTATGCCTTGTTGGTTGTGTGTTCTACATGATTCTATATATTATTCAGTTAATTAACTACGTGGGTGTAATAAATCATGCTAGAGCTAATGTTAAGGTTATTGGTGCCTTAGTTTGAAAATGATGAACTAATCTTGAGAATGACGCTTACTACCTTGGAAATAGTCACTTGTATGTTATGAACACACATCCGTACTTGTTGCTCTCGTGTTGTTCCTTGAGTTGAACAAGCGCTCTTTGTGATGTATGTGCAATCCTTTGTATGACTACGTGGGTTCATCCCTTTTTCATGCTGGAGATCATGTTTTAGGATTACCATTTCCTAAATTGGCCAAGTTGGGCATTTGTGGAATCATTGCTAAGTTGATTTAACAGTAGGGATGCTTTAATATGTTTAACCCTCGCATTCATTTATTTTCATGTCCTTGTGCACTTTGTTGATAAATTATGAGCGTATGCCTTTGATGATGATGTGGCTTATTTGTCATGACCCAATTTTACCTATAGGTCGTGATGGCCACTACAGCTAGGCAAGCCAACTAGTAATTTAAACATATATTCAATTCTTTAAAAATTAACCGAATAATTAAAATCTTCTTATTTGCAAGAATTAAGACAATATGAAAGATCTAGTGATTTAAAATAGCCAAGAAAAATAATTAAATCCAAAATTCTACTAGTGTGTGCCAAGACCTGGTGTCACAAGTGTATGAGCATCTAGTAGATTATACAAAAATTCCAAATACTGTCTGGAATAAAATAGACAGAATATAAATTTCAGGAAGAAGCACTGGTTGCTGCAGAATGGCTCAGAAGGGCAGCTCACCACTAAGCCTCTGGATATCGTGGGTGCACGCCAATAGGTCCAACTATAGCACCTGTCTCAGGTCCTGCACAAAAGTGCAGCAAGTGTAGCATAAGTACGTAAACAACGTGTACCCAGTAAGTATCAAGTCTAATCTCGAAGAGGTAGAGATGAGATGGTCGACTTTGACACTCACTAAGGGTCAATAATAATAAATAAAATAAATATAGAAATATTTAAATCAACATGATTCACAGAGTTAACAATAATTTTATTTTACCAACAGAAATAATTAAATTCCTTCAAATGCAACAATTCCCAATCTACTAATTAAATTCTCAAGCTGCAATTAAAATATCAAGGTATCGTGTAATTATTATTATTATTAGGCACGATTTCTGCCGAGGTCGTATGGCCTGATCCAGAATATCGTGTACACTGCCGAGGGACGTGCGGCGCGATCCATAGATGCATCTATACTTCCGAGGCATTCGGCCCGCTCCACAAGAAAGGAGAACATTTTCTTATGTACCTCCGGAATGAGAGTGTATTTATTATAAGATTAATTCGAGAGGATGAACAATTTCTTTTAACTATTAATTAATTTAAACAGAAAATTAAGTATATGAGATTTTCATCTTTTTCTATCTTTCCCTAATAATTCATAATATATTACAAATAATTTAATTAAATAAAGAATATAATTTACACACGTAATTCATGATTTGAGTCTTAAACTACCCGGACTTTAGTATAAATAGTAGCTACATACATCACCTCGTGCGTACGTAGCCCCCACATTTAGCAACAATTATTAATTTAAATCACCTATGGGGTAAATTCCTCCTCACAAGATTAGACAAGAGACTTACCTTGTCTCAAAGTCCACTTTTCTGATTAAATGTCGTGTAAAACCTCAATTCGATGCCGAAAAATCCGAAACTATACAAAAGTTATATAAAATAATTAATACATGATCAATAATTTGAAATTTATCTATTAAATAAATTACCCTATCCAAAATGGTAAAATTCCTAAAATTCATCCCGGACCCACGTACCCGGATTCCGGAAATTTTCTGAGGAAAATGTTACCCATAATCTCAAGAACTCAAATATATAATTTCTATCCAATTCCATAACCATTTTCGTGGTTAAAAGCTCATTTTTATACAAACCTAGGTTTTTCATCTAAATCCTTGATTTCTTAGATTTACCGATTATAACTTACCCATAATCTATGTATTTAACTCAAGGTGTGTAGAATTAACTTACCTTCCAATTGCTAGTTAAAATCCCCTCTCAAAAAGCTCTGAAATCGCCCAAACATGGAAGAAAAATGGACTAAAAATGAACTGAGCCTCGTCCGTTTTTAGGGTTCTGTCCAAGCAGGTTTTTTGCAACCGTGAAGGGATTGACCGCACCTGCGGCTTCGCACCTGCAGAAATTCATCGCAGGTGCGAGTTTAACACGCCTGAACCAAGGTCGCATCTGCGCACACTGCTTCGCACCTACGCGTTCGCAGGTGCGCCAAAATTCTGCATCTGCAGCGATGGCCTCCCCTTCCCTTTTCCGCTTCTGCGAACAAAACTCGCATCTGCGAGGGTCGTATCTGCTGCTGTCCAAGCGCAGGTGCGATTGTACCAGAAGCAAAAAGCTTCAGTTCTTCCTCCAAATTCAAAAATTGGTCTGAGCCTCGTCCGGTTAACACTCGGGGACCCCGTCCCCCTGCACGAACATACCAACAAGTTTGAAATCATAAAACAGACTTGCTCGAACACTCAGAACATGTAAAACAACATCAAAACTAAGAATCATACCTCAAACCAAATTGATTCAACTTAGAAATTTCAATTTCTTCAAACTTATTCCGAACGGGCCGAAACATACTTATACTACTCGGAATGACACCAAATTTTCCGTGCAAGTATTAAATCACCATACGGAACTATTCCCAAACTCGGAATTTCAAACGGACCTTGATTACTTTAAAACCTACTCCAAACCAAATTTAAAGAACTTTAAACCTTCAAATAGTTAATTTTCACTATTAAGCGCTAAAACGCTCCCGGATTATCCAAAACCCGATTCGAACATACGCCCAATTCTGAAATCATCATACGAACCTATATGAACCGTCAAATCCCGATTCTATAGTTGTTTTCTCAAAATGTTGACCGAAGTCAAACTTGGCCTTTTAAAGCCAAACTAAGGAACCAATTGTTCCGATTTCAACACGATCACTTCCAAATTCTGAACCAACCATCCCCGCAAGTCATAAATTAATAAAAGCACATACAGGGAGTTTTATTTAGGGGAACGGGGTTCTAAAAGTCAAAATGACAGGTTGGGTCATTACATTCTCCACCTCTTAAACAAACGTTCGTCCTCGAACGGGTTTAGAATTGTACCTAGAGTGCTGAATAAGTGTGGATATCTGCTCCGCATGTTTTCCTCGGCCTCCCAAGTTGCTTCCTCTACTGGTTTTCCCCTCCACTGGACTTTTACTGCAGAAATCCTCTTGGACCTCAACTGCCAAACCTGTTTATCAACAACGGCAACTGGCTCCTCTTCATAACCCAAGCTATTATCTAGTTGAACTGTGCTAACGTCTAACACATGTGATAGGTCGGCATGATACTTCCGGAGCATAGATACATGGAAAATCGAATGAAATCCTGATAGACTGGGAGGCAAAGCAAGCTCGTAAGCAACCTCCCCAACTCGTCTCAACACCTCAAATGGGCCTATAAACCTTGGGCTCAACTTGCCCTTTTTCCCTAATCTCATGATTCCCTTCATCGGTGAAACTTTCAAGAGAAATTTTTCACCCACCATAAATGATAAATCACGCACTTTCTGATCCGCGTAACTCTTATGTCTGGACTGTGCTGTACGAAGTCGCTCCTGAATCAACTTTACCTTTTCCAAGACATCTTTCACCAAATCAGTACCATATAACTTTGACTCACCGGGCTCAAACCATCCGATGGGCGAACGACATCGCCGACCATATAAAGCCTCAAATGGAGCCATCTCGATGCTGGATTAGTAACTGTTATTATAAGCAAACTCAGCCAAAGGCAAGAAACGATCCCATTGGCCTCCAAAGTCAATCACACATGCCCTGAGCATATCCTCAAAAATCTGAATTATCCGCTCTGATTGCCTGTCGGTCTGCCGATGAAAGGCTGTGCTGAGCTCTACACGGGTCCCCAATTCACTCTGTACTACTCTCTAGAAATGTGAAGTAAACTGAGGGCCTCTATCTGATATGATGGAAATTGGCACACCGTGCAACCGAACTATCTGCTGAATATACATCTGGGCCAACCTCTCTGAAGTATACGTAGTCACAACATGAATAAAGTATGCCGACTTGGTTAACCTATCGACAATGACCCAAACTGCATCCAACTTCCGCAAGGTCTACGACAACCCAACTACAAAATCCATAGTGATGCGTTCCCATTTCCACTTTAGTATAGTCATCTGCTGAAGTAGGCCACCTGGCCTCTGGTGCTCATATTTAACTGGCCGGTAATTTAGACACCTAGCTACATACTCAACTATGTCCTTTTTCATTCGTCGCCACCAATAATGCTGCCTCAAGTCACGATACATCTTTGTAGTGCCTGGATGAATAGAATACCGAGAACTGTGTGCCTCCTCTAGGATCATTTTCCTCAGTCCATCCATATTAGGAACACATAGATGATCCTAAAGTCGCAGAACACCATCCGTGCCAATAGTAAATTCTTTGGTACCACCCCGTTGTACTGTTTCTCGAAGAACCATTAAGTGTGGATCATCATACTAGCGAGCCTTGATCTGCTCAAATAGTGAAGACTGGGCCACAACACATGCAAGAACTCGGCTGGGCTCTGAAATATCCAGCCTCACAAGTCTGTTAGCCAAGGACTGAATATCCAAAGCTAATGGCCTCTCTTTTGGTGAAATGAAAGCCAAACTACCCATACTCTCCGCCTTTCCACTCAAGGCGTCTGCAACCACATTTGCTTTGCCCGGATGATACAGGATAGTAATATCATAATCTTTTAGTAACTCAAGCCATCTGCGCTGTCTCAAATTTAGGTCAATGCTGCAAACTGCGATGATCAGTGTAAACGTCACAAGACACCCCATAAAGATAATGCCTCCAAATCTTAAGAGCGTGAACAATCACAGCTAACTCCAAATCATGCACTGGATAATTCTTCTCGTGGGGCTTCAACTAACGTGAAGCATATACAATAACTCGCCCTTCCTGCATCAATACACAACCCAAGCCAACGCGTGAAGCGTCACAATACACTGTATACATCTCCGAACCGGAAGGCAACACTAACACTGGTATTGTAGCCAATGATGTCTTGAGCTTCTGAAAGCTCATATCACAATCATCGGACCATCGGAACGAAGCACCCTTCTGGGTTAATTTGGTCAAAGGTGCTGCAATAGATGAAAAACCTCCACGAACCGACGATAATAACCTGCTAAAACCTAGGAAACTCGAGATGAGACGATGCCAATTCTGAAGTACCTCAATCTTTTTGGGATCAACCTTAATGCCCTCGCCCGATACAATATGCCCTAAAAATGCTACAGACTCTAGCCAGAACTCACATTTGGAGAACTTAGCATAAAGCTTTTCTTCCTGCAGCGTCTGAAGCACCACTCTCATATGCTGCTTGTGCTCTTCTTTGTCGTGCGAGTAAATCAAAATATCATCAATGAAGACAATGACAAGTGAATAAATATATGGCCTGAATACCCTATTCATCAAATCCATAGATGCTGCCGGGGCGTTAGTTAAACCGAAGGACATCACCAGAAACTCATAATGACCATATCTAGTCCGAAAAGCAGTCTTCGGAACATCCGGATCCCGAATCTTCAACTGATGGTACCCCGACCTCAAGTCGATCTTAGAGAACACCCTAGCACCCTGCAACTGGTCAAATAGATCATCAATACGCGACAACGGGTACTTGTTCTTAATAGTGACTTTGTTCAATTGACGGTAATCAATACATATTCGCATCGTTCCATCCTTTTTCTTTACAAATAATACCGGTGCACCCCAAGGAGATACACTCGGTCTGACGAACCCTTTGGCTAGTAACTCCTCAAGCTGTTCTTTCAACTCCTTCAATTCATTTAGAGCCATGCGATACAATGGGATAGATATAGGCTGGGTATCTGGAGCCAAATCAATACAGAAATCAATATCACGGTCATGTGGCATGCCTGGAAGATCTGAAGGAAATACATCGGAGAACTCCCAAACTACAGGCACTGAATTAAAAGTCGGATTCTCTGCAGTAGTATCCCGAACATAGGCTAGATAAGCTAAACAACCCTTCTCAACCATGTGTTGAGCCTTCATAAAAGAAATAACTCGATTAGATGCACTAACAGACGAACCCTTCCACTCCAACCTAGGTAATTCTTGAATAGCCAAGGTAACAGTCTTGTCATGACAATCTAAGATGGCATGATATGAAGATAATGAATCCATGCCCAGGATGATTTCAAAGTCGGTCATCTCAAGTAATAGGAGATCTGCTCTAGTTTCATAACCACAGAATGTAATAATACAGGACTGGTAGATCCGGTTCACAATAACAGAATCGCCCACGGGAGTGGACATATAAATAGGAGTACTCAGGGACTCACGAGAAACACCCAGGAAATGAGCAAATAGAGACGACACATAGGAATATGTAGACCTTGGATCAAATAATACGGAGGCATCTTTGCCGCAAATAGAAATAATACCTGTATGCATATGGTCTGGCCAGAAAAGCATAGAACCGAGCTGGAGCGCCAACTGGCTGGCCTCCGCCTGGCTGACCTCCACCTTTAGGACGACCTCTACCCACCTGCCCTCCACCTCTTGGTGGTCGGACGACTGGTGGAGCAACTGGTGTGGTAATCATAGGCTGCTGACCCTGCCGCACTACTCTACCCCGAAGCCTGGGGTAGAATCTCCGCATATGACTGGGATCCCCGCACTCGTAATAAATCTTCCGTGCGATGGGCTGTTGACTAAGAGTCTGGCCCTGGTAACCTGAATACCCACTGGAAAAACCCTGAATAGCTGGTGGGCGATAAGAACTCTCTGGCATAGCACTGAAATAAGGTCGCACTAGAGGATCCCGCGGAGGCGGTGGTGCTGGATATGGAGGCCTGCTGGACTACCCTCTCACGAACTGACCTCTACCCCCAGACGGAGTACCTCCGAACTCTCCAGAATATCTAAACCACTTATCTCTCATAACCTGCTCTCGGCTCCGCTGACGCACACCCTCAATCCCCTGGATATCTCCACTACTAGCTCATAAGAAGTACCCATTTCAACCTCTCGGGCCATAGTGGCCTGAATGCCAGTATGTAAACCCGCAACAAATCTCCGCACTCTCTCCACCTCAGTAGGGGAGTATCATAAGTGCATGGTAAGATAACTCAGAGAACCTCTCCTCATAATCGATCACTGACATCTGACCCTGCTGGAGTTGCTCAAACTGAAACTGCAACTCTTCCCTCTGGGAGGGTGGAATATACCTGTCCAGGAAAATATGGGTGAATCTGTCCCAAGTTATTGGAGGAGAATCTGCTGGTTTGCCAAGAAGATAAGACTTCCACCATCTACGGGCTCTGCCCTCTAGCTAAAAAGTAGCAAAGTCTACCCCATGAGACCCCAATATCCTCATATTGTGCAGTTTGTCCCAGCACCGATCAATGAAGTCCTAGGGATCCTCATGTCGCTCACCCCCAAAGACAGGAGGATGTAGTCTAGTCCATCTGTCCAATAGTTTCTGCGGATCAACGGCTGCAGCTGGCCTGGGCTCAGGTGTAGCTGCTGCTACTGGCTGGGCTCATCCCACGATTAGTACACCCTGGGTCTGATATACAGCAGCTGCCTTCCCATAAACCTGTGTGGTAGGGGTCTGTGCTCCCCCGCCCGCCTGAGATATTGTTGGGTCTGCCGAAAATAAACCGGCCTGAGTCATAGTGTCTATGAACCACAGCATACGACCCATGATATCCTGGAATCCAGGTGCAGATATGAAATCCACCGGAGCTGGCTCTGCCATAGGCACCTCGCCCTGTTCCTCAATGATGGGATCCTCTGCTGGACCCACTGGCAGCATAACTGGAACAATCCTGGGACATCCTCATCCCCTACCACGGGTGGGAGCCCTCTCTCGGCCTCTGCCTCGGCCTCTAACAACTGGGGAAGTAGCTCTTCCTTGGTTTGGAGCCTCGTTAGAGCGCGTTCTCACCATCTGTGAGAGAATAAGAGAAAGATATTTAGTACTACATCAATTGCACGATAGAATATGAAGAAAGGTAGTTTCCTAACACCCTATAGCCTCTCGAAGATAAGTACAGACGTCTCCGTACCCATCTGCAAGACTCTATTAGGTCTGGTCATAACTTGTGAGACCTACGTGAACCTAGTACTCTAATATCATGTTGTCACGACCCAATTTCACCTATAGGGCATGATGGAGCCCAACACTACAACTAGGCAAGCCAACTAGTAATTTAAACATATATTGAATTCTTTAAAAATTAACCAAATAATTAAAATCTTCTTATTTGCATGAATTAAGACAATATGAAAAGATCTAGTGAATTAAAATAACTAAGAAAAATAATTAAATCCAAAATTCTACTAGTGTGTGCCAAGAACTGGTGTCACAAGTGTATGAGCATCTAGTAGATTAAACAAAAATTCCAAATACTGTCTGGAATAAAATAGACAGAATAAAAATTCAGAAAGAAGCACTGGTTGCTGCAGAATGGCTCAGAAGGGCAGCTCACCACTAAGCCTCTAGATATTGTGGGTGCGCGCCGATAGGTCCAATTATAGCACCTGTCTCAGGTCCTGCACAAAAGTGCAGGAAGTGTAGCATGAGTACGTAAACAACATGTACCCAGTAAGTATCAAGCCTAATCTCGAGGAGGTAGAGACGAGATGGTCGACTTTGACACTCACTAAGGGTCAATAATAATAAATAAAATTAAAATAGAAATATTTAAATCAACATGATTCACAGAGTTAACAATAATTTTGTTTAACCAACAGAAATAATTAAATTCCTTCAAATGCAACAATTCCCAATCTATTAATTAAATTCACAAGCTGCAATTAAAATATCAAGGTATCGTGTAATTATTATTATTATTAGGTACGATTTATGCCGAGGTCGTACGACCCGATCCAGAGTGTCGTATACATTGCTGAGGGACGTGCGGCGCAATCCATAGATGAATTTATACTGCAGAGGCGATCAGCCCGCTCCACAAGAAAGGAGGACATTTTCTTATGTATCTCCGGAATGAAGGTGTATTTATTATAAGATTAATTCGAGAGGATGAATAATTTCTTTTAACAATTAATTAATTTAAACAGAAAATTAAGTATATGAGATTTCCATCTTTTACTATCTTTCCCTAACAATTCACAATATATTACAAATAATTTAATTAAATAAAGAATATAATTTACACACGTAATTCATGATTTGAGTCCTAAACTACCCGGACTTTAGCATAAATAGTAGCTACTTACGGACTCTCGTCACCTCGTGCATACATAGCCCCCACATTTAGAAATAATTATTAACTTAAATCACCTATGGGGTAAATTTCCCCTCACAAGATTAGACAAGAGACTTACCTTGTCTCAAAGTCCACTTTTCCGATTAAATGTCGCGTAAAACCTCAATTCGATGCCGAAAAATCCGAAACTATCCAAAAGTTATATAAAATAATTAATACATGATCAATAATTCAAAATTTATCTATTAAATAAATTACCTTATCCAAAATGGTAAAATTTTTAAAATTCACCCCGGGCCCACGTGCCCGGATTCCAAAAATTTTCTGAGGAAAACGTTACCCATATTCTCAAGAACTCAAATATATAACTTTTATCCAATTCCATAATCATTTTCATGGTTAAAATCACATTTTTATACAAATCTCGGTTTTTCATCTAAATCCTTGATTTCTAAGATTTACCGGTTATAATCTACCCATAATCTATATATTTAACTCAAGGTGTGTAGAATTAACTTACCTTCCAATTGCTAGTTGAAATCCCCTCTCAAAAAACTCTGAAATCGCCCAAACATGGAAGAAAAGGGACTAAAAATGAACTGAGCCTCGTCCGTTTTTAAGGTTCTGTCCAAGCAGGTTTTTCGCACATGCGAAGGGATTGACCGCACCTGCGGCTTCGCACCTGCAAAAAGTTCTCGCAGGTGTGAGTTTCACTCGCCTGGACCAAGGTCGCATCTGCGCACACTGCTTCGCACCTGCGCGTTCGCAGGTGCGCCTAAATTCTGCATCTGCGGCGATGGCCTCCCCTTCCCTTTTCCGCTTTTGCGAACAAAACTCGCATCTGCGAGGGTCGCACCTGCGACTATCCAAGCACAGGTGCGATCGTACCAGAAGCAGAAAGCTTCAGTTCTTCCTCCAAATTCAAAAATTGGTCTGAGCCTCGTCCGGTTAACACTCGGGGCCCCCGAGGGCCCGCCCGAAAATACCAACAAGTTTGAAATCATAAAACGGACTTGCTCGAACACTCGGAACGTGTAAAACAACATCAAAACTAAGAATCATACCTCAAACCAAATTGACTCAACTTAGAAATTTCAAATTCTTCGAACTTACTCCGAACGCGCCGAAACATACTTTTACTACTCGGAATGACACCGAATTTTGCGTGCAAGTCTTAAATCACCATACGGAACTATTCCCAAACTCAGAATTTCAAACGGACCTCGATCACTCCAAAACCTACTCCAAACCAAATTTAAAGAACTTTAAACCTTCAAATAGGTGATTTTCACTATTAAGCACTAAAACGCTCTCGGGTTATCCAAAGCCTGATTCAAACATACGCCCAATTCTGAAATCATCATACGAACCTATTGGAACCATCAAATCCTGATTTCTGGGTCATTTTCTCAAAATGTTGATCGAAGTCAAACTTGGCCTTTTAAAGCCAAACTAAGGAACCAATTATTCCGATTTCAACCCGATCACTTCCAAATTTTGAACCAACCATTTTCGCAAGTCATAAATTAATAAAAGTACATACGAGGAGTTTATTTAGGGGAACGGGGTTCTAAAAGTCAAAATGACCGGTTGGGTCATTACATTATTGCACTGTTGTGATTATGGCACATATGGATATGTTGGTTGGGTGTTGGCATAAAGTTTTGGCAGTGCGATTGTGATTGATATTCGTATTGTGTCAGGGTTTGGAGCGATAAGGGTGGATATTATTGTTATGTCATGGTACATAGCGATAAGGGTGGATATTGTTATTATGTCGGGTGCGGAGCGATAAGGGCGGATATCGTTATTGTGTTAGGTGCGGAGCAATAAGGGTGAATATTGTTATTATGTCATGTGCAGAGCGATAAGAGTGGATATTATTATTGTGTCGGGTGCGGAGAAATAAGGGTGGATATTATTATTCTGTCGGGGTGCAGAGTGATAAGGGTTGATATTGTTATTGTGATGAAATGTGGAGTACGAGGGTAAAATATGCATATAAATCCTTTATGTTTGTCATGCATTTCTACATGATTTTGTGTTGTATCTAACATGCTAATTTATGCCACTATTATTATTTGATGATTTGATTGTCAAGATGGATTTACCTATGTGGAGTTGATATCTCATATTTTTGTTGAGTTGTTGGTTGCGTATCGGATTGACATGATAGGGAACTTTTCATCATGTATTAATATATTTGATTCTTAAAAGGTTCTCTTGAACGTGTTATTTGGCAATTGATATGGAATCAGATCATTTGGGGCATAGGCTTACAGTCAAGTATGAGTATTGAGCACACATACTACATATGGTGCATACCTCTTTGTGAGCGGGGTTGGTGTAAATTGTATTTGTTGGATATATCAAATTGGTAGAGTTTATTTATTACCCTATCCCAGTTGTATACCTTTATCGTTGATATTCTTTATTCTGTAATTGTCTTTATGGAATATTTTCTCTGCAATATACATGTTATTGAGCTGCACAGGTTCTGCTAAGTGAGTATCTTTTGACTTAAAAATCTCGTCACTACTTCTTTGAGGTTAGTCAAGATACGTACTGAGTACATGAGGTTAGTTGTACTCATACTACACTTTTACACCTTTCGTGCAAATTCTGGAACTGGGTAGCTGTGGAAGACGAAAACTTGCTTTAGAAACGTACCAACATACCGGATTCACGCTACATTTTGTTCATGGTAGTTTAGGATTTCATTTTTGTTTATGTAAACTTCAAACAGATGTTGTAAACATTCTTCATAACCGCTTGGTAAATCTAATCTTAGTAGCTCATGACTTGTACTACCAGTCTTTGGGATAGTTGTATTGAATTATTTTATAATTTTATTAATAATATTGATGATTTTCTCATTATGATAGTAAGTTATACAATTTGGCTTACCTAGTGGGTTAGGTTATGTGTCATCACGACTTGGTAGAATTTTTTATCTTGACAAGTTGGTATCAAAGAACTAAGTTCATAAGTTCTACGAGTCATGAGCAAGTGTTTAGTAGAGTCTTGTAGATTGATATGATGAAGTCCATAACTATCTTCGAGAGTCTACAGAGCATCTAAGAAACTTCCCTTGTTTCTTTCCTTGTTGTGCGACTTTGTTTTAGCTTGAAGCATGTATCTTCGATTTCTTCCTATTCGTCTGTATGTGATATTGAGCACTTAGTATCAGTTTAGGTGTCGATTCGTGTGGGAAGGCATTTTTAAAGTAATAATTTTGCTTGTTTAAGGTAAGTGTCTTATCTAGCTTTTGTTTAATTTTTCCTAATAATTGATATTATTTTCTACATGCGGGGGTGATGTACATATGAGGCGGCGAGCGTATATATATGTGCCATGGGTATTTCATGCTCGGGGTGGATTTTAGATTACTCTATGCCTTGTTGGTTGTGTGTTCTACTTGATTATATGTATTATTCAATTAATTGACTATGTGAGCATAGTAAACCATGCTAGAGCTAATATTAAGGTTATTGATGCCTTAGTTTGAACATGATGAACTAATCTTGAGAGTGATGCTATACTACCTCGAAAGTAGTCACATGAATGTTATGAACACACACCCATACTCATTTCTCTCGTGTTGTGCCTTCAATTGAACGGGTACTCTCTGTGATGTATGTGCGATCCTTTGTGTGACTATGGGAGTTCATCCCTTTTCATGCTAGAGATCATATTTTAGGATTACTATTTCCTAAATTGGCCAAGTTGGACATTTGCAGAATCATTGCTAAGTTAATTTAGCCGTAGTCATGCTTTATATGTTATCCTGATAAGGGTGTATTTTATTATTGTGTCAGGGTACGAAGCGATAGGGGTAGATATTGTTATCCTATCGCGTGCGGTGTGATAAGGGTGGATATTGGTATTGTATTAGATGCGGAGTGATAAGGGTGGATATTGTAATTGTGTGGGGTGCAGAGCGATAAGGGTGGATATTACTATTGTGTCGAAGTATGGAGCGATAAGGGTGGATATTATTATTGCGATAAAATGTGGAATACGAGTGTGACATTCTTGAATATGCATGTAAATCCTTTACATTTGTCATGCATTTCTATATGATTTTGTGTTGTATCTAACATGCTAATTTATGCCTCTGTTATTATTTGATAATTTGGTTGTTGTTGACGGCCAATTTTGACCCTCCCTTTTAAAATTAATTTATTTATACTTAAATATTTACAATGATTCTGAATCTTTACTAAGGATATCAAAGGATTCAATTAGTGTTATTAACCTATGTCAATGCTCATGATAACGTTTGGTGTTAAATTAATCTGTGATCAATATGTTGAAGCAATAACATTTGTATCCCAAAGTTGTTGCAGCTCTAAACTATGTGCTATTCATCTATCTCTGAGATGTTTGATTCCAATTATTTGTTTCTTTAGCAAAAACAGGATGATGTTCCTACCTATGTATTTGGAAATTTGAACTTCATGTGTGTCTAGTATGTTAATGAATCACCTAGAGCTGAGAGTATTGTTATAAGAAATGGAAACTATTTCTATGTGCTTTCCTATATTATTCTGTTAAGAAAGAGTATGCTTCTGTGGTAGGAAATGTCATAGTAGTTGGTTTGCATTGAAAAAGCCTCATTGGCCAAACCTATAGGGAAGAATGGGTTGTTAGTGGTTAGGGATATTTGGGAGTAGAGTTTAACTCTAGGTTGGGCTGCTCTCCCCGGCACAAGCATTGCCCTGGGCCTTGAGACCTTTGAGAACTTTGTAGTATCGAGGGATTCAAAGGGGGCATCGACCTTGAGTAGAATTCTCTCCTTATCCCTTAATTCATTGACACTTGTTATTCTCTTTGGGTTTGGTGTTTAATGACAACGAAAGGTATTCAATGTGAATCATTTACCATACATAACCTCCACATTAGTATGACTTTCTTAGTGTGTAAATACTGTCAGTGTTCTTTTCATTTATTCTTTGCTAGCAAATTTCATATATGGGCATGTATATAGTACTGTTTTTCTAATGACTTTCTCTCTTCTTTTTTGAACATGTACAATGGCTTGGGCCTGCTGAGTTCTTAAAGATCTCAGGACCAAATCCAGCATTGCTATATACTGGGAGCCTAGAGTCATCTGTCGTCCCTGTTATTGCTGGGCCTCCCTCTTTGAGGCCCAAACACCAGAGTCCTTTCTTTCCCTTCGCTCTTTTATTTACCGCTTTCGTTATTTTATAGTTGCACTATGTCGTTATTCTTCACTGTGTTTCTGTTGTTTTATCTCACATGTACATGACAAGCATATATTGGATTGAATGCTTTATTTTATCTTTTAACTCACATAAAATAACTTAGGCAAGCCTTAAAGAACCTAGGATTAAAAGAGGCATTAGTTAGCAATTAATTCTACATCCGCTAGTCATGAGCTGTTATTAATTCATTATGCCTTGCTAACCTTTTCTTAAAGATTTTAGAGCCCAAAGGCTTAATAAAGGGGGCAGTCCCCCTTTAAAAAGAAAAACCAGAACTGAGTCGCATGTTTAATTTTCTAAAAGAAAATCAACTCTTTTCGAAAAGAACAAGGCGCTGCCGTCCAAACAAAGGTTTTTAAACAATCTCCTCAAACCTACTATTTAAATCCAAGGTATATCTTAGGTTCATTTTCACCTCATTAGAGTAATATGAACTTTCATATTTTAGGAAACAAAGTGCTTTAACTTAGCTTCTCTTTTACATATTCTTCATACAAACACCCTACAAAGTTTTTTTCAAGCATATATATACTAACATTATTTTTTTAAGACTCTCCATTAAACCCATACATCTTTAAACTACACTCCTTATTTATAGGTATTACGCTCTAATATATGGTAAGCTACACTCTTTTGAACATTAGTTAAAGCACAATACAAATAATTAGTCCTAAATCTAGTCTAAGTCCTATGGAGCTACCTCAGGTGGATTTTAAGGGGTGCCTAATACCTTCCCCTTAGAACAACAAGAACCCTTACCCATAATCTCACAGGTTAGCAGACTAATAAAGAATATGACCTTTAGTAATTAAATAGGTACCCTAGTATACCTTTAAATATTAGGTGGCGACTCTCTTTCGTCAACAACAGAGAAACCACAAGTTGAATCTTGTTTTGACTAGTGCAAAACATATTACAACAACATGGCGACTCTGCTGGGGTTTTCACACTTAGGTTTTGACCTTAGCAGACTTAGACTGAATTTGACACTTAGACTTATTTGTACATTGATTTAATTGTATTTAAATTTTCCATTACATGCTTTATTTGATCTTTATATTATCATGCTTATTATTGCTACACCCTTATATTTTACCGCTTTACATATACTTTCATCACACTTCTTCTTATCGAGTCTTGTCCGTACACTATCACACACAATGGCACGCGAGGGTTGTCTTTTACACCCCTCCGAACCTTCTTTTCAAAACTCTTTAGTTTCAGAGAATGGCTTTGTCAGGTCAACTGACATAACTTCTCGCAGTCTTCAGTCCAACTCAAAAGTAGGAAACACTCTACTCTAGCAAAAATATGTCATATTACATAAACCTTAGGTGAGTCGGTCCTTGGCATTGACACACAATTAGGAAAACCACCCTAATGTCAACGGGTCATGCACCTAATGACATGACTTCTGTGAAAAATGAACAAACCTGGTGAGACATCTAAAGATCCAAAGCAAACACTTACCAAAACCTTTATTTACCCACTTCAGAAATGAAAATCAACCAAAACATCCCCGAGATCAACATGGTGATGGGAGCGCCACACAAGTTGAAGCATTGGTGGAAGAATATCCGCCGAGAACACGGAGATGAGATTCGAACACACCTGGGGGAACTGACCGCTTTGCTAAACATCCGAGCAGACATGGTGCTCACTCACCTGTTGATAAAGTTCTGGGATCCGGCTAAGGTGGTGTTCAAGTTTGCTGATTGTGAGTTAGTACCGACATTGGAAGAAGTTACTAGTTTCATGGAGATTCCATTCATAGGGAGGAAACCAATACTACTAGTCACTATGCTCGGTTACAGGTTCTTGTATGCTTTTGGTCTAGCCAACAGTCGAGGTCTGAGAAATATCGAGGACGGATGGGTGAGCCAAGATCAGCTGTTCGATTGGTTCAGACATCGTGAAATCTATGAGTGGTATTCGGGGGATTTTAGTATGATCAAGCAACATGGGAGAGTCTCAAGCCCATAACTTTCTCATTGGCACTGTTGGGATTGTTGGTCTTCCCACAGAGTAGGGGTCGGATCAACATCAACTTATAACACCTGGTTCTGGCAACCTTCCGTGGTAACCTTCAAGCTAATCTGGTGCCGATGGTGCTAGCGGAGATTCTAAGTGATTTATCTGCATGTGCACGAGGGTATGATTTCTTTAAGGGTTGTAACTTGCTACATCAGATCTGGGCCATAGAACATTTCTTCCAGCGAGAGGCCATCATTGACTCTGTGTGATCTCCTGCTTGTATAAATGAAGAAACTGACTTATGTTTTCTTTTTCTTTCTCTTTCTTTTTGTTTCTTACTTTATTAGTACTCCCCAAAAGAAACGTTGGTTTATATCGACCCAAAACTGGCGGAACCACCGTACAATCTAAGATCAAAGGGAAAGATGTATGCCACAGAAAACCCGATTGAACATGCTCTGGTTAGAGACGATAGCCCCGGGCGATTGGGAGAGAAGGATGATACAAGGAATGATGATCATGTGGCGAGGATGTCCCAGGAGATGGAGTCTTTAAGGGAGAAAGTACAACATATCAAGGAACTAGCACATCTGGCCGTGACAACGCTCCCTCAACCACCTCGATTTCCTTCTTTGGATTCAATCCCCGACCATTTTCCTTCCACATCACGCCAAACCAATAACACCCCAACTTCAGTCCCCACTACTTAAGTCATACCTCCAGTTAGCCCCCACAAACCCACCAAATCCTCCTATCCACAGTCCCTACGTACCACAGTACGTTTAAACACCACAAAACTCGCTTATTTCCACTAACACAACTCACACCCCTCCTCGTGACGGAGTCACTTTTACCACTCACCAAACTCATCACATACCTGGGGCACATACCGCCGGCCATGAGCAATATGTTCCTCCTATATATGCCGTTTCTGAACCTACCTTTACAGCGCCTGTCATGGTCAGGGTGCCTAATGAGATTGACCAATACGCTGAAATGGAAAGGGAAGCTAGGCGTAAGGAAGAGGAGTCAGTGTCTGAGAAGCTACAAATCTTGAGAAAGCAAATGAAGAACCTCCAAGTCGTTCGGGGAAGTGAAAGTTTGGACTATGAGGATCTGTGTATCCATTCGGATATGGATATGCCAGTGTGGTATAAGCCTCCAAAGTTCGATATCTTCGACAGGACAGGTGATCCCTACGTATATTTGAGGGCATATTGCAACAAGTTAGTTGGAGTGGGAAGGAACGAGAAGTTGAGAATGAAGTTGTTCATAAGGAGCCTGACGGGAGAAGCACTTACCTGGTATACTCGACAAGATCCGTGAAATTGGAGAACCTGGCAAGATATGGCAGAAGATTTTATGAATCACTTTCGATTCAGCACAGAGATCACTCCCGATAGGTTCGCACTGGTAAACCTGCAAAAAAAGCCATTCGAGTCATTCCAAGAATACGCACGTCGGTGGAGGTCAGAAGCCGCCAGGGAAAAACCTCCGTTGGACGATATTGAATTAACCAAGTATTTCATCCAAGCCCAGGAAGGGATATACTTTAAAAAATGATGGGAATGATGGGACATAAATTCCCCAAACTGGTCAAGATAAGAGATTTTTTAGAAGAAGGTATAAAATCTGGCAAAGTACAATCCATGGATGCATTGCAAGCGGCCAGCAAGGCAATCCAATCAAGGTTAATTGGTAGCGGAAAGAAGAGAAAAGAAGAAGTCTTTGCAGTCGTCCCTTACTATCAACCGAACCCACATCACGAAAATACTTTCTATTCCTCAAACAACAATTCACCACCACCCGCCTATGCTCCAGTCTATAACACCCAGCCGTATTACCACCCCAACCTCATTATAACCTTCCTCGAGCCCATAACAACCCGAATCCACAACAACCATATGCTCATGTCCAAACCACTACCCACCAAAACTGACCCACTTATACACCATGTCCCCGGCCCAATTTTAAAGAGATGGGTCCCAAAAATTATACCCCGATTATTGATCCTCTGGATCAATTGTTCGAAAGATTGAGAAGAGCAGTACTGATACATCCTGTGGAAGGAAGGGCTCATGAGTATCCCTCTAAGTATTTTGATACAACTAAAAGGTGCGTGTACCATTCAAATGTGCTAGCGCATGATAATGAAGATTGGTTTAAGTTGAAAAATGAGATTGAAACACTGATCAAGAGCGGAGCCATTCAGTGCACTCCGGCTCTGCCCAATGTGAATCACAATCCGCTGCCAAATCACCAAAATCAGGGGGTCTACATGATCACATTGGACGAAGAATATTATTTGAAAGGAACGATTGTCACAATAGGAAATGCATAGGATGCAAGGATTCCGCCTCAAAGGACTCCAATGATCACAATGCAAGTGAGACCTACTGTGATGGTTCAAACTTATCAGTGACAACCTGTCATTGCTACAGAGGATGAAGAGAGTCGAGAATACAAAATTATCCCATGGACATAGCAGCAAAAGGGGGAAAGCCAAGATAACAGACTCTATAGCAGCCCACGGTATGACTATGTCAGGGAGATATTACGCTCCTGAAGATTCAAATCGAGGGAATTCGGGAAGAGAGAAGATTCAAAGGAGGAACATAACAGACCCAAAAGCCGCAGAATTCTGGAAAAGAATGTCAACCAAAGAGTACTCTGTGGAGGAGCAGCTGAAGAAAACTTCAGCGTAAATATCAATCAGGGACTTGCTGATGAGCTACGACAGTCATAAGGATGCCCTGATGAAAGTACTAAGTGGGGTAAGTGTGCCAAGCAACACCACCAGTGAGGCGCTGGCCACAACAATTGGGAAAATGGTCGAAGCAAATATGATTACTTTCAGAAGAGACGAATTTCCTATCGAAGGCATAAGTCACAACAAGTCTCTTCATATCACTATCGAATGTGGGGACAAGGTGGTGTCCCAATTGCTAGTTGATGGAGGGCCAGGATTCAACATCTGTTCGCTCTCTACTCTGCGGGAGTTGGGAATCCATATTAGGGAAGTCAAGGAAATCCATGTAAGGGTAAGGGCCTTTGATGGTTCCTATAAGGATGTTATTAGAGAAATTTATTTGGCTTTGTAGATCAGGCCAGTCGAATTTTCCATATTGTTTCAAGTAATGAATATTTCTTCTTCGTACAACTTACTGCTGGGAAGGCCTTGGATGCACATGACAGGAGCCGTCTCATCCACTCTACACCAATGCATGAAATTTGAGTGGGGATGTCAGGAGATTGTGGTCCATGGCGAATGGGGCCAATCAGCTTATTTGGAGCATGTTGTCCCATTCATTGAAGGGCTAGACGGAGTTTCTTTCCACGCAGTTGAAATCATGCAGACTATCGAAATAGAAGAGACTGAACAAAACTTGGGAATGCAGTCGCCGTATAGATCTAAGATGGCTATGAGGGAGATGATGAAATATGGATAAAGACCAGGAACCGGGTTAGGAGCCAGATCAGACGGGATTACAGGCCAATTAAACCTAATTGACAGAAAGGAAGGGTCGACATAGGATTAGTCTCCAGTGGGGAAAACTCATACCGTTAGTTCCGAGAAAAAAGATTTTTTTCTAAAGCATGTTTCAGGTATGGGCCAGAGTTTAGCACCAGAAGATGATATCATCGATGGAATGGGAAGGCTGTTCATGAATATGATTGAAGAATGCTGTGAAGGAACTAATATCAAGATACCGACCATCAGGGATGCCGAACCCGGAGAAGAGCTGCGGAACTGGACCACCAGTCCATCTTTGGTTCGCTAGGAGTCTTGGTAGTGTGGAACTGTAAAAGTTTTCTTTTGAAAAGTGCACAGTCAATTGAGGCTTGCACCGTGTCTGTACCTTTTTGCCATTTTCCACTTTAGAACACTTAGACGTTCCTATTTGATAAAATAAAAAGAATCATTTTCTTAAAATATTGCAACTTTATTTATCGCTTCATTTATACTTAGTTTTTCTTTTCAGTAATCAAAACAATAAAAATCTATGTTTCGCGATTGTGAAATGTAACGAAATCGTCGAGCAAAATGACCTAGGTTACGAGGAGTATGACGAGAGTATGATGCCTGACAATTTCCTTGAAGAGATCGAATATCTGGAGATTCAGAAAAAGCCTAGCCTCAAAGAAACAGAAGTGGTCAATCTCGGAAGTGAAGAAGACGTGAAAGAAACCCGAATCAGCATTCATCTAGAAGTCGAGCAAGAGGAAAAACTGGTCGAGCTCCTCCAACAATACATCGATATGTTCGCTTGATCATATGATGACATGCTAGGATTAATTACTAATATTGTCTCACATCGACTGCCCACCGATCCTGCCAGACCGTCGGTCAAGCAAAAACCCAGAAAATTCAAGCAAGATTTGAGTCTTGGGATAAAGGAGGAAGTAACCAAGCAGATAGAGGTGAATGTGGTAAGAGTCACCAATTATACCAGCTGGTTGGCAAATATCTTCCTTGTACCCAAGAAAGATGAGAAGATCAGGATATGCGTGGATTAACGAGATCTCAATAAAGCTAGTCCAAAGGACGACTTCCCTTTACCAAATATCCACATCCTCATCGATAACTGCACCAAGCATGAACTGCATTCGTTCGTGGATTGTTTCGCTGGGTACTACCAGATCTTGATGCACAAGGAAGATGTAGAAAAGATAGCCTTCACCATACCTTGGGGAGTTTATTGCTATAGAGTCATGCCATTTGGTCTCAAGAACACCGGTGCCACCTACATGAGGGCCATGACGACCCTTTTTCACGACATGATTCATAAGGAGGTCGAAGTATATGTGGATGACGTCATCATCAAGTCTCGAAAAAGTGCAGAGCACTTGGACGATTTGAGGAAATTTTTCGAGCGCCTGCGAAGGTACAGTTTGAACTTGAATTCAGCAAAATGCGCGTTCGGAGTCCCTGCTGGACAATTGTTGGGCTTCATCGTAAGCAGGAAAGGGATAGAACTGGACCCATCAAAAATCAAGGCCATTCAATAATATCCACTACCCAAGAGTAAGAAAGATGTGATGAGTTCCTGGAACTAAATTACATCAGTCGCTTCATAGCCCAGTCCACAGTAATCTGTGAACCTATTTTCAAGTTGCTGAAAAAGGATGCTGCCACAAAATGGATAAGAGAGTGCCAGAAATCCTTCGACAGAATTAAGGAGTGTATGTCAAATCTACTAGTGCTGATTCTCCCCGAGCCCGGGAAACCATTGTTACTATATCTATCAGCCTTGGATAACGCCTTCGGATATGTGTTGGGACAACATGACAAAACTTGGAGAAAGGAGCAGGTCGTCTACTACTTAAGTAAGAAGTTCACGCCATACGAAGTTGTTGTGCCCTAACTTGGATCGCCCAGAAGCAAAGGCATTACATGTCAGGATACACTACGCATCTGATATCTCGGCTCGACTCGCTCAAGTACATCTTTCAAAAGCCGATGCCTACCAGAAAGCTAGCTAAATGACAAATTTTCCTCAACTAATTTTACATTGTGTACAAAACTCAGAAGGCTATCAAGGGGCAAGCTTTAGCCGACCACCTCGTAGAGAATCCAATGGACGGGGATTACGAGCCACTCACTATGTATTTTACCAATGAAGAGGTATTATTTGCTGGAGAAGATATTGCAGAGTCATACCCTAGATAGAGAATATTTTTTGATGGAGCAGCAAACTTCAAAGGAGTCAGAATTGAGGCAGTCCTAATTTTGGAATCCGGACATCACTATCCAAAATCGGCAAAGATAAGATTCCATTATACCAATAATATGGCTGAATACGAAGTGTGCATCCTTGGGATCATAATGGCAGTCGACATGAACGTCAAAGAACTTTTGGTCATAGGGGATTCCGATCTATTGATACACCAAGTCCAAGGGGAGTGGTCCACCAAATATTTCAAGATACTTTCGTACCTGCACTGCGTAAAAGAGCTATGCAAGAAGTTCACGAAGATTGATTTCAAGCACGTTCCCAGGATTCAGAACGAGTTCGTCGACACCCTTGCAACTCTGTTGTCCATGATTCAACATCCAGACAAAAACTACATTAACTTTATCAAGGTAGAGATCAGGGATCAACATGCCTATTGCTTACATATAGATAAAGAGCCAGATGGTAAACCACGGTACCACAACATCAGGAGATTCCTTACAACCTGAGAGTACCCGGAGAATTCTACTAATAGTCAGAAGCAAACACTCAGGAGGTTGGCGAATAACTTTTTCCTTAACGGGGAAGTCTTGTACAGGAGGACCCCCAGACTTGGGTTTGTTGAGATGTGTAGATGCCATCGAGGTGACCAGGTTATTAGAAGAAATACATGTAGGAATATGCGGGGCCCACATGAACGGGTTCACATTAGCCAAGAAGATCTTGAGAGCTGGATACTTTTGGATGACTATGGAAAGTGATAGTATCCGCTACGTACAGAAGTGTCACCAGTGCCAGATTCACGGGGATTTTATCCGGGTTCCGCCGAATGAGTTGAATGTAATGCATTCACCCTGGCTGTTCGCCGCTTAGGGAATGGACGTGATTGGACCTATAGTGCCCGCTGTATCAAATGGGCACCGCTTCATCTTGGTAGCCATTGACTACTTCACTAAATGGGTCGAAGCATCTACCTACAAGGCCGTCACAAAAAAAAATAGTGGCGGATTTCGTCCGAAACAACTTTGTCTGCCAATTTGGGATACCTGAGTCAATCATCACCGACAATGCCGCTAACCTCAATAGAGACCTCATAAGAGAAATCTGCGAGAAATTCAGTATCATCCACCGCAACTCCACAGCCTACAGACCACAAATGAATGGGGCAGTCGAGGCAGCCAACAAGAATATCAAGGGGATTTTGGGAAAGATAGTAGACAATAACATGCAATGCCACGAGAAACTATCCTTCACCTTGTTGGGTTATTGGACCACCATAAGAACATCCACTAGGGAAATACCATACATGTTAGTATACGACACTGAAGCTGTGATACCCGCAGAGGTTGAGATGCTATCTTTAAGTGTCATTCAAGAGGCTAAGTTAAATGATGCAGAATGGATACGGGCCAGGCAGGAGCAACTCATGCTCATCAATGAGAAGAGAATGGATGCACTATGCCATGGTCAACTATATCAGAATAGGATGGCCAGTGCATTTAACAAAAGGGTAAAGCCTCGCTAGTTCACAGTGGGGTAGTTGGTCCTGAAGAAAATCTTTCCCCACTAGGAGGAAGCCAAAGGAAAGTTCGCACCAAATTGGCAAGGTCCTTACGTGGTTCATAGAGTGTTATCGGGCGGAGCTCTAATCTTGGCAGAAATGGATGGAAGAATCAACACGAAGCCCATCAACCCAGACGTAATCAAGAGATACTATGTTTGAAGACAACTTGAGTTAGGTTTTTTGTTGTAACAGAACTACTTCAACCTGACTTCCCACGAGGAGATACGTAGGCAACCCACGTAGGGTTCGATTTCTCTCCCTCCTTTCTTTTGTAATAGAAAATCCAAACAATATTTTTTGTATACTGCTCTGGAACTACGTCGACTTGATTTCCTTAGGGAGGAATACGTAGGTAATCCTCATCGGATTCAGTCGTCTTTTGTAATTGAACTACATTCTATCCTGATTCCATTTGGATACGTAGGCAGTCTGAGTCAGACTCGGCCATTTTATTCTTAATCTCATCATTTTCATCTATTGTAATTAAACTATGTCTTGACCTGATTCCATTTGGATATGTAGGCTGCCTGAGTCAGGCTTGGTCATATTCAACATATTTTTATCATCATCCACGAACTACGTTCATACCTGATTCCATTTTGGATACGTAGGAAACCTGAAAGGGTTCGATCATAACCTTAGGAAAAACCTTTGTATTGCATTAGCTCGAATTAGGCCGTAGTCGCAACGGTAAGCAGCTGTGCTTAAAAAAATCATGAAGGATCGATATTAACGGGATAAAGTTTTCAAGAAGCGATGCTCCCGTTTGGAGAACCTTTCGTAGCATGTCATAATCCGCAACGACGACACTTACTTTGAAATAGAATTTTCAAATTGTTTTCTAAAATACAGTAATTTGTTCCACCTACCGAACTTCATGGCGTAACTATATCAAAGGTTGGGGAAAACCAACACTGTGGTCGACACAAACCAACCCCCCGCTCCCACTAAGAATTATTCTTTGAGTGTAGGGTCAACAAGAAGCAAGGAAATATTGGGACCATACTGGGGCAAACAATGAATCCAACACTTCCCATTATTATCATGCTTTCTCCTTTAACTGAATTTTTCTGGTATAACTAAAGCTAATCCTTGAATCCTTTGCAGGTACCTCAGAGTCCGACCGCTGATACGAAAAAAGGCACATTGTATAGAGCAAATTGCCTGCTCCAACAATAGGTGCATCTTGTACAAAATGAACTGCTGGCTTCACCAATTGAATCCTTGTATATAGCAAACTGCCTGCTCAACCAATCGGAGCGCCTTGTACAAAACGAGTCGTCGGCTTCACCAATTGAAGTCTTGTATATAGCAAATTGTCAGCTCAATCGATCGGAGCGCCCTATACAAATCAAACGCAGGCTTCGCCAATCGAAGCCTTGTATATAACCAACTGTTCATTCCATCTACGGAACAATCTGCACCGCTGCTCCGTCGCAACAGAGGACAGAATAGACAGTCGTAAACCTCGTCGTTAACGTTTTTCCAATCGATGGCCGCAACTTAGCTACGCAGTCAAGAGTATCTCTTGGGCATGCTTTTCTTTTCCTTTGCTATTAATTTGAATGTTTTGACGTTTTGCTCATGCAGCTTCATGCATGATTACGATTTAAGTCAATCGCTACCAAGCGGAGATTACTTTACATTTTAGTGCAAAGCTCTCCCAACAAGCGGAGACACACTCTACAAATCAAGCTCTCCCAACAAGCAGAGACATTTCTCATTGCAAAGCTCTCCCAACAAGCAGAGACGCACTCTACCAGTCAAAGCTCTCCCAATAAGCGGACACTTTTCAATGCTCTGATAATTGCGGAACGGTACACAGCCCGGCTAATAAATCGAGTCAAGTTCAAGTATCCCATCATCCCGATCCGAAATAACGGCTCGCCGACAGCCAAGCATCATCATTCCTGCATCATTTACATCACATCATAATATATTTTGCATTGCAATATATGGGTATGTGTGTATTTCATTTTTGCAGGAACAAATATCGCAACGTGGAACACTTTCTAAGTAGCAGACCAAACTACAATGCTATGAGGGACAACAAAATTATTAGCGGTCCAAGGATCCAAGTTCAGGCACAAAACGATCAGTGGAACTCCAAATCTTCAAATCCTTCAAGTCAAGCCGCAAAATTCAACATATAACGAGTGCCCAATCCTCCGTCTCGCCATATCGTCATAATACGATACTGGGGTAGTTCGTGCGAGTATCGCTTCCTCAAAATCCTCACTCCAGATGTCACGACCCAATTCTCCCTCCGTAAGACGTCATGATGGCACCTAGTCTCTACGACTAGGTAAGCCTAACAAAATACGAAAATAACAAAATGGAAGTAAAACTTAACAACTAACTGCAACAGATAACTAAATAACTGGTAAAAATGCCGCTTGGCATGTACAATAACCAACACTCTAGTAATACACAGTATTCCCAAAACTCGGAACAACATAAGTCACAATCTACAAAAGGAAACTAGAATCTATATACACCAGAGTCTAATAAAAGAAATACGAAAGGTAAATGACATATGAGAGAATAGAGGGGGACTCCGAGGTCTGCGGACGCAGCAGATGTACCTTGAAGTCTCCATACAGCACCAAACACTCTCAGCTAATAGCGGGTATGATAAGAAGCACCTGGATCTGCATACAAAACATGTGCAAAAGAGTAGCATGAGTACACCACAACGGTACCCAGTAAGTGCCAAGCCTAACCTCGGTAGAGTAGTGACGAGGTCAGGTATGGGCCCTACTAGGGATATAATAATAAGACAGATGATATAATAAAATGAAGTAAAATAGGAAATTTAACAGAAAGAATTCACAGAGAAATAATAACACATCACAATGTGATAACAACAAGGGCGCTCCCGAGATACCGTTTCGTAGTCAAAAATAAATAAATACTCAACAGGGGATCTCCCGAGATACCGTCTCGTAGTCCCAAAAGTAAATATGCGAGGAGATCTCCCGAGGTACCGCCTCGTAGTCTCAAAAGTAAATGTGCAGGGGGATCTCCCGAGGCACCGCCTCGTAGTCCCAAAAGTAAACATGCAGGGAGAACTCCCGAGGTACCGCCTCGTAGTCTCAAAAGTAAATATGCATGGGGATATCCCGACGTACCGCCTTGTAGTCTCAAAAGTAAATGTGCAGGGACAACTCCCGAGGAACCGCCTCGTAGTCTCAAAAGTAAACACACAGCTCAAACCGATAAATACAATAGTTAACATGAAGATTTCTACAGTTAATAGTGATAAAGAACAAGGAAAACCAGAAATCAACTAGGCACGCTTCACAGAGTTCAAATAAGCAGTTAAAACACGTAGACATGCGATATTAGACTAAATAGGATAACTACACATATTGGAATAGCTCAAATAAGAATGGAAGCAGACTAATACTCATTGAAACAATATAAGTCAATTTAAAAGGAAAACAAATTGATACTCAATAAAAACCGGGTTTTACAATAATATAGCTCGTGTACGTACTCTTCACCTCACTCCTAAGGGGATTTCTCCCACACAAAGTTAGACAAGCCACTTACCTCGAACCAAGTTCAATCAATCGGTAACAATGCCTTTTCCACGAATATCCGACTCTGAATGGCCCAAATCTAGCCAGAATCAATTACATACCATTAATACAACTATAAAAATTTTAATTAATGAAATCAAAGCTAAATCAATAAATTAGAAAATCGCCCCCAAAAGCCTCCCCAGGCCCACGGCTAGGAATCGGGTAAAAGTCACAAAATATGAACACCCATTCACTCACGAGCCCGGTTATGTAATTTGCTTTGGAATTCGACCTCAATTTGAGGTCTAAATCCCAATTTTATAAAAATCCTTAATTCTGCCTAAAACCCCCCAATTTCCACCATGAAAACACAAGATTTTTGGTTGAAATCTTAGGAAATGTAGTGAAAGATTGAAAGAAACTAGTTTAGAATAACTTACCAATGATTTGGGGAATAAAGGTTCTTCGAAAAATCGCCTCTAGGGTTTCTTGTTTTGAAAATATGAGAGAATGAACCAAAATCCCGTCTAAGCCCCATTTTGATCAGTTGCAGATATTGCATTTGCGACCTGGGGTTCGCAAACGCGAGCCCCGCAAATGTGAAGAAACCATCACAAATGTGAAGTCCTTCCCATCTCTGCTTTCATCGCAAATGCAATGACTTGTTCGCAGTTGCGAACATTGATCTTCCGCATATGCGACCAAGCCTGTCCCAGCCCCATTTCGCAAATGCGAAGTACTATTCGCAAATGCAAACTCCGGCCTCCCCACAATTGCGACCTCTTGATCACAAATGCGAACTTATGCTGACCCAGGTACTCTTCGCAAATGCGAGGAATTTGCTCGCAAATGCAAGCCTGTCAGGATTGGGGAATGTTCGCAAATGCGAACACTGATCTCGCAATTGCGAGATTAGACACCAGTCACCAAAAATTGCACAACCAACTGAGTTTTCTAAGTTCAAACCACCCCGTAGCCTATTCGAAACTCACTCGAGCCCTCGGTGCTCTAAACCAAATGTTCACACAAGTCTAAACACAACATACAAACTTGCTCGCGCAATCAAATTGCCAAAATAACACCTAGAACTACGAATTGAACACCATATCAAATGCAATTTTCAAGAAAACTTTGAAACTTCTATTTTTCACAATCGGACGTGAAGATGTACGAATCACGTCAAACCAACACTGTTTCTCACCAAATTTGACAGACAAGTTATAAATATAGTATTGGACCTATACCGGGTTTCAGAACCAAAATACGGACCCGATATCAATAAAGTCAAACATTGGTCAAACTTTTAAAGTCATTAAGCTTTCAAACTTTCAAATTTCAACAAAGTCCGATAACTCGGGCTAGGGACTTCTGAATTCGATTCCGGGCACACGCCCAAGTCCCAAATCATGATACGGACCCACCGGGACCGTCAAAATACGAATCCGGATAAGTTTTCTCAAAACGTTGATCGAAGTCAACTCAAATGGATCTTAAGGCAAATATTTCATATTTTTTCCATTTTTTACATAAAAGCTTTCTGGAAAAATACCTGGACTGCGCACGCAAATTGGGTTCTAAAACATAAGATGACCTATCAGGTCATCACATTCTCCACCTATAAAACAATCGTTCGTCCTCAGACGGACATAGAAAAGTACCTGGGATGGTGAACGGGTGGGGATATCTACTCCGCATGTCCGACTCGGACTCCCAAGTAGCTGCCTCGATGGGCTGACCTCTCCACTTCACTCAGACTGAAGGATAACTCTTCAACCTCAACTGATGAACCTGCCGTGCTAGAATAGCAACCGGCTCCTCCTCGTAAGTCAAATCCTTGTCTAACTGGACAGAGCTGAAATCTAACACGTGAGACGGATCACCGTGATACTTCCTGAGCATGGACACATGGAACACCGGATGAACTGCTGATAAACCCGGTGGCAACGCAAGCCTGTAAGCCACCTCCCCCTCTCTCTCAAGAATCTCAAAAGGCCCGATATACCTAGGGCTCAACTTGCCCTTCTTTCCGAACCTCATCACACCCTTCATGGGTGACACCCGGAGCAAGACCCACTCCCCAACCATGAATGCAACATCGCGAACCTTCCGATCCGCATAACTCTTATGTCTGGACTGGGCTGTGCGAAGTCGATCCTAAATCACCTTAACCTTCTCTAGCGCACCTGAACCAAGTCTGTACCCAATAATCTACCCTCGCTCGGCTCGAACCAACCCACTGGAGACCGGCACTGCCTTCCATATAAGACCTCATACGGTGCCGTCTGAATGCTCGACTGATAATTGTTGTTATAAGCAAACTCCGCAAGTGGCAAAAACTGGTCCCAAGCACCCCCAAAATCTATCACACATGCATGGAGCATATCCTCCAGTATCTGAATAGTGCGCTCGGACTGTCCGTCCGTCTGAGGGTGAAATGATGTGCTTAACTCAACCCGAGTACCCAACTCCTATTGTAGATCCCTCCAGAACCGTGATGTAAACTGCGTACCCTGGTCAGAGATGATAGATACCGGTACGCCATGAATCCTGACAATCTCGCGGATATAAATTCGAGCCACCTGCTGGGAAGAATAGGTAGTCATCACAAGAATGAAATGATCTGACTTGGTCAGCCTATCTACAAATACCCAAATTGCATCAAACCCATAGTTATCCGCTCCCATTTCCACTCCGGAATCTCTAACTTCTGAAGCAATCCGCCTGGCCGTTGATGTTCATACTTTACCTGCTAGCAATTCAGACACCGAGCTACATATTCCACTATGTCCTTCTTCACTCTCCTCCACTAATAATGCTACCTCAAGTCCTAATATATCTTTGCGGCACCAGGATGAATGGAATACCGTGAACTGTGAGCCTTCTAGAGAATCAACTCACGCAAACCATCTACATTAGACACACATAGCCTGCCATGCATCCTCAATGCACCATCATCCCCAATGGTGACCTCCTTAGCGTCACCGTGCTGGACCGTGTCCTTAAGGACAGGCAGATGGGGGTCATCATACTGACGCTTCCTGATACTATCATAAAGAGAAGACCGAGAGACCACACAAGCCAATACTCGACTCGGCTCAGAAATATCCAATCTCACAAACTGGCTGGCTAAGGCCTGAACATCCAACGCCATGGGCCTCTCTGCTGCTGGTAGATATGCTAAGCTCCCCAAACTCTCCGCCCGGCGACTCAAAGCATCCGCCACCACATTGGCCTTCTCGGGATAGTATAAAATGGTAATATCATAATTCGTAAGCATCTCCAACTACCTTCGCTGACGCAAGTTAAGATCCTTCTGTTTGAACAGATACTACAAACTCCAGTGATCGATTTAAATATCTCAAGGGACACCATACAAACAGTGCCGCCAAATCTTCAAGGCATGAACAATAGCTGCTAACTCAAGGTCGTAGACATGATAATTCTTCTCATGCACCTTCAACTGTCTCAATGCGTAGGCAATCACCCTACTGTCTTGCATTAACACCGCGTCGAGACCAATCCGCGATGCATCATAATATACAGTATAAGATTCTGAACCTGTAGACAATACCAATACTGGGGTTGTAGTCAAAGCCGTCCTGAGATTCTGAAAGCTCTCCTCACACTCCTCTATCCATCTGAATGGAGCACCCTTCTGGGTCAGTCTGGTCATAGGTACTGCAATAGATGAGAAACCCTCTACAAATAGATGATAATACCCTGCCAAACCAAGAAAACTCCGGATCTCCGTAGCTGAGGACGATCTGGGCCAACTCTACACTGCTTCAATCTTCTTCGGATCCACCTGGATCTGCTCACTCGATACTATATGACCCTAGAATGCCATTGAGTCTAGCCAAAACTCACACTTTGAAAATTTTGCATATAACTTCTTTTCTCTCAAGGTCTGAAGCACAGTCATCAGGTGTTGCTCATGATCTTCCCGAGTCCGGGAGTACCCTAGAATGTCGTCAATAAACACAATGATGAAAGAGTCAAGATAAAGTCGGAACACACTGTGCATCAAGTGCATAAAAGTTGCTGGGGCATTGGTCAGCCCAAATGACATCACAAGGAACCCGTAGTGACCATACCGATTCCTAAAAGCAGTCTTCGGGATATCAGGCTCCTGAATCTTCAACTAATGATAGCCGGAATGCAAATCAATCTTGAAAAATACCCTGGCACCCTATAACTGATCAAATAGGTCATCAATACGAGGCAATGGATACATGTTCTTCACTGTGACTTTGTTCAACTGGCGGTAATCAATACACATCCGCATAGAACCATCATTCTTCTTCAGAAATAAGACAGGAGCACCCCAAGGTGACACACTAGGTTGATTGAAGCCCTTATCAAGCAACTCCTATAACTGCTCCTTCAACTCCTTTAACTCAGGAGGAGCCATACGATATGGAGGAATATAGATGGGTTGAGTGCCCGGCAACAAATCAATGCCAAAATCAATATCTCTGTCGGACGACATGCCCGGAAGATCAGCTGGAAATACATCTAGAAAATCCCTCACTACTGGGACTGACTCAACTATAGGGGTATAAATACTGACATCTCTCACATAAGCTAGATACGCGTCACACCCCTTCTCAACCATTCATTGAGCTTTAAGAAATGAAATAACTCTGGTGGGAGTATACTATAAGGTACCTCTCCACTCTAATCGCGGTAATCCTGGCATAGCTAGCGTCATAGTTTTGGCGTGACAATCAAGAATAGCATAATGGGATGACAACCAGTCCATGCCCAAAATAACATCAAAGTCTACCATACTGAGCAATAATAAATCGGCTCTGGTCTCAAAACCACTAAGAGCAATCAAACACGACCGATACACGTGGTCTACAACAAGAGAATCTCCCACAGGAGTAGACACATAAACAGGGGAACTCAAGGAATCCCGAGATACGCCCAAATACGGGGCAAAATAAGAGGACACATAGGAATAAGTGGATCCTGGATCAAATAAAACTGATGCATCTCTATGATAGACCGGGACAATACTTGTAATGATAGAGTCGGAAGCAACTGCCTCTGTACGAGCAGGAAGAGCATAATATCTGGCTTGGACTCCCCCTCTAGGGTGACCTCAACCTCCTCGACCTTTTCCTCGAGCTGACTGAGCAGATGAGGCGGTAGCTAGAGCTGTAATCATAGCCTGAGGACCTGGTAGAGCACGCTGTGCTTGAGAAGTCTGTGGAAGTGCACCCCTCCTAAGTATGGGGAAATCCCTCACCATATGGCGGGTGTCGCCACACACAAAACAAGCTCTCCGAGAGCGTGGCTGCTGTGACTGGCTCGGGCCAGGTCTGCTAGGCTGACCGCTAATAGCACCTCATGCAGGAGGCACACTAGACACTGGCAGTGCATAATAAGTCTCTCGGGGCCTAGAAGGAGCCGGAATACCACTGGCTGCTGGAAGAGCTGAATGAATGGGGCGACTCACATAACCCCTACTATGGCAAACTGCAGCTGGGGCACGAGTACAACTATAAGTGCCAAAAGTTTGAGACCTCTTGGCCTCCCTCTCCTCTCTATCCCGAGAAAGCATACCCTCCAATCTCATAGCAATACTCACAACCTACTGGTAAGAAATATCCATCTCCAACTCCCGGGCCGTGCTAAGCCTGATACTAGGGTGGAGTCCCTCAATAAACCGACGAACCCTCTCTCGAACTGTGGCAACCAAGGCCGGTGCATGTCGGGCTAATTCATTGAAGCAAACTGCATACTCTAACACAGTCATAGCACCCTGGCGCAACTGCTCAAACTCTGTGCGCCACGCATCTCTGAAACTCTGGGGAACATACTCCCTCAAGAACATGTCCGAGAACTGAGTCCATGTAAGTGAAGCTGCCTAAGTCGGACTACCCAACTCATAAGCACGCCACCACTGATAGGCTGCTCCTCTAAGCTGGAATACAGTAAAAGAAACCCCACTCAACTCTGCTATGCCCATAGTACGGAGAATACGGTGACACTCATCCAGTAAACCCTAGGCATCCTCTGACGCCAATCTACTGAAGGTAGGAGGGTGGTACTTCTTGTACCTCTCAAGTCTGAGCTGCTCCACCTCAGAAACTGCTGCCCTAACCTCAGGCTGATCTAGAGCTACCAGCTGCACTGGTATAATCTCTGGATCCTGGTCTACCTGAACTTGCTACTTTGGGGTACCGGCGACGGGATTTTGGGCTCCTCCCCCTGCCTGAGATGTGGCAGGAGCAAGTGGAATCAATCCAGCCTGAGCTAAGGTGCTGAACATGCTCAGAAATTGGGCTAGAGTCTCTTAGAGAGCTGGTGCAGCAATAGGTACCTCAGGTGCCTGCCCTCCAGCTGGAGCTACTGGGGGCTCATCTGTAGCAGCTCGTGCGGGTGCTCTGGCTGCACCGCATGGACATTCTCGGCCTCGACCTCGACCCCGACCTCTCGCGGCTCTCGCAGGGGACGTGGGTGCCTGGTCATCAGATCCGTCTGTACGTGTCCTCACCATCTGTGAGAGAATAGAATACAGAAGTTTAAAATTTCGAAGTCAACAATTTCGCACGACAAGGAATCAAAAAAGTGTAATTTTTCCTAACAGTTCCATAGCCTCCCAAAGATAAATACAGACGTCTTTGGACCGATCCGCGAGACTCTACTAAACTTGCTTGTGACTCAGAACACCTATGAACCTAGAGCTCTGATACCAACTTGTCACAACCCAATTCTCCCTTTGTAAGACGCCGTGACGGCACCTAGTCTCTACGACTAGGTAAGCCTAACAAAATGGAAGTAAAACTTAACAACTAACTGTAACAGATAACTAAATAACTGGCAACAATGCCACTTAGCATGTACAAAAACCAACACTCTAGTAATACACAGTATTCCCAATACCCGGAACATCATAAGTCACAAGCTATAGAAGGAAATTAGAATCTCTATACACCAGAGTCTAATAAAAGAAATACGGGAGGTAAATGACATATGAGAGAATAGAGGGGCACTCCAAGGTCTGCGGACGCGGCAGACGTACCTTGAAGTCTCCGTACAGCAGCAAGCACTCTCATCTAATAGTGGAACTGATAAGAAGCACTAGGATCTGCACACAAAACATGTGCAAAAGAGTAGCATGAGTACACCACAACGGTACCCAGTAAGTGCCAAGCCTAACCTCGGTAGAGTAGTGACAAGGTCAGGTCTGGGACCTACTAGGGATATAATAATAAGACAGATGATATAATAAAATGAAGTAAAACGGGAAATTTAATAGAAAGAATTCACAAAGAAATAATAACACATCACAATGTGATAACAACAGGGGCGCTCCCGAGATACCATCTCGTAGACAAAAATAAATAAATACTCAGCAGGGGATCTCCCGAGATACCGTCTCGTAGTCCCAAAAGTAAATATGCTAGGAGATCTCTCGAGGTACCGCCTCGTAGTCTCAAAAGTAAATGTGCAGGGGGATCTCCCGAGGCACCGCCTCGTAGTCCCAAAAGTAAACATGCAGGGAGAACTCCCGAGGTACCGCCTCGTAGTCTCAAAAGTAAATATGCATGGGGATATCCCGACGTACCGCCTTGTAGTCTCAAAAATAAATGTGCAGGGAGAACTCCTGATGAACCGCCTCGTAGTCTCAAAAGTAAACACATAGCTCAAACCGATAAATACAATAGTTAACAGGAAGATTTTTACATTTAATACTGATACAGAACAAGGAAAATCGGAAATCAACTAGGCACGCTTCACAGAGTTCAAATAAGCAGTTAAAGCACGTAGACATGCGATATTAGACTAAACAGGATAACTATACATATTGGAATAGCTCAAATAAGAATGGAAGCAGACTAATACTCATTAAAACAGTATGACTCAATTTAAAAGGAAAACAGATTGATACTCAATAAAAATCGGGTTTTACAACAATATAGCTCATGTACTTACTCTTCACCTCACGTACACGGCGCTCACATATGACAAAAGTACCAAATCCTAAGGGTATTTCCCCCACACAAAGTTAGACAAGCCACTTACCTCGAAGCAAGTTCAATCAATCGGTAACAATGCCTTTTCCACGAATATCCGACTCTGAATGGCCCAAATCTAGCCAGAATCAATTACATACTATAAATACATGTATAAAAAATTTAATTAATAAAATCAAAGCTAAAGCAAGAAATTAGAAAATCGCCCCCAAAAGCCTCCCCAGGCCCACGTCTAGGAATCGGGTAAAAGTCACAAAATATGAACACCCATTCACTCACAAGCCCGGTTATGTAATTTTCTTTGGAATTCGACCTCAATTTGAGGTCTAAATCCCTATTTTATAAAAATCCCTAATTCTACCCAAAACCCCCAATTTCCACCATGAAAACCCAAGGTTTTTGGTTGAAATCTTAGGAAATGTAGTGAAATATTGAAAGAAACTAGTTTAGAATCACTTACCAATGATTTGGGCAAGAAAGGTTCTTTGAAAAATCGCCTCTAGGGTTTCTTGTTTTGAAAATTTGAGAGAATGAACCAAAATCCCGTCTAAGTCCCATTTTGACTTATTCGCAATTGTGAACGTTGATCTTCCGCATTTATGACCAAGCCTGTCCCAGCCCCACTTCGCAAATGCGAACTCTGGCCTCCCCGCAATTGCAACCTCTTGATCGCAAATACGAACTTATGCTGACCCAGGTACTCTTCGCAAATACGGAGAATTTTCTCGCAAATGCGAGCCTGTCAGGATTGGGGAATGTTCGCAAATACGAACACTAATATCGCAATTGCGAGATCATATACCAGTCACCAAAAATTGCAGAACCAGCTAAGTTTTCTAAGTTCAAACCACCCCGTAGCGTATCTGAAACTCATCCGAGCCCTCGGGGCTCTAAACCAAATGTGAACACAAGTCTAAAAATAACATACAAACTTGCTCGCGTGATCAAATATCCAAAATAACACCTAGAACTACGAATTGAACACCACATCAAATGAAATTTTCAAGAAAACTTTGAAACTTCTATTTTTCACAAACGGACGTCCGAATCACGTCAAACCAACTCCGTTTCTCACCAAATTTGACAAACAAGTCATAAATATAGTATTGGACCTATACCAGGTTCCGTAACCAAGATACGGACCCGATATCAATAAAGTCAAATATTGGTCAAACGTTCAAAGTCATAAGCTTTCAAACTTTCAAATTTCAACAAAGTCCGATAACTAGGGCTAGGGACTTTCGAATTCGATTCCGGGCATATGCCCAAGTCCCAAATCATGATACGGACCCACCAGGACCGTCAAAACACGAATTCAAGTCTGTTTGATCAAAACGTTGACCGAAGTCAACTCAAATGGATCTTAAGGCAAACATTTCATATTTTCTCAGTTTTTAACATAAAAGCTTTCTGGAAAAATACCCGGACTGCGCATGCAAATCGAGGAGGGATAAAATGAGGATTTAAGGGTTCAAAGCACAGAATTAGGTTCTAAAATATAAGATGACCTATCGGGTCATCATACCAGAACTACATGAGGCCTGATCCTCATTAAGCCCGAGGTATGTAAGCAATTCAAAGCCAGAATTCGGTCCCAACTTCTGCAAAAATCCTCCTAGAATCTTCCTTAAATCCTGCAGCTCATAATCTTGTGCCATTCCTACAATGTATGCCTAAAGTCGGGACAAAATTGGCTTTGGTTCAATTTCTTTGCCCGAAAACTCTTTCATCATCTCCGGTCAAAGAGGGGCAGTTGTTGATAGTCAATTTTGACCCTCCCTTTTAAAATTAATTTATTTATACTTAAATATTTACAATGAATGTTGTGAAAGTATTTTCTATCAATAATTACCTACTTTTACAAATTAATTAAGTATTAGCTTTGAAATTAATAACCTAGCATTAGTATTATGTAATGACAAATATACTACTATTAAAATATTTTTAAAATACACCATAGAGTTTTTATAATTAATTTATGAATTACTTCTCAAATTTTGATTAATTAGATTACTATGTTGATAATTCAAACTAGTCTTATAATTTAGAAAACAAAGTATTTTATAAATAAATAATTACATTAGTTAGTAGTGTATTTGATAATTATAATCTTACTATATTTTTGGAAATTAATTATGTTTAATTAAATTAATTTTAAAGGGATTAAAAACTAAAAGGTTACAATTGCAATTCCTTAATTAAATACAAAGTGGCTATTCATTAAATTAATTTCAGCCCAAATACCCAAGCCCAAGCCAAATCTGACCCAAATTCAATTCCCTTCTCTCCACCATGGCAATCCCCGTCTGCTCTACTTATCCAATGAAATCGTGCCACGCCACCCGTCCTACCCATTCAAAAAACAAACACATATGATCCAGACTGTCCATCCGTTTGATCAACGGTCTACATTTTAACTCTTATTTTCCTCTTAAATTTGAAATACCCAGAAGGTTTAATCCTCACCGTTGGATCATTGGGATCCAGGGGACACCATATTTCCTTGTTAAAATCTGTTAATACTTAGATTGTCAGGGTCGTTGATCAAATGATCCAACGACCCAAATCTTTTCCTCCCACTTTAACACAAAGACCGTTTGGTCTCATCCCCTAACCCTAAAAATTTTTTCCCCAAGCTCTGCCACCTCTCTTTCCCCTTCCTCTCTCCTTTCTCTCAACCTCACAACCCAAATCAATCAAAAGACCGTGCACAAATTCGTGCAATGTCATGAATTCACTTAGAGATTCATCCTCCATGTCTCCCACATCCGTGATTCTAGCTGAATCTTTCCTCTTTCATCGAGCAAGTCTGAAGTCCTCAAATCCGAACCCTAACCCCAAAGATTAAACCTCAAATCGCCATTGATCTTTCAAATCCATGACATTCATGGTTATCCATTTTGCTCTTGTACTTCAGATCTCGTTGCTCTTTTCGTTTTCACCATTTGATTTCAATAGCCCTAATCGAAGAGTCACAGACCAAAACGTGAAACTTCAACCCATCTGATTTCTTCCTTCGTTCTTTCAAATCGAAGAAAGCATGAAGACATTAGCTGGCTTCATCATTGATATTCGATATCCAGAGATCAAATGCAATGACCTCTCGGTATTAGGGTTCTGACCGATGGTCTCTCATGCTTCAACGGCCGGTCTCTCATTTCCCCATGCCTAGGTAAAAATCCTTACTGATTTCCCTTTGTTTTCTAAGATTTTAACTCGATTGTGCTTACATCACCATTCCTTTGTCACTCTACACTATCGATTTGAATCAGGAACCCTAATGCTTCACAGCCACTATAAATAGGGGCTTTTAATGTTCTCACCTAACACACCTAACACATAGAAAATATACAACAAAGGCACCAACGAAATCACTTATCAAATATGAATTTTAGTCTTCAGTAGTAAAAATCAAGCTAGGGTTCTAACTAGCTTCTAATTTCTTTCTGATTCTGAGTCTTACACTGGTCGTGGTTTGAGTTCTTGATTCTATACGGTAAGAAGGAGTCTTTGATTGGTTTTCTGCTCAAGAGGAGGTTAGTACACCTCCACCCTTTCTCTTTTAATTGCTTCATTCGAAAATCATGAATGTGCTACTGTTTTTCTGTTAACTGTTTCATTTATAATGTTTGCTATTAGTCTGTAATTATCTATTTTAGTTCACCATGACTTTGTTGTTGATCTGTGGTCAGCTATTATATTTTATTAGTATTGATTAAGTAGCTATGTGACCTTATGACTTCTGTTCTATATTAAATAGCCTATGTGGTTAAGCTACTTAACATGCTTTAATGATTTCTCATATCTACCTAGAGTTCAGACTTCCCTCTAATGATTCTGTTATAATCTTCATGCTTATCATGCCCTATTTTTTTGAGTTCTGTTATTCTATACTTGGGGTTGCTGTTATAATCTCCATGCTTATCATGCCATATTCTTTTGAGTTTTGTTATTCCATACTTGGGGTTGATATTAGATGATTCTAGCTAGGACATACATGAAAGTACATAGGGTAACTTTGCATCACTTGGTTAAGGTTTATGAAGCTTAATTGTTCAAAATGCTCCTCCTCTTTGTGTAAGTGCTTGTTAACCTTTAAGCATTCTCTGAATCATCACTATGAAAGCTTTATATCCATGCCTAACTGCTAGTTGTAAACAATCTCGCTAGGATGAACTTTCTGAGAACATCAGTGATCACTCTGCAGATGAATTAAGCCTGCTGTAGTTGAATACTAACTATTTCTGTAACTTGAATATAACTCCACCATACCTAGAAATTAACCTTAGTCAGAACAGATGAATTAAGCCTGTATAATATGATGTTTCCCCTGTTCTTAAACACTTAATGATATTGATAATCTGATTTTGTAATGTTTGAGACTCATCCAATCTTGTGAGGTTATAACTTTGGTTGAAATCACTGTAAGTGTGTAAGTTTGGAATGAATCTTTATTTATCCCTCATGACTTCATACTTTTGAACATTGTTTTGAAACTGCACTCAGTCCTCTCTTTCCCCTGTTAATCTGGATTGAATCTGGTATTGGAGAAACCTTTTATTGTTACTGATTTCGTATAATAACTTGCCTATGTCATTGTCTAAATCTTTACTAAGGATCTCAAAGGATTCAAGTAGTGTTGTTAACCTATGTGAATGCTCATGATAACGTTTGGTGTTAAATTAATCTGTGATCAATATGTTGAAGCAATAACATCTGTATCCCAAAGTTGTTGCAGCTCTAAACTATGTTCTATTAATCTATCTCTGAGATGTTTGATTCCAATTGTTTATTTCTTTAGCAAAAACAGGATGATGTTCCTGCCTATGTATTTGGAAATTCGAGCTTCATGTCTGTCTAGTATGTTAATCAATCACCTAGAGCTGAAAGTATTATTATAAGAAATGGGAACTGTTTCTATGTGTTTTCCTATATTATTCTGTTAAGAAAGAGTATGTTTCTGTGGTAGGAAATGTCATAGTAGTTGGTTTGCATTGAAAAAGCCTGGCATTCAAACCTATAGGGAAGAATGGGTTGTTAGTGGTTAGGGATATTTAGGAGTAGAGTTTAACTCTAAGTTGGGTTGCTCTCCCTGGCACAAGCATTGCCCTGGGCCTTGAGACCCTTGAGAACTTTGAAGTGTCGAGGGATTCAAAGGGGGCATCGACCTTGAGTAGAATTCTCTCCTTATCCCTTAATTCATTGACACTTATTATTCTGTTTGGGGTTGGTGTTTATTGACAACGAAAGGTATTCAATGTGGATCATTTATCATACATAACCTCCACATTAGTATGACTTTCTTAGTGTTTAAATATTGTTAGTGATCTTTTCCTTTATTCTTTGCTAGTAAATTTCATATTTGGGCATGTATATAGTACTATTTTTCTAATGACTTTCTCTCTTCTTTTTTGAACTTGTACAATGGCTTGGGCCTGCTAAGTTCTTAAAGAACTCAGGCCCAAATCCAGTGCTGCTATATCCTGGGAGCCTAGAGTCAGCTGTCGTCCCTGTCATTGCTGGGCCTGCCTCTTTGAGGCCCAAACACCAGAGTCCTTTCTTTCCCTTCGCTCCTTTATTTACTGCTTTTGTTAATTTATAGTTGCAATATATCGTTATTCTTCACTGTGTTTCTGTTATTTTATCTTACATGTACATGACAAGCATATATTGGATTGAATGCTTTATTTTATCGTTTAACTCACGTAAAATAACTTAGGCATGCCTTAAAGAACCTAGTATTAAAAGAGGTATTAGTTAGCAATTAATTCTACATCCGCTAGTCATGAGCTGTTATTAATTCATTATGACTTGCTAACCTTTTCTTAAAGATTTTGAAGCCCAAACGCTAAACAAAGGTGGAAGTCCCCCTTTCAAAAAGAAAAACCAGATATGAGTTGTGTTTTTAATTTTCTAAAAGGAAATCAACTCTTTTCGTAAAGAACAAGGCAGTGCTCTAAACAAAGGTTTTCAAACAATCTCCCCAAGCCTACTATTTAAATCCAAGGTATATCTTAGGTTTATTTTCACCTCATTAGAGTAATATGAACTTCAATGTTTTAGGAAACAAAGTGCTTTAATTTAGCTTCTCTTTTATACATTTTTCATACAAACACCCTATCTTTCAAAGTTCTTTTCAAGCATATATATACTAACATTATTTTTCTAAGACTCTCCTTTAAACCCATACCTATTTAAACTACACACCTTCTTTATAGGTATTACGCCCTAATATATGGTAAGCTACACTCTTTTGAACACAAGTTAAAGCATAGTATAAATAATTAGTCCTAAATCTAGTCTAAATCCTATGGAGCTACCTCAGGTAGATTTTAAGGGGTGCCCAACACCCTCCCTTTAGAAGAACAAGAATTCTTACCTATAATCTCACCGGTTAGCAGACTAATAAATAATATGACATTTAGTAATTAAATAGGTACCATAGTATACCTTTAAATATTAGGTGAAGACTCTCTTTCATCAACAACAGAGAAACCACAAGTTGAATCTTGTTTTGACTAGTGCAAAATAGGGTGCAACAGTCGTCAAAATGGATTTACCTATATGGGGTTGATATCTCATGTCTTGTCGAGTTATCGGTAGCATATCAGATTGACATGATAAAGAAGATGTCATCATGCATTGATATATTTGATTCTTGGATGGGTCTCTTTATTGTGTTATTTGGCAATTGATACGGAATAGGATCATATTGAGCACAAGTTTACAGTCATGTATGAGTATTGAACACACATATTATATGGTGCATACCTCTTCATGAGTGGGATTGGTGCAAGTTGTATTTTTTAAACATGTCAAATTGGTAGAATTTGTTTATTACCCTATCCCAGTTGTGCACCTTTACCACTGATATTCTTTATTCTGTAATTGTCCTTTTGGAATATTTTCTCTATAATATACATGTTATTGAGCTGCACAGGTTCTCCTAAGTAAGTATCTTTTGACTTAAAAACCTCGTCACTACTTCTCCGAGGTTAGTCAAGATACTTATTGAGTACATAGAGTCGGTTGTACTCATACTACACTTCTATACTTTGCGTGCAGATTCAGGAGCTGAGTAGCTTGTGAAGACGAAGCCTTGCATTTCAGACGTGCTAGCATACCAGATTCATGCTACCTTTTGTTCCTAGTAGTTTAGGATTTTATTTCTGTTTATGTAAACTTCAAACAGATGTTGTAAATATTCTTCATAACCTCTTTATAAATCTAATCTTAGTGGCTCATGACTTGTACTGCCAGTTCTTGGGATAGTTATATTGAATTCTTTCACAGTTTTATTAATAATATTGATGATTTTCTCATTATGGTAGTAAGTTATACAATTTGACTTACCTAGCGGATTGAGTTAGGTGGCATCACGACTTGGTGGGATTTTGGGTTGTGACAGTTTTGAAAGAGGAAAGCACAAAGATGGCAAGTGTAATATAAATCGAGTTCAAAATCTTTTGGTGATTCAAACATTTGAGGCAATTCAAAACAAAAGGAATAGAAACTTGACCAAACTATACTTGGAGTTTATTAGGAGTTCATGGAATCCAATTCTATGGGAAGGATTTAGCCAAACATACCTGAATCAAGCTTCCTTAGGATTCCTACTATGTTCCTCTACTTGTAATACTTCAATCTATATCACAAAAGTTCAATTGAACCAACATTAGTGAGGGTTTCTATGCTTTTAAGTCTTTTAAACATTTTATCAAACACCTAGAGGACATAGCCCTTTATCACCTCTAATAATGGTGTTTCTTCACCCTCCAACTTTCCATCTTTAGGTAGTATTTGACCTTTAACCGCACATGCATGGTCATCCAAACTGCAGCTACCCAATAATTACGTCAAACAACACCTTCTCCTAACTCTCCACAATACCCAAACTCAAGATTGAGAGCTTGTGGCTTCTGATCACCATCCCATAAGCTCCAATATTCGATTCTCATCTAACATTTTTATTATTAAAGATTGCATGAGAGCTTGGGATGAAATCCTACCTTGATAGTAGAAGACCTTGTAAATTGCATCTTTGAACTCCAAGAATCGAGCTAAGGTCTTGATATGTAGAAGTGTTGGGGCTTCTCATTCTCTCTCAAGGATTGTTCTCTCTCTCAAAATAGATGAAAATCCCCTTCTAAAATGCCCTCCCAGCCGTATATTAGAAATATAGTCAGATAAAAAATTTCAAAAATGCCCCCGAAACAGATCCGCCATCGCAAAAAGGATTGTATATTGCTTCTGTGGTCCGCCAAAAGGGATCGCGAAATGATCCTCCAAACTTTTGAATTGAACTGGCTAGATCTTCGGCAATTCTGCGGTTCCCACTTCTATTGTGTGGTCCGCATATTGGACCACAGATTCTCCTTCTAAAGATTTCCCAGGTGGCCTGACCATTTCCATAATGGGTTTGCGGTCCACGAAACTAGTATGCGGTCCGCATAATCTACCGTAAAAAGACCCCCAAAAGTTGCACCATTCTGACCTATTCTGCGATGATTCTGCGGTCAGCGAAGCTGATTCGCGATCCACATAATTGACCGCAGAATCATCCTCTCAAGTTTATTCTTCTGCCCACTTCGTGACACATTTTGCAGTCCATAAATTCGTACTACATCTTGCAAAGCTCTCTGCTAACCTTATCCTACAACCTTCCGTACATCTTAGCTTGTTCTTGGCACTTTAAAGCCTTAGATCTCTGGCGAATTTTTACGGGGCATTACAGATTGTGTCTCAATTATGGGCTCATATGCTTACTTTTTCAAAAGTACAAATTGGTATTACCAACGCATACGAGGTCACTTCTCAATTACGGTCTCCTATAATTACTTCTTGGTAGCGGCCTAGTGACAATTGACAAGAGTTATGTGTTAAAGCTTTGTGAGTGTATTAAACCTAACTAACAACTAACATAGTCTAAGAAAAGCTGCAAGAAAGCTTGTAAATCTTATAAAGAAATTGAAATTGGAATAAGATAATTGATTGATTTTTGTCGTCATGATTTGATTGTGTTCATATTTGTACAACAAGGTATTTGCTATTTATACATAAAGGACCAGTCGTTATTGGGTCTGAATCACGAGCCCGGAACCAAAATGTGATTCTTTTGGACTCAAAGAACCAAAATATGTGGGAAAAAACTTGGGAACCATAATATATATAGCGCGGTATTTCACCGCGCTATACCTTAACGGCACGTTTGTCCGTTAAGGTATAGCGCGGTGAAATACCGCGCTATACTTGAACTCAAATGGGCGGAAAGGTATAGTGCACATATGTACTGTGCTATATGATAGCGCTCTATATATACGCGCTATACCTACACATTAAAGCCAACCATCTTCTTCCCCAAACAAAACAGAAACCCCCCCCCCCATTTTTAAGCAAAACAAACTCGCTTGGAGCCCACCGGTCCCACAAAAAGTGTATATTCTCGGCCCCACATCCTAGCTAAGGCGTTATCTCGTAGTAGGTTGCTCATTTCGGCTCCAAATCACCAAATCTTCAAGTTTCCAAAAAATTAAAATCGAGGTATTCCGACTTAGTTTTTGTTAAAACTCATGTATAAAAAATGCCTATTAGTTATTTTTTACTGTGCTCTATGTTATTTCGTGATTGTTTTGTGATTTAATTAATTTGTTATTTTTTATCCGGATTATATTATTAGTGTGCTAAAAAAATAGTAAAATAGTGAAATTATTATTAGTTGTTAGAAAAAATGTTAATTAGTTAATTTTTACTGTGGTATATGTTTTTTCGTGAGTGTTTTGTGATTAAATTAATTTGTTGTTTTTATCCGGTTTAGATTATTTATTTGCTAAAAGACTAGTAAAATAGATAAATTGTTATTTTAGGAATAATTAACCTTATTTAGATGTTATTGTTGTACATATATGAATATGTGACTTTAGTTCCCTGTAGTGGTATCTTGTGCCCTAATGTAGTGCTCGTATTTGTAATGTAGTACCCTTTTAGCGTAGTAAAATGTGGTGCCCTTTAGTGCAGTATCTTTGTAGTTATTGAAATTAATCATTTAATTATCTGTTAAACCCAAAAATATCTGACAAAATATTTTTGTTCAAACACAAACTCTCTCAAATTCTAGTCAACGAACGTAAGAAAATAACACTAGAAAACAACAATATTTTTCAAACTAAGTATTGTTATATGAATAATTAATAATTAAATCATGTATAGTTATGAAAATTAATTATTTAATTTTATTATAGTCAAAAATAGGTGAGTAACAAACAAACATATAAAATAATAAACTAACATATAAAATAACAGACATGTTGAGTGATAAATTGGAAAAATTTTCTCATCATGAACACAAGAACATTGGATACCTTGGTGCAATTGGACCTCAAATATTGAGTCCGGAACCAAAATGTGGTTCATTTAGACTCACACTAAGTATTGTTATATGAATATTTAATAATTAAATCTTGTATAGTTATGAAAATTAATTATTTAATTTTATTATAGTAAAAAATAGGTGAGTAACAAATAAACATATAAAATAATAAAACTAACATATAAAATAATAAACTAACATATAAAATAAGAAACAAACATATTAAATAATAAACAAACATATAAAATAGTAAAATAACATATAAAATAAGAAACAAACATATTAAATAGTAAACTAACATATAAAATATTAAAGTAACATATAAAATAATAAACTAACATATAAAATATAAAATTATAATATAGAAAATGTATTAACCGAATTAACAATATAGTAAAAATATCGAATAAATTTTAATATTAAAGATATTGCAATACATTTAAAGATGTTAAGCAATGAAAAAGAAAAATACTTTAATTAATATTGTTCAATTTACACTAGTCATCATGAAGGTTCCGCATGTGCATCCCGGACCTGCCTCGCTAGAGCTACTATTGCTACAGGCTGAGCATAGGTCTTCGTACATATGGGAGGGGCAGTTATTGGCCCAGACGTTCCGTGCCAGGAGAGTAGATGTTACGTGGGACTTTCTTAGGGCCCACCATCTCCATCCCCGTATAGTCAGACGCCTTCAGGATATGGGCAATCCTATGATTATTGAGATCGGCCGGTTGCAACTGGATTGGTCGTTGATCACGGCTTTGATAGAGCAGTGGCGACCGGAGACGCACACATTTCATTTACCCATTGGCGAGGCTACTATCACGCTTCAGGATGTGGAGGTTCTGTATAGGCTGTCGGTTGATGAACATCCTGTAGCTTTACTGCATGCTCTCCGAGATTATACGGGATTGCAGTACCTGGAGATGTTGCAGCGGCTCACCAGTTTCCAGCAGCGGAGGAGGCTGCATTGGTTGGGGCTAGTCGTCTGCAGTTGACGCCCGTCCGGCTGCATCTAGAGGTGATACATGCGGACATTACGGATGATACACCGGATCTTCATATTAACCGGTACACGAGATTGTTGATGCTACTTATGTTTGGAGGGGTATTGTTCCCGAACACTTCGGGAAACCTAGTTAGCTTGAGATTTCTTCATCATCTTGAGCGTCTAGATGGTTTACCTGGTTACAGCTGGGGTGCAGCTGTTCTTGGTTTCTTGTATAGGCAGATGTGCCAAGCGAGCATGGGCACCCAGCGAGACATTGCCGGATTCTTGATAATGATTCTTTGTGGTATAAGACAACTTCTTAAACTAAACCAAGACATCTGTATTCAAAGACCATTTGAAGAAATATTACAATATCCATTTAAAAATGCCACTAACATTTAATAATTGGTTCAAAAAGAGGCAGAAAGGTGAAGGTAGTTCAACAGATCCCCATGGAACACGTCTTAACACTATCGATCCCTACCTCGATAAAAATATGCTAGGTTGCTATACTGACTTGGTTGATGACAAGTGGTATGGTGTTTTGCGTCCCTTGGAAAATAAGCCTATGAATATACACACTGATCTCAAAGTTGGAGGGCACATTATTAAGGGGGAAGCGCATTCTACAAAGCCTGAAGGTATGCGAATTTGGGGAGAAAAACTACAATGGGTTCCCCTTTATTCAAAACGATGTGATTATGAAGTACTATGTCGTTGGCATGGGCTTGTTGTTCCACAAGCACTATCTGCTACCTTCCTAACAAACACGCACAAAGATGAACGAGAAGTGATTAGGCATTTGATGAAGGAGATTATAGAGATGGAAAAGGCACTAGTTGTTCATCATGCAATGGATGATCTTAACTACCTGGGAAGAACGGAGGATCAGTATTGGGATTTATTCGAAAATGAAAAATTACATAGAGACAATGATTGTCCTGTTTTCCCAATAGTTGTCAAGTGGGAGGGACTACCTAAGTTTCTACCACAGACGTTGGACGTCGGAGTCCCATATTGTTGTAGAAATCAAGCAAGTGGTATTATTGATGACAGCGATGAAATACGAAAAATGTGTGTCAATTGGGGCCTAGATTACGATGCCCTCGGTCCCGAGGGCTACATACACAATGTTCACGAAGAAGATGAAGACAGTGACATTGAAATCGTTCCAGACAGCGACGATAATGGCGAATGACTATTGTTGTTTTTCTTGGGGTGTATGCTAAATTGTTGTACTGAAGTAATAATGCTAAATATCAATTGGATTTAACCCCATTGGAATCATAATTTTATTTCATACATTTTTCAAGCTGAATATTTACATACATTTAAATTGGCACATTGGATGAACTTCCAACGGGAGATGAATTACCACCACTACCCAAACCAGCTGAAGGACATTTACGGCGGTCATGTCCTGTTTGGGAACATATGCCACATTTACGTGCATAAACGGTATTACCAACATCCATTTGGTTCCGTATATGCGTTCTTTTCTGCACTTGTCGTTGACGCACATACTCCCTGTTACACACCATTTTAAATGGTTCCGGCGGCCAATAATGTTCAGCACCTACTGGCTATAGCCGTCCACTATAGGTGTTTAAGTATGCAGCAATACTATATTCTTTATCAACGTACATCGTTGCCGCGAAACCTGTATGTTGAAATCACTTCATGGCATGTGATATATGGACCATTTACCACAAGAGCATAACCTTCTGGCTTTATTGATGGTGTGTGTATTATTCCCCCATTTGTGATGGATAGCGGTGCGAACTTCAAAAATATTTTGCTCGTTGCAATACTGCAAAAATGAGTGCCATTGTGCTCGCTTCCTGTATTTCTCAAATCTTTTCATTGGTATTGGCATGAATTCAACACCCCTTTCGATCAATGAGGATGCACCTATAGACCTTTCAACAAACCTCTCCGCCATCTACTTGAATGACATCCGCACCATGGCAATATTAGGCAATCCACGTGCAGACTTCAATAACCTGTTGAAAGACTCAGACATATTTGTAGTCAGAATTCCCCATCTTCTGCCACCATCCGCATGCAAAGTCCACTTGTCAAGCTCATGTCGCATCAACCAAGTATAGGCTCCTTGGTCTTCCTGCCTGATCAATTCCATTCGCCTCCTGAATTTACACTCTTGGTGATCTGTTATTGTCATGACCCCAAATTATCCCTCCGTAAGGTGTCGTGGTGGCACCTAAACTTTACGACTAGGTAAGCCTAATATTGCAAAAAATATAAAGAAACCCAACATTTTAAAGATAAACAATATATTATAAATAGCCAAGAGTAGTACCACTCGGCATATACAAAATAATTTTCCAAGACCCGGAATATCACTAAGTCACAAGCTGCTATAATGTATGTAGCTCTATACAAAAGTCTGAGGATAATAAAGAAAGTATCTAGGCAAGGGAGTAGAAGGAGACTCCGAAGATCTACGGACGCAAGCAGAAGTACCTTGAAGTCTCCTAGAATTAGCAGCACGCACTAACCCCAAGGCCGATAGATCGTACCTGGATCTGCACAAGAAAATATGTGCAGGGAAGGGCATGAGTACACCACAATGGTACCCAGTAAGTGCCAAGCCTAACCTCGGTCGAGTAGTGACGAGGTCAGGTCAAGTCCCTACCATAATAAATATAATAAATTGAACAGTAAAAGATATAAGTAGAATTTACGGTAACACAGTTAAAGAAATATTTTGAAATTTTAACAGTTAGGGGAGCCCTCGTCTCAAAACAAGGTAAACACAGTGGGAAATCTCTCGGGATACCGTCCCATAGTTTCACATGAATATGCAGTACAGGGGGATCTCCCGGAATACGTCCGTAATCCCAAAGTAAATATGTTGTGCTGGGGCATCTCCCGGAATACGTCCGTAGTCCCAAAGTAAATATGTAGTATAGGGGGATCTCCCGGAATACGTTTGTAGTCCCAAAGTAAATATGCAGTGCTAGGGGATCTCCCGGAATACGTCCGTAGTCCCAAAGTAAATATGCAGTACATGGGGATCTCCCGGAATACGTTCGTAGTCCCAAAGTAAATATGCAGTATAGGGGGATCTCCCGGAATACGTCCGTAGTCCCAATTTAAATATGCAACGCAAGATGAAATGACAGGTATGACATCGAGTTATACAGTTTATACTGGACACAGATAAGGCAAATAAGGACTTAACTGAACATGACGCACAGAATGTCAATTAGGCAGTTAAAACACGTAAGCATGCTTTTCTAGTCTAAACTACACAATTAAACATATTAATACAATTAATAAGAGAAACAATTTATGATTTTAAAAAGGTTAAACAAGATTTTTGCAATAATAGCCCATGTACTTACTTGTCACCTCATGTACACGGCGCCCACACACCAAATAATATCAAGATATCCTAAGGGGGAAGTCCCCAACACAAGGTTAGGCAAGCCACTTATCTCGAACCGCTCAAATCAACTCGATATCACGTTCTTGCCACGAGTATTTGACTCCAAATGGCCCGAATCTATTCAAAATAGTACAGTACCATCAATACGCGCTAATGGAATGAATCCCACAAGAAAAACTACAAAATTAGGCCAAAACCCAAAATTGGCTCAAACCCGGCCCCCGGGCCCACGTCTCGAAACCCGACAAAATTCACGAAACTAGAAACCTCATTCACTCACGAGTCTAACCATATCAAATTTACTAAAATCCGACACCAAATGGTCCTCCAATCCACAATTCAAACTTCCAAATCCCTAGCCTCTAACTTCCAATTTCCACCTTAAATACACATTAACTAGGTGGGAAAACACATGGCAAGGCAAGATTATTGACCAAAAATAAGATCAAGGAACTTACCTCAAGAAATGCCTCGAAAATTCTCTCAAACATCGCCCTAGCCCGAGTTTGCAAAGCCAAAAATGATAAAAATCGCGAAGCCCTTCGGTTTTAATCACTGCCTAGGTATTTCCGCACCTGCGGAACCTGGGCTCGCACCTGCGGGTGCGCTTGTGCGGAAAACGTGCGCATCTGCGCAACTCACTTACCCCCTCTGCCTTCGCACCTGCAACGAAAGGGCCGCACCTGCGCACTCGCGCTTGCGGACATCCCTTCCGCTTCTGTGCAACTCGCGCATTTGCGAACAGCCCTGCGCATTTGCGGGCATCGCAGATGCGGAACTTCCTCGCACCTGCGATCCCAGGCCAACTCTCGACTTCTCGCATCTGTGCTTCCATCTTCGCATGTGCGGCTCGTGCATCTGTGGTCTATTTTCCGTAGGTGCAAAACACCGGAACCAGCAAAGGCACCAGATTTTCCTAAGTCCAAATTTCTTCCCGTTAAACATCCGAAACACACCTGAGGCCCCCGGGACCTCTACCAAACATACCAACCAATCCTAAAACACCATATGAACTTAATCGGGCTCTCAAATCCCATCAAACAATGCAAAAATCATGAATCACCCTCCAATTTAATTTTAAAGAACTTGAAACTTCAAAATTCTACAACCGATGTCGAAACCTATCAAATCACGTCCGATTGGCCTCCAATTTTGCGCACAAGTCATAATCAACATTACGGACCTACTCCAACTTCCGTAATGGGAAAACAAGCCCGATATCAAAAATTCTACTACCGGCCCAAAACTCTAAAAATTCGACTTGCGCCATTTCAAGCCTAAATGAGCTACGAACCTCCAAAACACAATCCAGACACGCTCCTAAACCCAAAATCACCTAACGGAGCTAATGGAACCAACGGAATTCTATTCTGGAGTCGTATTCACACAGTTCCGACTACGATCCAAATCCTAAGGCTTAAGCTCTCATTTAGGAACTAAGTGTCCCAAAACACTCTGAAACTCAAAACCAATCATCCCAGCAAGTCACAATAGCAGAAAAAGATTTGGGGAAAGCAGTTAATAGGGGATCAGGGCTATTACTCTCAAAATGACCGGCCGGGTCGTTACATCCTCCTCCTCTTAAAACAATCGTTCGTCCTCGAACGAGTATAAAGACATACCTGAAACAGTGAAAAGATGAGGGTACTGGCTGCGCATTTCCTGCTCGGTCTCCCAAGTCGCCTCCTCGACCGACTGACCCATCCACTGGACCTTTACTGAAGCAATATTCTTTGACCTGAGTTTTCTGACCTGCCTGTCCAAAATGGCTACTGGCTCCTCAACATAAGATAGATCATTGTCCAACTGGACTGAGCTGAAATCCAATACATGAGTCGGATCACCGTGATACTTTCGGAGCATGGACACGTGGAATACCGGGTGAACTCCTGCTAGGCTGGGAGGCAAGGCAAGCTTATAAGCAACCTCCCCAACTCACCGCAATATCTCAAAAGGACCAATGAACCTCGGGCTCAGCTTGCCCTTTTTCCCGAACCTCATGACACCCTTCATAGGCGATACCCAAAGCAAGACCCGCTCACGAACCATAAATGCCAAAACACGAACCTTACGGTCAGCATAACTCTTCTGCCTAGACTGGGCTGTGCGAAGTCTCTCCTGAATCACCTTCACCTTATCCAGGGCATCCTGGACCAAATCTGTGCCCAACAATCGGGCCTCGCCCGGCTCAAACCATCCCACTGGAGACCGGCACCGCCTACCATACAAAGCCTCATACGGTGCCATCTGAATGCTGGACTGATAACTGTTGTTGTAAGCGAACTCTGCAAGTGGCAAGTATTGGTCCCATGACCCTCCAAACTCCATCACACAAGCACGGAGCATATCCTCAAGAATCTGAATCGTGCGCTCGGACTGCCCGTCCGTCTGAGGGTGAAAGGATGTGCTTAACTCTGCCCTAGTACCCCACTCCTATTGTACGGCTCTCCAAAACCGCAATGTGAACTGTGTACCTCTGTCTGAAATGATGGATACTGGAATACCATGAAGGCGGACAATCTCTCTGATATAAATCTCAGCCAACCTCTTGAAGAATAAGTGGTCAACACTGGAATAAAATGAGCTGACTAGGTCAGCCGATCCACGATCACCCAAATAGCATCGAACCTTCTCAAAGTCCATGGAAGTCCAACTACAAAGTCCATGGTGATCCGCTCCCACTTCTACTCTGGGATCTCTAACCTATGAAGTAATCCACCCGGCCTCTGGTGCTCATATTTAACCTGCTGACAGTTGAGACACTTGGCCACAAACCCAACTATATCTTTTTTCATTCTTCTCCACCAATAGTGCTGCCTCAAGTCCTGGTACATCTTCGCGGCACCGGGATGAATGGAGTACCGCGAGCTATGGGCTTCCTCAAGAATCAACTCCCGAAGCCCATCTACATTGGGCACACAGATCCGGCCCTTCATCCTCATCACACCGTCATCGCCAATAGTCACATCTCTGGCATCACCTCGCCGAACCCTGTCCTGAAGAACTAGAAGATGAGGATCATCTTACTGGCGCTCCCTGATACGGTCATAAAGAGAAGACCGAGCAACCATACAAGCTAATACCCGTCTACGCTCTGAAATATCCAATCTCACGAACTGGTTGGCTAAGGCCTGAACATCCAAGGCTAAGGGCCTCTCAGCTGTCGGAAGATATGCCAAGCTCCCCAAACTCTCTGCCCGGCGACTCAAGGCGTCGGCCACTACATTGGCCTTTCACGGGTGGTATAATATAGTGATATCATAGTCTTTAAGTAGCTCCAACCACCTCCGCTGACGCAAATTAAGGTCCTTCTGCCTAGACAAGTACTGCAAACTCCGGTGATCAATGTAAATCTCACAGGGAACACCGTACAAATAATGACGCCAGATCTTCAGGGCGTGAACAACAGCTGCTAACTCGAGATCATGAACTGGATAATTCTTCTCATGCACCTTCAACTGTTTAAACGCGTAGGCAATTACCCTACTGTCCTTCATCAATACCTCTCCAAGGCCAATCCTCGAGGCATCACAATAGACAGTGTAGGACCCTGAACTTGTAGGCAATACTAATACTGGGGCTGTAGTCAAAGTTGTCTTGAGCTTCTGAAAGCTCTGCTCACACTCCTTGGTCCACCTGAATGGAGCACCCTTCTGGGTCAGCCTGGTCATAGGTGCTGCAATGGATGAAAATCCCTCCACAAAGCGACGGTAATACCCTGCCAAACTAAGGAAATTGCGGATCTCCATAGCTGACGACGGTCTAGGCCAACTCTGCACTGCCTCCACCTTCTTCGGATCTACCTTGATCCCATCACAAGACACTATGTGGCCCAAGAATACCACTGAATCAAGCCAGAATTCACATTTAGAAAATTTTGCATACAACCTCTTCTCCCTCAAAGTCTGAAGCACGGTCCTCAAGTGCTGCTCATGATCTTCTAGAGACCGGGAATATACCAGGATGTCGTCAATAAACACAATGATAAAATAATCAAGATAAGGCCGGAATACACTATGTATCAAATGCATAAAGGCTGTTGGGGTATTGGTCAAACCGAAAGACATGACAAGAAATTCATAGTGACCATATCTGGTCTTGAAAGCAGTCTTCGGGATGTCCGACTCCCGAATCTTCAACTGATGATAGCTAGAACGCAAGTCAATCTTGGAAAATACCCTGACACCCTGTAACTGGTCAAATAAGTCATCAATACGAGGCAATGGGTACCTATTTTTCACTGTAACCTTGTTCAACTGTTGATAATCAATACACATATGCATAGAACCATCTTTCTTCTTTACAAATAAGATCGGAGCACCCCAAGGTGACACACTGGGCCGAATGAAGCCCTTATCAAGCAACTCCTGCAACTGCTCCTTCAACTCCTTTAATTCAGGAGGAGCCATACGATATGGAGGAATAGAGATGGGCTGAGTGCCCGGCAACAAATCAATGCCGAAATCGATATCTCTGTCAGGCGACATGCCCGGAAGATCAGCTGGAAACACATCTAGGAAGTCCCTCACTACTGGAATTAACTCCACTGTAGGGGTATCAATACTGACATCTCTCACATAGGCCAAATACACATCACACCCCTTCTCAACCATTCGTTGAGCCTTAAGAAATGAAATGACCCTGCGGGGAGTATACTCTAAGGTACCTCTCCATTCTAATCTCGGCAAACCTGGCATAGCCAGTGTCACGGTCTTAGTGTGACAATCAAGAATAGCATAATGGGGCGACAACCAGTCCATGCCCAAGATAACATCAAACTCTACCATACTGAGTAATAACAAATCGGCTCTGGTCTCAAAACCACTAAGAGCAATCAAACACGACCGATATACGCGGTCCACAACGAGAGAATCTCCCACAGGAGTAGATACATAAATAGGAGAACTCAAAGAATCCCGAGATATCCCCAAATGTAGAGCAAAATAAGAAGACACATATGAATACGTAGAGCCTTAGTCAAATAATACTGATGCATCCCTATGACAGACAGGGACGATACCTGTGATGACTGAATCTGAAGCAACAGCCTTTGAACGGGCTGGAAGGGCATAGTACCTGGCCTGGCCTCCCCCTCTAGGGCGACCTCGACCTCGACCTCCTCGACCTCCACCTCGAGCTGGCTGAGGAGGTGGGGTGGCAACTGGTGCTGGAAGAATGGACGGAGGACCCGGTGGAGCACGTGGAGGTTGATAAGTCTGTGGAGGTGCACCCCTCCTGGCTCTGGGGAAATCTCTAACCAGGTGATGAGTGTCACCACACGTCGGCTGAGACTGACTCGGACCTGGCCTGCTGGACTGGCCAGTGATAGCACCTCGAGCAGGAGGCATAATAGCACCTCGAGTAGGAGGCATACTAGATACTGGCGATGCATAATATGGCTCCTGAGGTCTAGGAGGAGTTGGGACACCGCTGGCTGCTGGAAGAGCTGAATGAACAGGGTGACTCACAAAACCCCTACTATAGCGTGCTGCTGGTGCACAAGCTCCTGAATAATGACCAGTCTCTCGAGACCTCTTGGCCTCTCTCTCCTCTCGGTCACGGGCAAACATGCCCTCCACTCTCCTGGCAATACACATTGCCTGCTGATAAGTGATGTCCATCTCCAACTCCCTGGCCATACTAGTCCGAATACTGGGGTGGAGTCCCTCAATGAAGCGAGGAACCCTCTCTCTGACTGTAGCAACCAGAGCTGGTGCATGGCGAGCTAACCCACTGAAATGGAATGCATACTCTGACACAGTCATAGAACCCTGACGCAACTGCTCGAACTCTGCACGCCAAGCATACCCGAGGCTCTGAGGAACATACTCACGCAAGAACATCTCTGAAAACTGAGTCCAAGTGAGTGAGGCTGCCTCGTCCGGACTACTCAGCTCATAGGCACGCCACCACTGATATGCTGATCCCCTCAGCTGGAAAGCGGTGAAAGAAACCCCACTCGTCTTCACAATGCCCATAGTGCGGAGAATACGATGACACTCCTCAAGAAAACCCAGAGCATCATCTGAAGCTAGTCCGCTGAAAGTAAGTGGGTGGTACTTCTTGTACCTCTCAAGTCTGAGCTGCTCTGCCTCAGAAGCAGCTACCCTGATCTCATGCTGAACCGGAGCCACTGGGGACATAGGAATATACTCTGGGGCCTGATCAACCTGGACCCTCTGCTCAGGAGTGCGGGCTGCGGGAGTCTATGCCCCCCCTGGCCTGAGATGTAGCGGGAGCTATCGGAAATAGTCCGGCCTGAGCCAGAGTGCTGAACATGCTCAAGAATTGAGCTAAAGTCTCTTGGAGGGCTGGAGTAGCAATAGGGATCTCAGGTGTTGGCCATCCAGCTGGAGCTGCTGGGGGCTCCTCTGACGCAGCTCTCGCAAGTGCTCGGGCTGCACCGCGTGGTCGTCTTCTACCTCGACCTCGGCCTCTGGTGGCTCTAGCAGGGGGCTCGGGGTGCCTGATCGTTGGTCCTCCCATTGCGGGTCCTCACCATCTGTGAGAAAGAATAGAATTGAATCTTAGATTTTTTTTTTTTGGTGTCAATAACTCGCACGACAAGGAAAGCAAAGAAATGTGATTGTTCTTAACAGTTACATAGCCTCCCGAAGATAAGTACGGAAGTCTCCGCACCGATCCGTAGGACTATAATAAACCGGCTTGTGACTGGCGACTGCCTACGAACCTAGTGCTCTGATACCAACTTGTCACGACCCCAAATTATCCCTCCGTAAGGTGTCGTGGTGGCACCTAAACTTTACGACTAGGTAAGCCTAATATTGCAAAAAAATAAAGAAACCCAACATTTTAAAGATAAACAACATATTATAAATAGCCAAGAGTAGTACCACTCGGCATATACAAAATAATTTCCCAAGACCCGGAATATCACTAAGTCACAAGCTGCTATAATCTATGTAGCTCTATACAAAAGTCTGAGGATAATAAAGAAAGTATCTAGGCGAACGAGTAGAAGGGGACTCCGAAGATCTGCTGACGCAAGCAGAAGTACCTTGAAGTCTCCTAGAATCAGCAGCACGCACTAACCCCAAGGCCGATAGATCGTACCTGGATCTGCACAAGAAAATATGTGCAGTGAAGGGCATGAGTATACCACAATGGTACCCAGTAAGTGCCAAGCCTAACCTCGGTCGAGTAGTGATGAGGTCAGGTCAAGTCCCTACCAGAATAAATATAATAAATTGAACAGTAAAAGATATAAGTAGAATTTATGGTAACAGAGTTAAAGAAATTTTTTGAAAATTTAACAGTTAAGGGAGCCCTCGGCTCAAAACAAGGTAAACACAGTGGGAAATCTCTCGGGATACTGTCCCGTAGTTTCAAATGAATATGCAGTACAAGAGGATCTCCCGGAATACGTCCGTAGTCCCAAAGTAAATATGCAGTGCTGGGGGATCTCCCGGAATACGTCCGTAGTCCCAAAGTAAATATGCAGTACAGGGGGATCTCCCGGAATACGTCTGTAGTCCCAAAGTAAATATGCAGTACAGGGGGATCTCCCGAAATACGTCCGTAGTCCCAAAGTAAATATGCAGTGTTGGGGGATCTCCCGGAATACGTCCGTAGTCCCAAAGTAAATATGCAGTACAAGGGGATCTCCCGGAATACGTCAGTATTCCCAAAGTAAATATGCAGTACAGGGGGATCTCCCAGAATACGTCTGTAGTCCCAAAGTAAATATGCAGTACAGGGGAATCTCACGGAATACGTCTGTAGTCCCAAAGTAAATATGCAACGCAAGATGAAATGACAGGTATGACATCGAGTTATACAGTTTATACTGGACACAGATAAGGCAAATAAGGACTTAACTGAACATGACGCACAGAAGATCAATTAGGCAGTTAAAACACGTAAGCATGCTTTTCTAGTCTAAACTACACAATTAAACATATTAGTACAATTAATAAGAGAAATAATTTATGATTTTAAAAAGGTTAAACAGGATTTTTGCAATAATAGCCCATGTACGTACTCATCACCTCACGTACACGGTGCCCACACACTAAATAATATCAAGATATCCTAAGGGAGAAGTCTCCAACACAAGTTAGGCAAGCCACTTACCTCGAACAGCTCAAATCAACTCGATATCACGTTCTTGCCACGAGTATCCGTCTCCAAATGGCCCGAATCTATTCAAAATAGTACAATACCATCAATACACGCTAATGGAAAGAATCCCACAAGAAAAACTACAAAATTAGGCCAAAACGCGAAATTGGCTCAAACCCGGCCCCAAGTCTCGAAACCCGACAAAATTCACGAAACTAGAAACCTCATTCACTCACGAGTCTAACCATATCAAATTTACTAAAATCCGATACCAAATGGTCTTCCAATCCACAATTCAAACTTCCAAATCCCTAGCCTCTAACTTCTAATTTCCACCTTAAATACACATTAACTAGGTGGGAAAACACATGGCAAGGCAAGATTATTGACTAAAAATAAGCACAAGGAACTTACCTCAAGAAATGCCTCGAAAATGCTCTCAAAAATCGCCCTAACCCGAGTTTGCAAAGCCAAAAATGATAAAAATCGCGAAGCCCTTCGGTTTTAATCACTACCCAGGTATTTCCGCACCTGCGGGTGAGCTTGTGCGGAAAACGTGCGCATCTGCGCAACTCACTTACCCCCTCTGCCTTCGCACCTGCGACTAAAAAGCCGCACCTGTGCACTCGCGCCTGCGGACATCCCTTCCGCTTCTGTGCAACTCGCGCATTTGCGAACAGCCTTGCGCATTTGCGGGCATCGCAGATGCGGAACTTCCTCGCACCTGCGACCCCAGGCCAACTCTCGACTTCTCGCATCTGTGCTTCCATCTTCGCATGTGCGGCTCGCGCATCTACGGTCTATTTTCCGCAGGTGCGAAACACCAGAACTAGCAAAGGCACCGGATTTTCCTAAGTTCAAATTTCTTCCCGTTAAGCATCCGAAACACACCCAAGGCCCCTAGGACCTCGACCAAACATACCAACCAATCCTAAAACACTATACGAACTTAGTCGAGCTCTCAAATCCCATCAAACAATGCAAAAATCACGAATCACCCTCCAATTCAATTTTAAAGAACTTGAAACTTCATAATTCTACAACCGATGTCGAAACCTATCAAATCACGTCCGATTGACCTACAATTTTGCGCACAAGTCATAATAAATATTACGGACCTACTCCAACTTCCGGAATCAGAAAATGGCCCCGATATCAAAAATTCCACTGCCGGCGTAAAACTCCAAAAATTCGACTTTCGCCATTTCAAGCCTAAATGAGCTACGAACCTCCAAAACACAATCCGGACACGCTCCTAAACCCAAAATCACCTAACGGAACCGACATAATTCCATTCCGGAGTCGTCTTCACATAGTTCTGACTACGACTCAAATCCTTGTCCCAAAACACTCCGAAACTCAAAACTAATCATCCCAGCAAGTCACAATAGCAGAAAAAGATTTTGAGAAAGCAGTTAATAGGGGATCGGGGATATTACTCTCAAAATGACCAGCCGGGTCATTACAGTTACAGCCATCCACATTAAATCATGCAAGTCCTTGTTCGGATGTGCCCTCTGGAATTTGGACTTCAAGTGTCTCACACAGTAACGGTGGTAGGCATACGGTTCCTGCCATACACGCAAATTCTATACAGAACTTAAAATACTGCCATGACAATCAGATATTAGACAAATACCTGAACGTTGTCTGACAACGTACTCCTTCAAGTGGTTCAAAAATAATGTCCACGTCTCTTGACTTTTATTGGCACAAATAGAAAATGCTAGGGGAAATATACTTCCATTAGCATCTACTGCAACAGCGATCAACAACTTAATATCATACTTTCCATAAACATGGGTGTTGTCTATGGATATTTGTCACGACCCAAACTCCCTCCGTATAACGTCGTAATGGCACCTAGTCTCTACGACTAGGTAAGCCTAACAAATTGCGGAAATAACAATATGAAAGTAAAACTTGGCAACTAACAGTAGTGGATAACTGAATAACTAGTAACAATGCCGCTCGGCTTGTACAATAACCAATACTCTATTAATACAGAGTCTTCCCAAAACCCGAAACATCATAAGTCACAAGATACAGAAGAAAACTAGTATCTCTATACACCAGAGTCTAACAAAAGAAGTATGGGAGGTAAATGACATAGGAGAGAATAGAGGGGGACTCCGAGGTCTGCGGACGCGGCAGATGTACCTTGAAGTCTCCGTACAACAGAAAGCACTCTCAGCTAATAGCGAGGCTGATAAGAAGTACCTGGATCTGCACATAAAACATGTACAGAAGAGTAGCATGAGTACACCACAACAGTACCTAGTAAATGACAAGCCTAACCTCGGTAGAGTAGTGACGAGGTCAGGTCCGGGCCCTACTGGGATATAATAACAAGATAGAAGATATAATAAAATAAAGTAAAATAGAGAATTTAACAGAAGAAGTTGACAGAGGAATAACAACACACAAACAATGTGATACCGTCTCGTAGTCCCAAAAGTAAATACTCAACAGGGAATCTCCCGAGATACCGTCTCGTAGTCCCAAAAGTAAATATGCGAGGAGATCTCCCGAGGTACCGCCTCGTAGTCTTAAAAGTAAATGTACAGGGAGAACTCCCGAGGAACCGCCTCGTAGTCTCAAAAGTAAATGTGCAGGGAGAACTCCCGAGGAACCGCCTCGTAGTCTCAAAAGTAAATATGTAGGGAGAACTCCCGAGGAACCACCTTGTAGTCTCAAAAGTAAATATGCAAGGAGAATTCCTGAGGAACCGCCTCGTAGTCTCAAAAGTAAACACACAGCTCAACTAATAAATACCATAGTTAATAGCAAGAATTCTATAGTTAAGACTGATAAAGAACAAGGGAAAAAAATAGGAAATCAACTAGGCATGCTTCACAGTTCAAATAAGCAGTTAAAGCACGTAGACATGCGATATTAGACTAAACAAGATAATTACGCATATTGGAATAGCTCAATAAAGAATGAAAACAGACTAATACTCATTTAAGCGGTATAACTCAAATTAAAGGAAAAATAGGTTGCTACTCAGTAAAATAAATCGGGTTTTTCAACAAATAGCCCATGTACGTACACCTCACCTCACGTACACGGCGCTCACATATCACAACAGTACCAAATCCTAAGGGGATTTCCCCCACACAAGGTTAGGCAAGCCACTTACCTCGAACCTAGCTCAATCAATCGGTAACAATGCCTTTTCCACGAATATCCGACTCCGAATAACCCAAATCTAGCCAAAAATAATTACATATCATAAATACAACTATAATAGACTAATCTAATTAATGAAATCAAGACTTTAACAAAAATTCTGAAATCTATCCAAAAAAGTCGACCCGGGCCCACGTCTCGGAATCGGATAAAAGTCACAAAATATGAACACCCACTTGACCACGAGTTCACCCATACCAAAATTACCCAAATCCGACACCAAATCGCCACTCAATTCCTCAAATCAACTCACCAAATCCCTAACCTCCAACTCCCAATTTCCACCTTAAATACACCCTAACTAGGTGGGAAATTAAATGGGGAAGCAAGATTATTGATCAAAAATAAGCACAAGGGACTTACCTCAAGAAATCTCTCGAAAATGCTCTCAAAAACCTCCCTAAACCGAGTTTGCAAAGTCCAAAATGACAAAAATCACGAAGCCCTTCGATTTTAAACATTGCCCAGGCAATTTCGCACATGCGGAGTCTGAGCTCGCACCTGCGCGTGAGCTTGTGCGGAAAAATGAGCGCTTCTGTGCAAACCACTTATTCCCCTCTGCCTCCGCACCTGCAATGAAGGGGCCGCACCTGAGCGTCTGCGGAATCCTGTCCCCTTCTGCGGTCTCACTACGCACCTGCGGTCAGCCTTGCGTATCTGCGGGCATCGCAGATGCGGCCTTTTCCACGCACCTGCGACCCCTGACAAATCCACCCAACTCCGCTTCTTTGCCATATTGCTCGCACATGCGGGCAGCCTTGCGCAAGTGCGATCACCAGAACCAGCCCAGCACCAGAAAATCTTCCAAGTCCAAAAATGATCCGATAACCATCCGAAACTCACTGGAGGTCTCCTGGACCTCAACAAAACATACAAACAAGTCCTAAAGCACCATACGAACTTAGTTGAGACTTTAAATGACATCAAACAACGCTAAAAATACGAATTACACCTTGATTCAAGCCTAATGAACTTCAAAGTTCCGAACTACCACAACCGATGCCGAAACCTATCAAACCACGTCCGATTGACCTCAAATTTTGCACACAAGTCATATTCGACACTACGGACCTGCTCCAACTTCCGGAATCGGACTCCGACCCCGATATCAAAAAGTCCACTGCGGGTCAAACTTCCCAAAAATTCAACTTTACCATTTCAAGCATAATTTAGCTACAGACCTATAATTCACATTCCGGACATGCTCCTAAGTCCAAAATCACCTAACAGAGCTAACGGAACCGACGAAACTCCATTCCGGAGTCGTCTTCACACAGTTCCAACTACGGTCAAAATCCTAAGACTTAAGCTTCCGTTTTAGGGACTAAGTATCCCAATTCACTTTGAAACCACAACAACAACCTCCCGGCAAGTCACATAAGCAGAGAAAGGTACGGGAAAAGTAGTAAATAGAGGATCGGGGCTAATACACTCAAAATGACCGGCCGGGTCATTATATCCTCCCCCTCTTAAAACAATCATTCGTCCTAGAACGAGCATAAAGACATACATGAAGTGGTGAAAAGATGAGGATAACGGCTGCGCATATCCCGCTCGGTCTCCCAAGTCGCCTCCTTGATCGGCTGACCCCTCCACTGAACCTTCACGGAATCAATGTTCTTTGACCTCAGCTTTCAAACTTGCTTGTCCAAAATAGCCACTGGCTCCTCAACATAAGATAGGTCTTTGTCCAACTGGACTGAGATGAAATCCAACACATGAGCCGGATCTCCGTGATACTTCCGGAGCATAGAAATATGGAATACTGGATGGACCCCTACAAGACTGGGAGGCAAGGCAAGCTCATAAGCAACCTCCCCAACACGTCGCAACACCTCAAATGGGCTGATAAACCTTGAGCTCATCTTGTCCTTCTTCCTGAACCTCATAACGCCTTACATAGGCAAAACTCAAAGCAAGACCCGCTCTCCAACCATGAATGCAACATCGCGAACCTTCCGGTTCGCATAACTCTTCTGTCTGGACTGGGCTGTGCGAAGTCGATCCTGAATCACCTTCACCTTATCCAGGGCATCCTGAACCAAGTCCGTACCCAATAATCTAGACTCTCCCGACTCGAACCAACCCACTGGAGACCGACACCGCCTACCATACAGAGCTTCATACGGTGTTATCTGAATGCTCGACTTATAACTGTTGTTGTAGGCAAACTCCGCAAGTGGCAAGAACTGATCCCATGTACCCCTAAAATCTATCACACAAGCGCGGAGCATATCCTCCAGTATCTGAATAGTGCGCTCGGACTGTCCGTATGTCTGAGGGTGAAATGTATGCTCAGCTCAACTCGAGTACCCAACTTCTGCTGTACAGCCATCTAGAACCATGATGTAAACTGTGTACCTTGGTCAGAGATGATAGATACTGGTACACCATGAAGCCTAAAAATCTTGCGGATATAAATTCGAGCCAACTGCTCGGAAGAATAAGTAGTCATCACAGGAATTAAATGAGCTGACTTGGACAGCCTATCCACAATCACCCAAACTGTATCAAACTTCCGCTAAGTCTGTGGGAGTCCAACAACGAAATCCATAGTGATCCGCTCCCATTTCCACTCCAGAATATCTAACTTCTGAAGCAACCTACCTGGTCGTTGATGCTCGTACTTCACCTGCTGGCAATTTAGACAGTGAGCCACATACTCCACTATGTCTTTCTTCATCCTCCTCCACCAGTAATGTTGCATCAAGTCCTGATACATCTTCGTGGCACCCGGATGAATAGAGTACCGCGAACTCTGAGCCTTCTGAAGAATCAACTCTCGCAAACCATCTACATTGGGCACACATAACATGCCCTGCATCCTCAATGTACCATCATCCCCAATAGTGACCTCCTTAGCATCACCGTGTTGGACCGTGTCCTTAAGGACAAGCAGAAGGGGGTTATTATACTGACACTCCCTGATACGATCATAAAGAGAAGATCGAGAGACCACACAAGCCAATACTCAACTCGGCTCAGAAATATCCAATCTAACAAACTGGCTGGCTAAGGCCTGAACATCCAACGCCAATGGCCTCTCTGCTGATGGTAGATATGCTAAGCTCCCCAAACTCTCCGCCCGACGACTCAAAGCATCGGCCACTACATTGGCCTTCCCGGGATGGTACAAAATGGTGATATCATAATCCTTAAGCAGCTCCAACCACCTCAGCTGACACAAGTTAAGATCCTTCATTTTAAACAGATGATGCAAACTCCGGTGATCGGTGTAGATCTCACAAGGGACACCGTAAAAATAGTGTCGCCAAATCTTCAAGGAATGAACAATAGCTGCTAACCCAAGGTCATGGACAGGATAGTTCTTTTCATGCACCTTCAGCTGTCTGGATGCGTAGGCAATCACCCTACAATCCTGCATCAACACCGCGCCGAGACCAATCCGTGACGCATCATAATGTATAGTATAAGACCTTGAACCTGTAGGCAATACCAATACTGGGTTGTAGTCAAAGTTGTCTTGAGCTTCTGAAAGCTCTCCTCACATTCCTCTGTCCACCTGAACGGAGCACCCTTCTAGGTCAGCCTGGTCTTAGGTGCTATAATGGATGAGAATCCCTCTACAAAATGGCGGTAATACCCCGCCAAATCAAAAAACTTCTGAATCTCCGTAGCTGAGGACAGTCTGGGCTAACTCTGCACTGCTTCAATCTTTTTCGGATCCACCTGGATCCCATCACTCGATACTACATGACCCAAGAATACCACTAAGTGTAGCCAAAACTTACACTTTGAAAATTTTGCATACAACTTCTTTTCTTTCAAGGTCTAAAGCACAGTCCTCAGGTGATGCTCATGATTCTCCCGAGTCCGGGAGTACACCAGAATGTCGTCAATAAACACAATGATGAATGAGTCAAGATAGGGTCGGAACACACTATGCATCAAGTGCATAAATGTTGCTGGGGCATTGGTCAGCCCAAATGACATCACAAGAAACTCGTAGTGACCATACCCAGTCCTGAAAGCAGTCTTCGGGATATCTGGCTCCCGAATCTTTAACTGATGATAGCCTGAACGTAAGTCAATCTTGGAAAACACTCTGGCACCCTGTAACTGATCAAATAAGTCATCAATACGAGGCAATGGATACATGTTCTTCACTGTGACTTTGTTCAACTGGCGGTAATCAATACACATCCGCATAGAACTATCCTTTTTCTTCACAAATAAGATAGGAGCACCCCAAGGTGACACACTGGGCCGAATGAAGCCCTTATCAAGCAAATCATGTAATTGCTCCTTCAACTCTTTCAATTTAGGAGGATCCATGCGATATGGAAGAATAGAGATGGGTTGAGTGCCCAGTAACAAATCAATGCCAAAATCAATATCTCTGTCGGGCGGCATGCCCGAAAGATCAGCTGGAAAGCCCCTCACCACTGGAACTAACTCAACTATAGGGATATCAATACTAACATCTCACATAATCTAGATATGCGCCACACCCCTTCTCAACCATTCGTTGAGCTTTAAGAAATGCAATAACTCTACTGAGAGTATACTCTAAGGTACCTCTCCAATCTAATCGTGGTAAACCTAGCATAGCCAGCATCACGGTCTTAGTGTGACAATCAAGAATAGTATAATGGGGCGACAACCAGTCCATGCCCAAGATAACATCAAAGTCTACCATGTTGAGTAATAATAAATCGGCTCTGGTCTCAAAACACACTAAGAGCAATCAAACACGACCGATACACGCGGTCCACAACAAAAGAATCTCCCACAGGAGTAGACATATAAATAGGGGAACTCAAAGAATCCCGAGATACGCCCAAATACGGGGCATAATAAGAGGACACATAGGAATATGTATAGCCTGGGTCAAATAATACCGATGCATCTCTATGACAGACCGAAACAATACCTGTAATAACAGAGTCAGAAGCAACTGCCTCTATACGAGCCGGAAGAGCATAATATCTAGCCTGGCCTTCCCCGTCTAGGGCGACCTCGACATCCCCGACCTCCACCTCGAGCTGGCTAAGTAGGTAGGGCGGTAGCTGGTGCTGAAATTATAGCCTGAGGACGCGGTGAAGCACGTGGTGGCTGAGAAGTCTATGGAGGTGCACCCTCCTAAGTCTGAGGCAATCCCTCACCATATGGCGAGTGTCGCCACACTCAAAACAACCCTTCGAAGTGTGTGGCTGCTGTGACTGACTCGATCCAGGTCTGCTGGACTGATCGCTAAAAGTATCCCGTGCATGAGGCACACTAGACACTGGCAGTGCATAATAAGGCTCCTGGGGCCTACAAGGGACTGGAATACCACTGGCGGCTGGAAGAGCTGAATGAATGGGGCGACTCCCATAACCCCTACCATGTCGAACTGCAGCTGGGGCATGAGTACCATTGTAAGTGCCAGACTCTCGAGACATCTTGGCCTCCCTCTCCTCTCTATCCCAGTCTTACAACCTGCTGATAAGAAATATCCATCTCTAACTTCTTGGCCATACTAATCCGGATACTGGGGTGGAGTCCCTCAATAAATCATCGAACCCTCTCTTAAACTATGGAAACCAAGGCTGGTGCATGTCGGGCCAAATCACTGAAGCGGAGTGCATACTCTGACATGGTTATAGCACCCTAGCGCAGCTGCGCAAACTCCACGCGCCATGAGTCCCTGAGGCTCCGAGGGAGATACTCTCTCAAAAACATGTCCGAGAACTGAGTCCATATAAGTGAAGCTGCCTCATTCAGACTACTCAACTCATAAGCACGCCACCACTGATAGGTTGCTCCTCTTAGCTGGAAGGTGGTAAAAGAAACCCCACTCGTCTCCGCTACGCCCATAGTACGGAGAATATGATGACACTCCTCCAAAAATCCCTGAGCATCATCCGTAGCCAATCCGCTGAAGGTAAGTGGGTGGTACTTCTTGTACATCTCAAGTCTGAGCTGCTCCGCATCAGAAGCGGTTGTCCTAGTCTCATGCTGAATTAGAGCTACCGGTAGCATCGGTATAATCTCTGGAACCTGGTCGGCCTAAACCCGCTGCTTTGGAGTATCTGCGACGGGAGTCTGTGCTCCTCCCCCGGCCTGAGATGTGGCAGGAGAAAGTGGAATCAATCCAGCCTGAGCTAAGGTGCTGAACATGCTCAAAAACTGGGCTAGAGGCTCCTGGAAAGCTGGTGCAGCAATAGGTATCTCAGGTGTCTGCCCTCCAGTTGGAGCTACTGGGAGCTCCTCTGTAGCAGCTCGTGCAGGTGCTCTGGGTGCACCGTGTGGACGTCATTGGCCTCTACCATGGCCCCGGCCTCTCGCGGCTCTAGTAGGGGGCGCGGGTTCCTGGTCATCAGATCCTCCGGTATGGGTCCTCACCATCTGTGAGAAAGAATAGAATATAGAAGTTTAGAATTTTTGATGTCAACAAATTTTGCATGACAAGGAATCAAAGAAGTATAAATTTTTCCTAATAGTTCCATAGCCTCCCGAAGATAAGTACAGACGTCTCCGTACCGATCCGCGAGACTTTAATAAACCGGCTTGTGACTCACGACACCTATGAACCTAGAGTTATGATACCAACTTGTCACGACCCAAACTCCCTCCGTATAACATAATGACGGCACCTAGTCTCTACGACTAGGTAAGCCTAACAAATTATAGAAATAAGAATATGAAAGCAAAACTTGGCAACTAACAGCAGTAGATAACTGAATAACTAGTAACAATGCCGCTCGACATGTACAATAACCAATACTCTATAAATACACAGTTTCCTCAAAACCCGGAACATCATAAGTCACAAGCTACATAAGGAAACTAGTATCTCTATACACCAGAATCTAAAAAAAGTAGTACGGGAGGTAAATGACATAGGAGAGAATAGAGGGGGACTCCGAGGTCTGCGGACGCGGCAGATGTACCTTGAAGTCTCCATACAGCAGCAAGCACTCTCAGCTAATAGCGAGGCTGATAAGAAGTACCTGGATCTGCACATAAAACATGTACAGAAGAGTAGCATGAGTACACCACAACAGTACCCAGTAAATGACAAGCCTAACCTCGGTAGAGTAGTGACGAGGTCAGGTCCGGGCCCTACTGGGATATAATAACAAGACAGAAGATATAATAAAATAAAGTAAAATAGAGAATTTAACAGAAGAAGTTGACAGAGGAATAACAACACACAAACAATGTGATAATAACAGGGGCGCTCCCGAGATACCGTCTCGTAGTCCCAAAAGTAAATACTCAATAGGGGATCTCCCGAGATACCGTCTCGTAGTCCCAAAAGTAAATATACGAGGAGATCTCCCGAGGTACCGCGTCGTAGTCTCAAAAGTAAATGTACAGGGGGATCCTCCGAGGTACCGCCTCGTAGTCCCAAAAGTAACATGCAGGGAGAACTCCCAAGGAACCGCCCCGTAGTCTCAAAAGTAAATATGCAGGGAGAACTCCCGAGGAACTACCTCGTAATCTCAAAAGTAAATATACAGGGAGAACTCCCGAGGAACCACCTCGTAGTCTCAAAAGTAAACACACAACTCAACCGGTAAATACCATAGTTAACAGCATGAATTCTACAGTTAAGACTGATAAAGAACAAGGAAAAAAATAGGAAATCAACTAAGCATGCTTCACAGTTCAAATAAGCAGTTAAAGCACGTAGACATGCGATATTATATTAAACAGGATAACTACGCATATTGGAGTAGCTCAATTAAGAATGAAAATAGATTAATACTCATTTAAGTGGTATAACTCAAATTAAAGGAAAAACAGGTTGCTACTCAGTAAAATAAATCGGGTTTTTCAACAAATAGCTCATGTACGTACTCGTCACCTCACTTACACGGCGCTCACATATCACAACAGTACCAAATCCTATGGGGATTTCTCCCACACAAGTTTAGGCAAGCCACTTACCTCGAACCTAGCTCAATCAATCGGTAACAATGCCTTTTTCACGAATATCCGACTTCGGATGGCCCAAATATAGCCAAAAATAAATACATATCATAAATACAACTATAATAGACTAATCTAATTAATGAAATCAAGACTTTAACAAAAATTCAAAAATCTATCCTAAAGAGTCTACCTGGGCCCACTTCTCGGAAATCGTATAAAAGTTACAAAATACGAACACCCACTCGACCACGAGTTCACCCATACCAAAATTTCCAAAATCCGACGCCAAATCGCCGCTCAATTCCTCAAATCAACTCACCAAATCCCTAACATCCAACTCCCAATTTCCACCTTAAATACACCCTAACTAGGTGGAAAAATAAATGGGGAAGCAAGATTATTGATCAAAAATAAGCACAAGGGACTTACCTCAAGAAATCTCTCGAAAATGATCTAACAAATCTCCCTAAACCGAGTTTGCAAAGTCCAAAATAACAAAAATCACGAAACCCTTCGGTTTTAAACACTGCCCAGGCATTTTCGCACTTGCGGAGCCTGGACTCGCACATGAGCGTGCGCTTGTGCGGAAAAATGATCGCTTCTGTGCAAACCACTTATTTCCCTCTGCCTCAGCACCTGCGATGAAGGGGCCGCACCTGTGCGTGCGCGCCTGCGGAATCCTGTCCGCTTCTGCAGTCTCACTTCGCACCTGCAGTCAGCCTTGCGCGTCTGCGGGCATCGCAGATGCGGCCTTTTCCACGCACCTGCGATCCCTGACCAATCTACCCAACTCCACTTCTGCGCCATATTGCTCACACCTGCGGGCATCCTTGCGCAGGTGCGATTACACCAGAACCAGCCCAGCTCCAGAAAATCTTCCAAGCCCAAAAATGATCTGATAACCATCCGAAACTCACCCGAGGCCCCCGGGACCTCAACCAAACATACCAACAAGTTCTAAAACACTATACAAACTTGGTTGAGCCTTTAAATCACATCAAACAATGCTAAAAATACGAATTACACCTCGATTCAAGCCTAATGAACTTCAAAGTTTCGAACTTCTACAACCGATGCCGAAACGTATCAAACCAAGTCCGATTGACCTCAAATTTTGCACACAAGTCATATTCGACACTACGGACCTACTCCAACTTCCGGAATCGGAATCCGACCCCGATATCAAAAGGTCCACCACCGGTCAAACTTTCCAAAAATTTAACTTTCGTCATTTCAAGCCTAATTTAGCTACATACCTCCAATTCACATTCCGGATACCCTCCTAAGTCCAAAATCACCCAACGGAGCTAACGGAATTGACAAAACTCCATTTTGGAGTCATCTTCACACAGTTCCAACTACGGTCAAAATCCTAAGACTTAAGCTTCCATTTTGGGGACTAAGTGTCCCAATTTACTACGAAACCACAACAACAACCTCCCGATAAGTGACATAAGCAAAAAAAGGTATGGGGAAAGCAGTAAACAGGGGATCGAGGCTAATACACTCAAAACCACCGGCCGGGTCGTTACAATATTACCGGCCGATAATGCACAAAACCATCAATGGCTGGTTTAAATGCCCAGAACACATACATGTGTTCTGGTATTCCCGGACTCCGCTCAAGCTTCCATTCAACAACAGTCCCGGGGTAAAGGTAGAGATGCAAAGGACTTATCCTAGTTACCATAAATAATTTCAAAAGCATGTTTGCGCCCGAGAAATGCCTTTCTTTTGGTAATGGTACACCCATATACCTGGTGGATAGATGTTATACACTCTTTGATCTTGTACCTTATGGACGCTTCAATGTGTGGAATCAAGACAAGAGAAATCAAGTCAACATTCAAGTTAAAATGATTCCCATTGAATGTGTCCATTTCACAATTGTGGGTGCCAATGTATTTACCCACAACCCACATATTTGCTTTCAGCTTCCTCGCACACAACATCCAATTACAACCCGTAAACGATCTTCGACAAATAACCTTGTATATATCCGGAGATGACTCATGAACCATGATCTCATGACACTATTTTATGTTGTACATTTCATCGCCCTGCTTAGGCGTACTTTATCAGCAAAAAGCATGCCCTTTGACAACACCGTTTCTCTAGATTCATCCCACATTGCTGTTCGAAATTCATCAAGATCCCTTGTGAGGGTATCCACATCTGGCATACTTGGAAAATGATCAAGGTAGGGAATCTCTATTGAATGAAACGACATGTGGGACTCGTACACTCTTGGTCTAACGGGAGGTGGAGCATGCTCCCTCGTCAAATCAGGTTCAACATTCTCTTCCTCCTCATCATCACACTCATCAGGGAAGGGTGTATCATCTCCAGACTCATCAACATTGTTGTCATAATCACTATTCTCTTTTTCACTCTGCGCATCTGCCAGATCCCAATTAAATATGTCGTCTTCGGGTAATTGAGTAAGGACAGGACCTTCAAGTTGCTCGTTTTCACTGCACAACCATAAAATAATGAGTTTCTCAAATTGATCCAAACTTTACATATAACTTTATCACTTCACTTACAAATCATAACGTGTTGATATCCCATGATGGACATTATCTTGTTGATGATGACTCCCGGATGGACCGCCATGATCCAACATACCAAAACTAGGCATATTCCAACTGGGCGTTGATTCATAACTTGTAAAATTCATATCTGGCCGGTACCCCCGTGGAATATATGAGTGTTAATACAAATTCATTACATAAAAATAAATATCGTAACACAAAGGAAAATTGAAGTTTACCACTCGGCTTGTGGATAATGTAAACTAGGGAAGAAATTATTTCCTCACTCCTCATTCGCCCGTGGAGATAAGTTTAGATCAAGCCAAACTCTTTCACCTGGAACCTGTTCGGCTAAACCTGCTCCAAAATAACCACCCGACGATTGAGGGATATCTCTACTTTACGCAACCTCATTATTGCGAACGTCTTCAGCCTTGACGTATATTTCCAATATTTTTATCACAAGAAATTCTTGGTATTCATCCGGAGTCCTCAAAAAATCCCTCAGAGTTTCATCGTCTTCGATATTAAACTCAGCATAACAAGCAACCCCTTGCGGAGTGACAGAATACGGATATCTTCCGGTTACTTTAATATTAACCGAACGTTTGCTTATACTCATTTTTTTTTTTACATAACAACGATACCAATGTATTGTACTCCATTATAAGTGGCAACTTAACATGACACTGTGGAGAATAACTATAGTGTAATGGGTTATTATCCACCACAACCTCACCCCCCTCCCCCCAATATAATGAAACCCTAATTTTTCGCTCTTTAGACATGATGACAAAATGCAAAATAACTTAACGAACAAATATTTTGGAAAACTTGAAGGATTCTAAATGGATGTTTACAAAATCCTCTTGAAACTCTTTAAATAAGGAAAAAATTGATGTATAGCGCCGTAACTTTGCGCGCTATACCCAGTTGAATTATTGGTCTGTCACTTAAGTTCAGAAGATTGGCAGTAGGCCCAACTTTTACGTATAGCGCGGTATTTCACCGCGTTATACCCCGTTGGCGTGTCAGTTAATACCAGAAGAATTATTAGTGGCCTCAGAGTTCAAGTATAGCGCGATATTTCTCCACGATATACCTTAACGGACAAACGTTCCGTTAAGGTATAGCGCGGTGAAATACCGCGCTATATATATTATGGTCCCCAATTTTCTTTTCCACATATTTTGGTTTTTTGAATCTAAAAGAACCACATTTTGGTTCTGTACTCTCTGAATCACTGCTTAATCGTGTCACAACTCACAAGTCTCTCTACAGTCTGGTCACGATCTAGCTTGCTGCTCACATTTCGTCAACATCCCTTGTTTGCTATATGCGGATGACATTGTGTATTTAGTACGAAAGAAATTATTTTCTGAAAAAATATTTTTAAATTTTTTATATTTGGTTGGCTCAAATTATTTTTGGAAAACTTTTTTCTCGTGAACTTATTTTGCTCTAACTTCATTTTCCTCATAAGATGAGGGTTCAGAGTTCATGGAGGAAAAATATTTTTCAAAACTCTTTTTCAACCTTCCTCACTCTATTCCCCACCCACACCCCACCTTTCATCCAACCAACCCCCACCCCTACTCTACACCCACACCAACCCCCACCCCTATTCCCCTCCTACCCATTGCATCTCACATATTGTTTGCCTAAATTATATATTTGCTAAAAATTATTTTCTACTAACTAACCAAACGCTAAAAAATATTTTTCGGAAAAAGTTTTTTACTCACTAACCAAGCATTAGAATAGAAGTAATAAAATCACTCATTTTCTAGGTGGACGTTTGGACATAAAAGTTGTGAAATTTTGGAAAAAAGTAAAAAAAAAAAAATTCAAGTTGAAAATGGTATTTGAAAATTAGAATTGTGTTTGGACATGAATACAATTTGAAGCTATTTTTGAATTTTTGTGAGTGAGCGGTTTGAAGTGAAAATTTTGAAAAGATAGTTTTTTAAAGTTTTTTAAATTTTGAAATTCAATTTCAAGTGAAATTTGAATTTTTATGGCCAAACACCGATTCCGGAAAAAGGTTTAAAAATTTTCGAAAAAAAGGAATCTTTTTGATGGCCAAACGGGCCATAGGAAACCATTTTCCAAGGAATAATACCAAACACACCCTTACTTGATTGGGTAATATTGAGTGACGGAAATGGGGAAAATTGTATTCAAGTCTTCCTAATTCTTAGTTCGCCGTTATTATAGAGTTGCTTTAATCGGTGAAATGACACTTTGAATCTCCTTCAGAAAATGGCTTCATTGACCTTTCTCAAATTGATTCCAGAACGCAAGCGCAACCAAACACTCACAGCTAATGCTCACTTAAAGAAAATCAACCCATTAATCCACTTTCCTCATTTCTTCCCCAAAATCTCTCTTCACAACCATAACTCACATTTCCAACTTTGCTTCTCGCAACGTTCACATACAGCTCACGACTTCTTCGACAACACCTATTCTTTTGTGACAAAAGGTTTCTTTCTTTTAACGTTTTCATTTACACTTGTTTCCCTTCGCATCATTTCAACAATTCTTGTTCCTGAGTTTCCTCAAAGATGGACCCGACTCATTGCATTCTCTAAACGAGCTGAGTTGGAGCTGATGTGTAGTTGTCCTCAGCATTTGATTCAAGCTGTGGTTGCCTATGAGGATAGACGCTTCTTTCACCATTTTGGGGTCGATCCGGTTGGCGTTGCTCGTGCTGTTTTGTCGCTCTCGTCTCTTGGTGGTGGCAGCACCATTACCCAACAGGTACTCAAGTACGCAGATGGGTTGTTTGTTGTTATGCCTCAACGAATCCTTATATGAGTTGGTTATTCGTAATTTTGTATACTTTTCGGCATTGTTCCTCTGTCATTACGGCCCACAGGAAACCAGATGAGCAGGCCCAAAGCCCACACATGAACAGGCGAATGGATCACTTTTGGGCGTTGACGCCAAAAATATAACTGAGTGTCCCTTTTTCAAACTACCATTTATATTTAGTCCCATTTTTTAAAACCTTGGCAAATTATGACCTCCCCTTCATATTTCATAACCATAAGTTTTACTGTAAGTTTTAACCCAGGTTCACTGAGAAGTTGTGGAAGAGTTATAAAATGTTTTTAACCAATTCGGAGGGTTTCACTTTCACCTACGTTTACCGAGAATTTTAAACCCGATGATCTAAATCACTCAAGTTCACTGGGAACTTTAGGCCCAATGTCGGAAGTTGTAGAAGAACTTTAAGAAATGTATAACCAAAATTTAGACCAAATGGTAACGTAAATTTCCCATTCTTCTGATTGTGTAGCCTTACAGGTTATATTTGCAAAATATTTTAAAACAGGGACAAAGTATAAACAGTGGCCCCAAAAGAAGCTATTTGTGCACTTCAACCTCTGCTTTCTTCTTTAATTATTTTATATTGGGATTAAGGCCTAAAGCTGGAAAATTAATTTACTTTTATCATGGGGATGACTCTCTCAATTTGGATTAGATATTTTAGTGGGGGTGTTTTTAACCCTTTACATCCTAAATTGTAGAAGTAGGATGGTCTATGTGTATGGTAGAGTATTTTAGACAATAAATGGGCTGTCAGTGGGAAAGGTGTATGATGGGTGTCAATAAATACTTAATTTTGGTAACAGTTGCTGTCAACTCAACTATCTCCAATAAAATAAAGATTGAACCATAACTCCATTGCTACTACAAGTGGTCTTCCGTCGGAAGGATTACATGTTGCACTTTCTCTTCTTTCTTTATAGTTGTAGGAAAACCACTACTCTTTTTAATTAATCAAAAAATGGGTAGTGTCACCTCAACTGAATATAGAATTCAAAGTAAATGATGCTTTTTGTTTGAATAGTGGCTTTAGAAAATATTTTATGAGGTCATGGTTCATGAATGTTCAATATACTTACCATTTATAACCATGAATTCAGGCGATCATGCCAGATAGACGCTGCAAATGTTATATTTTACATCCTCAGTTGTTGCTATCACCTAATGTGACACATATCTCTACTTGGTCACCAATCATTATCAAGCTGGTGTAAACAGAGTTAATTCAGTAGTCAACTTTAAACAATAGAGGGAAGTATGAAAAAGCAAATGCAGAAAGTAATAGTAGACCAATTCCAGCCGCATCTATACAATTTCCAGCCAAGCTGTTTTTGTTCTTTCTTTCATCATTACTCTATATGGAGTCCATCTTATTCTTTCTCATTGTATCTTTGTCCATTAGTCCTGTCTTTGGATTTACCTTGACAGAATTTGTCTATCCCAACTTTACTGCTTCCAATCTCCAATTTATCGATAGCACTGGAAGTTTCTTGTTTTCTCGCAATGGAACGTTCAAAGCTGCTATCTTCAATCCCGGTTCTGAACAAGTTAAGTTTTATTTGTGTGTTATCCATGTGGAATCCAATACCATTATCTGGTCAGCAAATGGTGATTCACCTGTTTCGAATTCAGGAGTTATGATGTTGACTAAGAATGGTATCAACATTACTGAAAAAGATGGCAGCTTTAAATGGTCAACTCCACCATTAAAGTCAGCAGTATACGCGATGCAGCTAACTGAGGCTGGAAATCTCCTTCTTCTTGATCAGTTTAACGGGACACTTTGGGAAAGCTTTAATCATCCGACAGATACAATTGTTATTGGACAGAAGTTGCCTGTTGGCGTGATGCTTTCTAGTGCAATGTCAGGTGATGACTTGTCAAAGGGTCATTACAGGCTTTCTTTGACTGATTCTGATGCTATTTTACAGTGGCAAGGTCTGACATACTGGAAGTTGTCCATGGAGACCAAATCTTATACTAATTCAAATTATGAAGTGGAATACATGGCTGTCAATCAGACAGGTCTGTATCTTTTTGGTCAAAATGGTTCTGTAGTTGTGATAATGGTGAACTTGTTAAAATCCACTTTTCGAATTGCCAAGTTGGATGATTCAGGCCAGTTTATCGTTAGTAGTTTTGATGGCGCTGACATTAAACGGGATTTTGTTGCGCCAGTAGATGGGTGTAGAGTACCTTATGTTTGTGGAGGGCTTGGTGTATGCACCTCCGATGTGTTATCAGATAATCCTATATGTTCCTGTCCTGCTAATTTCAATCTTAGATCACATAATTCAACCAGCTGTGTCCCTACTGACAGTTCTTATTCTTTGCCAGTTTCTTGTAATTCCACCAACTATAGCAGTCCATCAAATTCTTTCTCTGCGTCATACATAAGACTTGGCTTCGGTGTGGACTACTTCACTACTGATTTTACCATGCCCTTCAGGTATGGGGTAAATCTATCCATGTGTCAAAATCTCTGCTCAGTAGACTGTTCATGCTTGGGGATATTCTATGCAAACTCATCTGGTTCTTGTTATAAACTTGAAGACGAATTAGGGTCAATTATGGTAAGGACAAGTAATAATAATCTGTTGGGATTTGTTAAGATCTTGGTTGGAGCTTCAACAACCTTTGGGGATAATAATAATTTTGATCAGGAAACTGTAAGCTTTCCTTTAGTTGCAACAGTGCTCTTACCTTTCACTGGAGTCTTCCTTCTGATGGCACTGGGTTTCATATTGTGGAGAAGATCTCGACCAGAACAATTAGGGAAGATAAAATCAAAAATAAGCCAACCTAATTCTCCTTCTTCAGAGGACCTGGATGCCTTTTCCATCCCAGGATTACCTGTAAGGTTCGAGTACAAAGAGCTTGAGGCTGCAACTGATAATTTCAAGATTCAGATTGGGACAGGAGGCTTTGGTGCTGTATATAAGGGTGTGCTCCCTGACAAAACTCTTGTTGCAGTAAAAAAGATAATAAATTTGGGCATCCAAGGACAGAGAGATTTTTGCACTGAGATTGCGGTCATTGGCAGTATTCACCATATAAACTTGGTCAAGTTGAAAGGTTTCTGTGCTCAAGAGAGACAACGCCTATTGGTTTATGAATATATGAACCGTGGATCGCTTGATCGCACTCTGTTTGGTAATGGACCTGTCCTGGAATGGCAAGAACGGGTTGAGATAGCTCTAGGTTCTGCTCGTGGACTTGCATACTTGCACAATGGCTGTGAACAAAAGATCGTCCACTGTGATGTAAAGCCAGAGAACATTCTCTTGCATGATAACTTTCAGGCAAAAATATCTGATTTTGGCCTCTCCAAGCTTCTAAATCATGAACAGTCCAGTCTATTCACAACAATGAGGGGAACTCGTGGCTACCTTGCTCCTGAATGGCTCACAAGTTCTGCAATCTCAGAAAAAACTGACGTCTACAGCTTTGGAATGGTACTCCTTGAAATTGTAAGTGGAAGGAAAAACTGCTCTAAAAGAACACAAAGTCACAGCCTTGATGATACAGCCACTGGAGATCACTCATCATCTTCATCTGCACAGGGACTTGTGTATTTCCCTTTATTTGCATTAGAGATGCACGAGCAAGGAAGGTACCTTGAACTTGCTGACCCAAAACTTGAAGGGCGGGTCAGTGGTGGAGATATCGAGAAGTTCGTGCGGGTTGCATTGTGCTGTGTCCATGAGGAACCAGCTCTCAGGCCAACTATGGTTAGTGTGGTTGGCATGTTGGAAGGCGAGATACCACTGACTGAGCCAAGAATGGAATCTCTAAACTTTTTACGTTTCTACGGGCGACGTTTTGCTGAGGCATCAACCATGGAAGAAGCTGGAGGCCAGATTGATGTCATGTTATATCCTCAAGCAAATACTTCTCATACAACCTCTAGGAGCATCTCTAATGCATGCTTCTCTTATATTTCGTCCCAACAGATCTCGGGTCCAAGATAGAGTCTAGCTGGTGCTACTTGATTTTATAGAAGTGGAGTGCAGATAATCTGTAAATTGTTGTCCAAATGTATATTAGGTTACTCATAAAGAAACATGAATATTGAATTTCTACCCAAAAGGGAATGCATTCCATTCTTAACTCTTGGTTCAAGCTTGTTTAGATACAGCAAACGGATAAGGGTTTGATTTGCCTCTCTACTATCATAAATAGGCCTTATTTACCCTCCATTTAAATTTTTTATCAAAACTATCCTTACCGTTATACATTAGGTTCATATTTACCCCTTACATGTTAAAACGGGTTATATTTGTCCTTCGTTATACTTTAGGATCATATTTACCCCTCTACTCTTCAAAATCATATTTATCTCTCTACTCTTCAAAAAGGGTTACATTTGCCCTTCGTTATACTATCCTTCAGACTGGTCCTATCTGAATCTCATATGGTGCACTCGTTGGAAATCCAACTTTACCAGCCAAAGGAATCAAATGTGATTTTTACAGCATCCGTGATTTAACATGATTGCTTATGCTCACGAAGTAATATGTGACAACATCTTGCTGAAATTTCAGCCTAAAGATGTGGCCAATTATAATGCCTTTTTAAGGTTCAGACGGCTGCTAGCTTTTCCTTTTCTACTTCAGCCTTTATTATTAGTCAAGAATTCAGAGTTTAAGTTCAGTTTGTCCAGATCACCTTTGCACCATTACTAAAGTTTTCTTTATGTGGCAAATACCTCATCCTGTCTACCCACGCTATTTAAATACTAGACATTAGCAATTCCCATATCTACTTGTTTTCTTTTCCAAACTATAAATTCCTTTTTGGTCTTAGATACAGGCTAAAAGTAGTATTAAGCACCAGTCTGATGAGTGAGAACATATTGGAAGTTTCATTATAGCATAAAACTGATTCTTTGTTTGCCTCTCACATCAGTATCTCTGATACTTTAAATATATATTAATAATCAATCTTAAGTTTCTGCTTCTCTACTTAGAAAACGATGTTGTCTACCACAATAAATTGTTCTTAATTCCCATTATTTACCTGCCATTTAGTTCTATTTATTGGAAGGGCAAGGGTGTGACTTTCTGTGTGTGCTATTAGACTCTTTTTCAGGTAAGTCGTGTATTTCTGCTTATTCATTGTAAACTTCTTACCTGTGGCAGCTTGTCAAAAACTCATTCTTGAAGAATGAACGCACATTCTTGAGGAAGATTGTTGAGATGATTCTGGCTTTAGCACTAGAGGGAAAAATCTCAAAAATGGAAATCTTGAGTGCTTATTTGTGTAAGGTCAAGCACCTCTTCATTCGTTGCTATCTTAACTTCATTCATAAATTACTTCAGGGACTGGAAAATAAATGCATTTTGCTTTTGTTTCTTTCTTCAGATTAATTTATTTTTTCTTAATTCGTTTACGGTCGGTTGTGGCTTGGGATGAGAAAAAACTGAGGAATGCAAAATGACCTTTCTTGGTAAATACATCGACTAAATGAGATGGATACAAATATCATGTTTGTCCCCCCATGACATGTCCTGTAATCTATTTTGGTTTTCTTATTGTTATGCGTGAAAATTTAACAGAGCCTATGACAAACCAGATATATTGGGGACATGGCATTTATGGTATTCAATCTGCATCAAAATTTTATTTTGGGAAGCATATATCTCTTCTTAGCTTGGGGGAATGTGCTATGCTTGCAGCAATGATACCAGCGCCAGAACTCCGGTCACCGTTCAGGGATTGTAGCAGGTTTTGTAGCTCATATAACTTTGTTACTTACTTTTTCCTTGGCGAACATAGCTTCTTCTGGTCCTGACTGCTTCTGCTGTTCTAATGGGGTACTTCTGCATTTTATTTCTTGTCTGAAAATATAAAACCTTGGTGTGATGTCCTTAGAGGAAAGACCTTCCAAGCTAGAGTGCTGAAAAGGATGGTGGAATTTGGATTTCTTGATGTCGAGATGGCAGGCATTGCTGTAAAACAACCTCTCATATTGAATTCTGGATGCCCAGATCATTCAGATGGGTTGTTGGTTATATCGACTTCCTCTCGAGAGGTAAATACAATTTTTTTTAATCCCAGTCTTATTTCAATTCTGATCTGAAATTTTGAGTCAGTTGGTGTGTTTTTCCTAGTAAGAGAGGGTTGTTCTAGTGGTGAGCACCCTCCACTCCCAACCAAGAGGTTGTGAGTTCGAGTCACCCCAAGAGCAAGGTGGGGAGTTCTTGGAGGGAGGGAGCCGAGGGTCTATCGGAAACAACCTCTCTACCCCAAGGTAGGGGTAAGGTCTGCGTACACACGATCCTCCCCAGACCCCACTAGTGGGATTATACTGGGTTGTTGTTGTTGGTGTGTTTTTCCTCCTCACAACTCAATGAGAAGAAGCAGCTTTGCCAAATCCATACAACATCAAAGTTATTCAGTTACATCCATTAATTGAGTTTGTTATCATGATCATTTTTACTCTTTTAGGCACCCTGAGAAAAGCTTTTAAACATTTAAACTTATCAAATTGGCCCAGGAATTAATACCCACATCTAGCGTTGACTACTCCAAAGACAAGTTCTTCAAGCAAGTCTGCTGGTTGATCGAGCTAGTTTCTGATTTTCTTTGTCTTGTTTATGGTGAATTTATCATATAGCATTCAGGTATGAACACAAAGTGCGACAGAGGTTTATTCTCAACCATCAAGAGAATATGGGATTGGGAAACAGAAAGCAAGATATGGGAAGTGAAAGAGGACATGGAGAGATGGGCAACTGGTGTAAAACGATTGGGAAGCATCAATGGTTCCAAGTCCAAATCAAAAGAAACTTCTTTTCATGATCAGACGTAAGAGATCTCTTCCAACGTTCTATATGAATTGTAGAAATGGTTGATGAGTTTCAGATTTGATTATCTCATGCTAGTTGGTTAAAGTACTTGTGTGTGGCAGTGATTTTTCATAGATGCATTAGAGAGAAACAAAACAAAGTTAACTGTTACTTTGGTCGTCAAGATATAAAAGTTCATTCCTATCTAAAAGAACTTGATTACCAAAACATGTAAAACTGAATGTTTTGGCCATAAAGTTTGTTTGTACTTTGTAGTAAGTGCTTTCGGGTATTTATCAAACACTGTAAAAGTACTTCCAAATGTTAGTACAGGCACCCTAAGTACTCTCTGCAAAGCGATTTGCTTATTTCTTGGTGATTAAGCTTATTGAATGAAATAGGGTCTTTGTAGATTGATAATAGTGAGTCTTACCACAAATGTGATGGCAGGTGTGAGGCCAGGAAAAGGGGACCATTAGCTCATGACATCATATGAATTGATGCAATGACACTATCCATAAAGATAATTCGAAGACTTTGGAAGGAATTCCAAAATGGTCCTAGAAGAATTAAGAGTCAGGCCTTTTGATAGCCAAAGATCCCAATAGAGGGACTTTGAATACAAGTTCCTATATGAAAATGCTCTCTAACTTCTGAAATGTGTTGCATTCATTGCTTTGCTTAGAGCTTCCCCCCACCCGTAGCACTAAACTATTCCAAGCCTTGCCTCACCCCATTGCCATGCCCAGTTAATTGACTATTATGTCTTTCATAAATGGGCATGATCATATTAGATCTCAAACCAATCTATTGAACAAGGATAGCTCTCAGTGGAGTCAGGAGCCAACCAAGCTTTTGAATCTCTGAAGGCTGTTGTAACCGCAGTGCCAGCAGTGTTGACCCTCCCTGTTTTCTCTCAAGAGTTCGTTTAGAGACCGAGAGATGCTTCTGGAAAATAGAAAGGAAATTGTTGCTGCCTTGATCCAGAAAGGAGATGTCATTGCCTAGTTCAGCAGAAGGAAGCCTTATTAGTGTGTTAGAAAGGGCTACTACCTATCGTTGCAGATGCGCAAAGCTGGAGAATAGGAAGACACTCTATCATGAAGACTAAACACAACCGCCTAAAATATCTCCTTGATATATAGTCAATTCAAACATCAACGCGGACTATGCAACAATGGCCATTAAGACTGACTTTCACTTCACAGTTGACTGTAAAATATCATTCTTTCATCATTTGATGCTTCTTTTCAGCTGACATAAATGTAGTTGAGGTTTCTTAGATTTGCCATTGGGATTTGTAGCACCAAGCATTTGATGAAGGAAAGACATGTTATTTTTAGGTTGATCACTAGGCACAAGCATTTAGCAATCAAGAATTTGTCGTATGCCTGTATCTACCTATTCAAGGTTGAAGGTCTAACATTAGATGTGCAATAACAAGTCGCCCTTATCAATGTCTGGCATGAGTTGTATTACAATGTTTCAAATTGGTCAAACAAATAGCCGAGGATAAGCAACTTAATTTCTCGCATTGAGGGTCATTTAACTTATAGATTAGTTACGTGAAGATTCTAATGTATGAATTATTATATGGTAAGCAATATTATAAGTAAAGGATTAGCGTACCGAGTAATAATGTAGGAATCGCCAATGTACATGAATTGTTATGGTGCAACAATTGTTAACTTTAAATGAATCACCGTATATTATTGATTATTCCGACGTAAGACATATGATGATATATCTTCGGAACTGGTTCTCTGATATCACAAAATGGTTTGATCCTATTACAAAAAGAAAGTACGCTATATGGATGTTACTTAATTTTCAAAACAATCAGGTTTGTGTGACCCAATAAAGAACATCTTGAGTCATCAATTAGAAGAGCATGCGTCAAAGTGATTTTTATCTCTAAATACTCTTATTCAAGTATTTCTCGTATACTTGTATATCCTATATTCTATCTCGTATAAAATAATACATATTCCCATAAAAGTTACTTGATATTGTTAATGCAGCTCACTGAGTTTCATGATGCAAATCAAATATCGAAAAATGGTCAAATATATCGTTGTACTTTTGAAAATAGTTTAAGAATATCTCCCGTTATACTATTTGGTTATTTGAGTCCCTACCGTTATACTATGGTTCAACAATACCCCTCAATTGGATGGACCGTCACGTGGCTTCCCTAAATTAAAATGGCCCAACCATTGTTTTCCCCCGATTCATTTAGCTATTAACCTGTACCCGACCCAACTCCCCCCCCCCCCCCAAACCCAAAAAAAAAAAACAACCTAAAAGTAAAAAACTCTATTTCACCTCTCAACCAGAGGTGAAATTCGGGTGTATGTCTGCTGCTTAGATTATCCTGAAAGCATGTGTGTGAGACTTGGAGATCTGCTCCCAAAATTTTCACACCAAGACAGGAGTTGCTTAAATTATTTTACCCGATTCTTTTTTGTTTCTTTTCCTGTTTTGTCATAGCTTAATGGGAAGGAGGAGAGGTGACCCATGAGAAAGTATGGTGATCTTATTTACCCGCAAAACGATACAGTTAAATATGTTACGGGGTTTATATACAAGCGAATTTATTTGATCCAAAAAATGATAGAAAGACAAGATTAATATTAAGATTAGCAATTGAAATTGAAGAAGATAACGAGTCTGGCTCCGAATGCAGTGTCTCCAAGAGCAAAAGTGAAAATAATGATAAAAGGCAAATAAAGTAGTTAAATTAAGAGCAAAAGTAGTAAAATAAAACTTTTATATGCAAAAATTTTCATGTCCTACAATGGCTGCTGAGCCTGCTATTTATATCTTTACCTAGGGAAATAAGATCCTAGGATCAAGCTCCTCTTCAATAATAATAAAAGAGTCATTGATGAACAAGTAACGGCATGCCATGGATGCAAATATTCTCTGCAGCGGTCGCTCATTTAGTGTTAGTGAATATTCCCTTATTGAATGCTACCCAATGGCAAACCCTTGAGCTTCTCCCGTCGACTACTCTCCCTTCGGAGTCTATCCGGTACCAGCCACACTCATTGTATCATTATTGGTTGTTCCCCGACTCGTCCTTTGCCTATCTTCAGTTTTCACGTGTCATATTACCATTTGACCATCTGCTATCAACTAATTTTACCCCATACAGATAGTCCCCCTACTTTTTGGTGACATAACTTAGTGTTACCGGGAAATAGGTGAAGATTCCTTTCTTGGCGGAAAAGTTTCTGAACAGTCTCTGACGCTTGAAAGGACGCACGTCTTCTCGCATTTAATACTCCGAACACGTGTTGCCCCTCGATTCAGCAAATATTTTTGTCAGTTTTCGAGGTAATCATGACCATGATTTTTGCTGTCTATAACTTCTCTGCTACTCACCATTTTTACTTCTCCACTTTCATAATTTTCATAAGCATTTCTTCCTCTCTGCATCTGCTTAGAAACTTTTCCATCTCCTTTAACTTTCTCAGCAAGAAATTATCCTTTACAAACCTTATACCATCATGTCTTCATACACTGCTTCCCTCGGTAATGCCGGTCTTTTCTACGGCAGAGGCCCGAAGAAAAACAAAAATCAGGAGGTTGACGTTGAGTCTTATCCTTCCACTGTTAGCACAATCATACCTCTTCAATTCAACAAGGCGAACGACCTTCAAGAGAAGACTCCTTCTGCATCTTCTCGAACTTGGCCAGTTAGTAGGTATCCCTCCTCCATTCGCCCTTCTAGTATTCCCACTATGAAGGAGGACTGCAACTACCCAAACATTGAGATCCTTGCCCTAGACATGGTAGAGCGAGTTACCTACTCTAAGGAGGGTTTTGCATATGTTTATACGTATCCCTTCACATTGGGTCCGTACTCTTTGGGATAGAGTGAAGGACTCGACCCAATAATTTTGAAATTCTGCCACCGATATCAGGTCTGCTTAGCACAAGCGGGCCCATCTATATGGCAGGCGGTGGCTTGCCTTCGTCAGTTGTGCACGGAGACCGGAAAAACCCTAACTCTTTCACACATAATGAACCTTTACTCTCTTAAGGTTTTCCGTGGGGGAGTACTAAACCTCAGTAATCATGGCCACCATACTCTCCTCACCAGCATAGATGATGACAACGATCGTGGATGGATGGAACGATTCATCGTCATTGCTACCAGGGACATCAACCTGGCCACAACTCCAACTTTTTCTGAGTCGTGGAATCGCTTTTGTAAGTTTTCGCTCATTCACTTCCTTCCTTTTGTGAAAATATTATTTCCCGTTGTTGCTGATTTTCATGTTTCTTTTGTTTCAGTTACCCGATGGGAACCATCAAGGGTTCAAGGCCTAGACCAGTGGATTCAGAAAATTTTGAAAATCACGACTCCAGAATCCCGTCGGTGGAAGGAAATGGCCCCCAAATACGGGTGGAAGGCCAAGCACCTTGGTAAGTCAAAACACCATTCCTTTTACCCTTGCTCGAACATAAGAAATCTTTATGAACAAACTGCTAACTCTATGTTTTGGTCCGATGCAGGACTTTCGAGGGGCTCTGTCATCTGCCCCGAGGTCGACGCCTTAGTTGACACCGATGAGGCCAGGAGGGTGTTGGAAAATTCCCTTGAGAGCTCGCGGATCTGATAGAGCCACCGGTGAAGATGCCTCCTCTTAGAGTCCCCACCCCGAGAACAAGAAACCGAAGAGAAGACACACCTCCTCGGCTGGGGCTCAAGAGAAGAGAGCAAGGAAAATGCCATCCAAGCCGGCCACAGTGGTCCTCGTTGATGAGGGGAAGCCAGTGATGAAGAG